>NC_140956.1:28175669-28505669 GCF_014529385.1 Adiantum capillus-veneris | reverse complement strand
GCTCGTACACCATCTAAACGTGGAAGGACAGGTATCTCTCAAAGTAAGTTCAAATACATTAAGCTATTTGTTTTCTTTTCTTTTGTCTCATCATACTCACTAAACTATTTGTGTTCTTATTGTTTTTTGCTTGTAGGAGTAGGATACACATTAAGGTCTGGTACTACAGGGCATAGGGCCAATGCACGATCTTCCATTGCTTCTTCCAATGTCCATCGAAAGGAGGATATTTTGGGTGATGTGCATGAAGAAGAGGATATATTGAGTGATGTGCATGAAGAAGAGGTGTTCATAGATATTCATGCTACACAAGGTAAATTGGTGGCTCACAGCGTGTCTGAAGCAACAACAATTGTTGCTAAACCTCCCGATCATCCAACAGTATTTGGAAAGGATGTTCATGGTCGAATATTACAGGAGATTGTAGAGGGTTTTATTGTAAAGAGAGTTGGGGAACCTCCTCGAATTCCTCTTTGTAGATTGATGGAAAATGAAGCCATTAGAGCGGTGGGTCTAGGCACTGAGGGCTTGGTGGAAAGGTTTGAGATGTCTGGATACAGTGTGCTTGGAGCTCCATTTCTTGTGTCATTTAAGAAGCCAGGCCATGATCAACATTATGTTTCCGACTTAGACAAAGATGAATGGGGACCTATTTGGCGAGAAATAAGCGATGATTTTGATAATTCCCTTCCCCTTGAGTGGGAAGACTTAAGGGGAAAAAAATTTATCGTTTGGGATGATAATCACCGTTTGAAAACTTGGATGCGCTTAATAAAAACACGTAAGTGATTTCTTTTTTTGTTTAATGTAAAGTTGACTTGTATTACTCTATGCTTTCTAATTTTCTTTTTTGTTGTTGTAGAATTTTCAATGATAAAGTGGAGACATTGTTCTGTGAAATGTCAATTTGTCTTTGTTGATAGAAGTGCAGAGGGGGAGCTTATGCTAGCTTTGCGCTCTCAAAATGAGTAAGCACATTTGTTGTTTTGAAGGTTATTGCTATTACTTTATCGATGTCATTCTACTGCCATTTAATTTAAGATATTGTGGTTTAGGATTGGTAGAACCACTGTGAGCACAAATTTTGGGCAGGAGATCTTCTTGTTCCAAAAACTGGCTGTGGCAAGCAAAGATTCTTTAATGAAAGACTTTCCCCAAGATTGGATTCGATGGATAGAGGTAGAGCTTGCTTGTGAGAAGAAGGCATCTAAAGGGAGTTGGTACAACGCTCCTGCTCTTTTATTAGCAATGCTCATATGGAAGGTATATTTTTTTGCCTTAAAGTACACTTTTTATGTAATTTCTAAAGCTTGACATTATTTTGTAAAATCTTACTTTTTTTTTTCATTTGCTCTACAAAAGGAAGACTTTGACTTGTCTCTTATCAAAGAGATGCAAGAGATCAATGATCCCTCGATTTCACTGCCAGAAAAGGAAATGGTTGCTCGAGGAAGAGTAGAAAAAATATTCAAAGAAAGAGCTTATAAAGTAAACACTTTCTCTTCTCCCCGTTTATGTTTGAATTTCTACAAAATTGTAAGTTGACATGTCATTTGAATTTGATATATTTGATTGAAAAATTGATTTGATTTGATCTCGTGCTAATGTAACATAGATGTTGGCCATTGCCAAGCCCGCCAATGGCCAAGGGTTCTTCTCTTTATTATTTAACTTCAATTGGATAAGAGAAAAGGATCAAGTGGGCCTTACAAGAGACAAAGTCCACTCTTTGGCAACTTCTAAAATATCACCAGAGAGGTAATAATTTTTGGATAAAAAATACACATGAAATCATCAAATGAATCAATGCATTTATGGTTTGTTTATTGTTTGCTCTATAGGAAAAAGGAAATATTGCACTCTTTGATGCATTGCCGTGTAGATGATGTTACTTCTGAGCATTATATTAGTGCAATGAAATTTAGAATGTACTTGCGTAAAGAGTGGTATTGGGGAAGTATCTTGAAGCAATGCTTGAGGATCAAAGGGAAAATGATTGAAGAAATGCCGGAGGGCTTTGAAGCATGGTTTCATCACCAATTGAGGGACCACATTGATAAAGCTTTTGTGGAGCTTTGGAGTAAGCTCAACACAAAAGAGTCGGATGAAAAAATTCCAGAGCTTATGGAATCTTCAAGGAGAGTATTATTCAGGTAATACAATTGATATCTTTATGGTTGTTATTCTATTTTTTACTTAGAGTTTGTATAATAAATAAGTCACTTAGGAAAGGAGCTCAAATAAAGTTAACTGCATTTTATGTAGATGGCTAATTCAGTTTTACGATCAAACTTTGTTGGAGAAGTTGCCAATTGTTGTTGAAAGTTGAAGGGACCTCTCTTGTGAGGAGTGTATGTATCCACTATGGATGAGAGATTATGGTTTGATTGCTTGGGAAATTGAGTATTTCCCTTGGTGGCTAGATTACACTCGAGGCACCTACCCACGTGATGAAGGGAACTTATATAAAGGTTATTTTTGGCATTTATAAAAACTAAAAAATTGTTAAAGTGCTCATACTATTTAGATTATGTTTGTGAGAAATATATTTTTGTTTGCTTTAAAGCACGTTCTTGAAAGAAATGAAAATGGTATTGAGGAGATTGGCTCAGCTTCCAAGAAAGCCACCTCTTCGAAAAGAGTAAACAATAGTACAATCTCCTCTATAAAGAAACGATTGGATTTTGTTAGATCCAAGAAGCCCAAGAAGTCTCCCAAAAAGAACCAAAAAGGTGCTCAAGGCTCCACAGGTAAACTTGCTTGTATAGATATCTAGCTTTCACTTTCTTTCTACTCAACAATTCTTGATGAAATATTTTATTTTCTGATTATGCAGTGCCTTCCATAGATTGTGATGTGAACGTTATTGGGAACATGCTAGATGTTTACAAAATTTCTCTCGATGATGAGAAATGGTAAACACATGTGAAAAGAAAGACTAACTATGTGTGGTGTGCGTTGTGAATGTTTGAAATAAATTTATTTGATCGTATGCAGGATCTTGGATTTTCTTCATTCAGCCCATGTTGATGGGGAAAAGAGCAATGAAGTGGCCTCTCTTTTGTTTGCGGATTTTCCAACAAACTTTAAAGTTGAAAATTTTTCAGAGAACGAGGTATGCATTTTTCAAAACCACAATGGACAGTCTATGATAGTTTTGGAACTTTAATTAAATTAACAATGCGTATTATGCAGGTCCCTCCATGGAATCAATTCTCTCGAAAATTAAGTAAGAAAGTGGCTGTAATAGCTTCAAAGTATGTGGCAGACAATGGGTGGTACATCACCCTAAGCTCCACTGATCACTTTGGCATTGTGTCTAGCCATGCCATCGAGATGGGATTCAAAATGATGCACAACATCCTTATTTTGATCCCCGATGGTTATGTGCAAAAGACCATTGAGATTGAGAGAGTAAGTAAATTTATTTGTTGATTGAAAAGCATGCTTGTAGTTTTCTTCAATTAGATCACATTCTAGTTGTAATTTGTAGGTGGAAACACTATTGCTAGGATTGTTTTATCGTAAGGATCAACGTCCTATCTACGATCGACGAGATGGAGAGAGCGTGGACAACAACTCTTTCGATGCCAAGTCCAGAATACTGGTGGAGCGCGTCGAGGGAGAGTACATTGGAGGACACGCTCTAAGAGGTGCTGCCGAGCGTAGCCTTGACTTCTTTCGGTAAGAATATATGCTTCCTACTATGCGTTATTGGACTATGTTACATAAAGTAAAAATACGCATATTTTTTGCTTTTCTTAGCTGGTTTGTGCGGACATTTACTGTGGAGCACACCTACATTGTTGATATGTCTTCTGGATGTGGTGGCTTGGGCAATGTTTACGTTGAGTTGTCTAGACACTGTCTCTGCATAGATAGTGATCCAGAGGTCTTCCATCAACATCTTTCACGCTTCAAGGCTCCATGTGTACGTGCTATTTCAGCAGTTGATGCAGATAGCGATGAGGAGACTGATTGGCAACAATATGAGCCCGGATCACATTGCCCTTGATTGACATCAACATTGGTATTATCTATCATTTTTTCTAGTTTGTGATTTTTATGGAACGACGTGTGACCATGGTGTTTGGGTGCCACTTTTTTGGTATTACTGAAGACATGTTGTTGGTGTTGATCGTCCTTATCAATTCAGCCATGATTTCATATTTATTATACTAGATAGAAGTTTGTTGAGAACTTTGGATTTACCAAAGTAATATACCAACATATGCTTTTTTGCTTATGTAATTTCTTCTTCCCGTGAGCATTCGCTGCTACACGGAAGCAAGTATGGAATGGGAATTTTTTTAGTTTGAATTTTCATACCGTTATGCTACCGAAATTTTGATTGCTTATCAATATCATCATGCTTTTTGTTCATGTTTGAAAACATAATCATGATTTCACGTATACAGAAAAGTTAGTCAAGCTTCACGGAAGCAAGTATGGAATGGAAAAAAATTTTGATTGTATTTTCGCGCCGTTATGTTGTCGAAATTTTGATTGCTTGTGAATATAATCATGCTTTTTGTTCATGTTTAGAAACATAATCATGGTTTCATGTATACACAAAAGTTAGGCAAGCTTCACGGAAGCAAGTATAGAATAGGAAAGCTTAACAAAAGTTAGGCAAGCTTTCACAGAAGCAAGTATGGAATGGTTTTATTTTTATCTTTCACGTTGTTATGCTGTCAAAATTTCATTTGCTTGTCAGTATTTCTTTACACTGTCGGTCTAAGAATATATATAGTTTTATATATAATATTTATATTATATATATAATATCTTTTTATTTATTTATTTATATGTGTGTGTTTATGTACGTAAGGAGATCTTCAACTCGGTAAAGTGTTTTTAAGTACTTGTTTATACAATATATATAGTTATTTATGCGTGTGTGTTTATGTACGTATCCAGTTCTTCAACTCAGTAAAGTGTTCTTAATTACTATTTTATATGCAAGAGTCTATGCGTGTTTCATTACTTTGAGGTCTTCGCCCAAACAAGTACAACCATCAATATTTTTTAGATTCCTAGTTTCAAATTGGCTTATTAGGCATTCATCCTTGTTTGCAACAACACCTACATGGACAGGAAAGTATAGTGAGGCTAGATACACGTCCCACATTTGGCACCGCTTCCGGGGATTGAAGAGACCTAAACTAGGAAAAAACACGAGCATCTGGTGTTGAGAAAGGCAAGGAAGATTGGGTATGCCAGTTGTTAAAGAGTCTTTATGGCTTAAAACAATCACCGAGGGCATGGTATCATAAATTCCACAAGTTTATGCTTTCTCAAGGCTACAAACGTAGTGAGTTCGATCACTGTCTATATACAAAGAAGGCTAAGGATGGTAGTTGGCTGATCCTTATTTTGTATGTGGATGACATGTTGATTGCTGGCAAGCACTTGGAAGAAATTTCAGCTTTGAAGTCAAAGATGGAAAAATCGTTTGACATGAAAGACATGGGTGAGGCAAGTCATATACTTGGTATGCGCATTGAGAGAGACAGATCAAAGAAGTTGATTTGGTTATCTAAAACAGAGTATAAGTACAAGGTTTTGCAACGTTTCAATATGGAGAAGGGAAAGGCACTGAGTGTTCTATTGCCACCATATGTGAAACTTAGCAAACAAGATTGTCCTGTGTCTGAGGAAGAACAGGCTGAAATGGATAAGATTCCATATGCGTCTGCAGTGGGTAGTTTGATGTATGCAATGATTGCTACTCGCCCAGACATTGCATTTGCAGTGGGAGTAGTAAGTCGATACATGTCAAACCCAGGCAAGAAACATTGGGAGGCAGTGAAAGGAATATTGAGATACCTGAAAGCTACAAAGAGTATGCGTATATGCTATGGGAGTCAGGAGCTAAGTGTACAGACTCAGATTATGCAGGTGACTTAGACAACCGAAGGTCTACGTCAGGGTATGTCTTTACATTGGCTGGTGGAGCAGTATCATGGCGTTCTAGATTACAAGATTGTGTTACTCAGTCTACTACAAAGGCTGAATATGTTGCAGCATCAGAGGCATGCAAAGAATCAATTTGGCTTAATCAACTAGTAACAGATTTGGGAATCAAAGAGGAGATGCCTGTGTTATATTGTGATAGTCAAAGTGCTATACAATTGGCTCGCAATCCAGTTTATCACTCAAAGACAAAGCAGGTGGATGTGAAGTATCATTTCATCAGGGAAATGCTCGAGGATAAGCAAATTCAGCTTGTCAAAGTTCACACCATAGAAAATCCTGCTGATCTACTTACAAAAGGACTTCCCTCAGAGAGCTTTGCGCATTTTCGCAAGCAGTTAGGTGTAGGGTAGTACATCACTTCTCTACATCTCTTGTATATTAGCTTGTAGAGTAGCTTCTCTCACACTTAAAGTACCACATTGGACTTTAAGTGGGAGGTTGTTGGGGTATAAAGCCCAATGTGGTCGCCCAGGTAAGTGGGCGGGCCGCCAGGTATGTACACATATTCTTTTGTTAAAACCTAATAAGAACTCACTATGCTCTATACATTACAGTAGAGCGAGTTCACCATATCGTCATTCTCTTCTTCTCGCACTCTCTCTCGCGTCACACTTTCGCTCGTACTCCTTCACTGTGTATTTCTTGTTTACCCATTTTTGCACTTGAGAGGGTCTAATTCTTCGATGGTCTACAAACCTCATCATTGGGTCCCCCCGTCCTAGTCGATAAACCTCCTCAGGCCTTCTGTAATAGGCTGGTTCCTCTCCCAATGGTGCTCCTAAGCCATAATTTCTAACAATTCTCGCTGGAGGTGGTTCGTCTCTTCGAACTCGTTCCATGGGTGGTCCTCCAGGCTCTGTTGACCCTTGAGTTTTTGGCTTACTCTCTGCCTGATACCTTGAATAGAGTGGTGGTTCTTGAAAATCCCTGAGCCCTTGTGCGGCTTGATAACCATCTCGGTTTCGGTCTGGTTCCATTGTTACACTCTGCCGAAGCCATGCCTGCAATGATGGCTGGTTTTCTGGTTGGTCTTGGTTGTTGAATGCTTGGGGTCGGGTGGAATGTGAGGTAGTGTCATACTCATCTGAAAAAGGATTCGTTGACTTGCTTGGGGTGTGGGCGGCTCTTGGCACTTCCTCAGGGGCATATGCTGATGCTCCTGGGCCTGTTGCTCTCTCTACTTCCTCTGGGAGAATACGTTGGTATGCTTGCCCGTATCTCTCAACCAAAACTATGCCCTTCCCCGTAGCAGTTTCATAAGAGAATAAGTGAAGAACCTTGTCTTTGCTTAATTCGTTTACATATGGTTCTTTGCTGCAAAAGTAAGAGACTATACCCTCACTCTCATGTTTGTAGATTCCCACGTTCTCGTTATAAGTTGGAACCCTGGTTGTTTTCTTATCATACATAAAAATAGCTCCGAGTCGATCAATGTTGGGTGGCGGTTCTTGAGTTTCTGAAACCATTTTCCCTTTCGCCACGTTATCTCCATATCTGTTGTAATCTTCATGGTTACTAAATATTAAATAGTGGTTTCCCTTTTCGTCTCGAAATCTATCTCCATCATCATACACTCGGATTATCTCCAATCTTTGAGCTGGCCTCTCTTCAATACAAATGCACTTGCGGCCTTGATAGTCTGAATAGACTAGGGCTCCTCTCGAGTTTGTTCCCTCCAAGAAGATCACCGAGAGCTTTGAATTACTCAAAGGATTTTGGGAGGTGCTTCCTCCTCGCATAGGTCCATCATAGGTGAAACCTACTGGCTGTTGACTACCCATCATGAAGAAAGATTTGTCTGACGAAGTGTTAGTATCACTACCTTTCTCAATAATCGGTGCTAGCGGATCTAGCCTTGCCTGAGTTACACTCTCTTCTGTGGACACTAAGCTACCTTGGTCACCTGACACTTTCTGGTCTCTACCAATGTATCTTCCTGATCTTAAATTCATCAAACTTATCAATGCAATTTATCACAAATCCAACCACTCACTTGGCAATGGGTCAGTTTCTGCACAACTTCTTGCTCTGTTGCTGAATATACATGTACACAAGCATTTTAATTTCGGCAATCGAATCAATGCATTTATCTGCTAGAGGCTATCTTAGTAATGATTGGTATAACTGGAGAGTTAATCTCAATCACTACTGTATTTTATACACTGTTGATGTTCTGGATTAGGTTTGCTAATCTGAAACTGTACTACCCTCAGTTGTTGGTCAATTTACGCGAAAAAGTCTGAATTCAGTCTTTGCTTCGTCAAATGGGCAAACAAGGTCCAAATTCACTTCTGAAATAAGTTCTGGAATCCTTAAGCCAAATGGGACCTCGTTGTCTATGCCAGGTCAAATTTTCTTTGCAGTATGCCCCAATAGACATCCTACGCGTAGGATGTCTCCTGTTGTGTTTTGCCTGGATTTTTTTTGCATTGTTGGTTCCTCTTGTTGTGCTGAGCTTACAGCTGCTTTTACCTTTTGATTTGGACACCTATTAGCTGTTCAATGAGTCAGAAATCTGTTCCGACGGCCTGTTGATGGTATTGATTAGTCTAATCAACTCCACATTGGACCAAAATTGACTAGGAGGCTTGCCTTAGGCTATATAACACCTTACTAAGCTCAAAGTCAAAGTCTGGCTTTATTTTCTTGCATTAGCAATTCAGTTTGGAGTCCCAAATCACTCAAAAGACATCCTATGCGTAGGATGTCTTTTTGGCCTATTTGACCCCATATTTGTCCCACAGCTTCCCCTTGATGTCAGTAACCCAGTGGTATGCTTAGATTTTGGTTTGGATGTCAAAAAGTCCCAAATTTCAGCTGTTTTTGCTTTTTCAGTCCAAAGTGCTAAAGTCCGCTTTGAATCCAATTTTCTTACCCAAATGAGGTGAAACCCCTTTCAGTCACTCAATATATCATGCAAGACATGCTCATGCAGCCACCTTATGGTTTTGGTCTCAAAATAATGTTTTGGCACTATTTGGATAGGATGTTTGGCAATTTCAGTCTATCTGGCCTTATCCTGTCAAGATATGGCCAAATTTCCACTTTGCAGTTGAAATTAGGGTAAACCCTACCTTTTGAACACACTGGTCAACTCAAAATCCCAAAATTCCTCCCAGATTAGCATGTAGACATCCTACGCGTAGGGTGTCTCCTGCTTAAAATTAAAGTTTTGTTTTCTGACAGGAATGGTCATGATGCTTTGTAGATCTATCAGAAACACTCACAGTAACTTTTGGACTTCAATTAGGCTTTCAAACACACTTTTGCGTCTTTTTGCGTCTTTTACAAACTTGTAATGATTCTACCAAGCAAGTGTACATGCATGAAATGCTCTAGATCCTGAATCATGATGTCCTACTTACTCTACTCCTACCTATCATGTGAAATGGTGATAATGGTGTTTTTGGTTGCTTTTTGGCCTCTCCAGACTCTCAAGCTCTCCTCTCACCGCTTCTACCACCCCAAGGCCTACTCTAGAACTCAACTACAACCTAATACTACCTAAGTCTACCTTCTCTACCTAAGTCGAAGGATCTAAGCCAAACACACGCTTCCTAGACTCCCTCTAAGACCTAGAGAGTCCTCCACCCTCTGATCCTATCTAAATGTAAAGCGAGATTCTTGGCAAGCCAAAAATCCCAATCCTCAAGGATTAGTCTCGGTCACCTACCTAAGGTTTTCGTCCCCGGTAGCGGCGCCAATGTTGGACGGATACGCCGCGATGGACGTCAGCACAACGAGAACTCACTTAACATGTAATGTCAGCTAAGGACGAAGCTCGACCCACAGGCGCGTGGAAGCAAGCATAAGGTGTCAACCTACACTCGACCAACTCCTAACTAATTCCTACAGAGGTCTCTACCAATTGTCTAAGTCACAGTCTTCAAGAATGTAAGAGAGGAAACTTCCTACAACGCTTTCTAGAGCCGAACATCCATCAAACAATCTCGAAACACCATAGAACTTGAAGGAGACCCTACTAATACCAATAGGTCACTCTCCCTAAGATCTATGAACCAAGATCCCGACCCAAAACACACGGTGCAGAAACACGTAGGATGTTTGGCCGAAATCTGTAGGTCTTCGTTTCCGAAATCTAAAGTGCCTCATGTGTAGTTCTACTCAATGTGAACGTGTGGATATGCTGCAATGCAAAATCGGACAACGTATGCTCACCCAAAAAACCGATGAAGCTCGTAGAAGGAGCTCACAAAGCCGGACCGTACGCGCGCAATGTTGGTATCGGCGCGTAGCTCTAGTCGGGGGCAACACGCTGCACTTCTCGACACTCGATTCCGACCATCGGAGCACACGTAGCATCAAGATGAAGCTCACACTCTCTCTCTCGTACACAGTACGCTCACTCATAGACTTCAAACTTGTTTTAAAATGACAAAAGGTCTTTCATTAAGGTCAAAAAGTGGTATATATACCTTACAACTTCTCAAACCCTAAAGTTTCAAAATCAACCATCTACTGAATCTAACTATCAAAACTGGGATACAATCTGGAAACTTCTGTAAGTCCCGATATTTACAAGGTGAAAATTCGGGTTTTCCTCAATGAATGAATAATTACAAAAATAATAGTCCTCCGAGTAGTTAGATGCCGTGGAGTGTTTCCAGCTTCTTACAAATGGCTTCTTTCTTTTTCGCATCTGACACTAAAGTTTGATGGAAATCAAACGGTTCGATGGTTAAGGCTTCGATCTTTGGCAAGAACGCATGCAAGGTATCCTTTTCTTAAACGATTGTGAAGATGCATTGGAACAGAATAAGCCACCAGGCTTGTCTGACGAAGAGTGGGCCAGGTTAAATAAGAAGGCTATGGCCTACATCAAAATGGTTGTCAATAATGACATTTTGACGGACGTCAAGCGTTTGGACTCTACTTATGCAATATGGCAAAAGCTAAAGTGCAATTATGAAAACACCACGCCTGTGAACCAGGTGCATTTGATGCGAAAGTTGGTGAATATGTAGCTTGATGACTTGAAGTCAGCTTCTCAGCATTTGAGTGCTTTTATAGGTGTGTTGAGTCAGTTGTAGGACAATGGGCTTCAACAATTCGATGATAAGCTGAAACCTATTTTCTTGCTTATGACATTGCCAGATACATGGGAAACTTTGGTTGTCTTCTTGAATAACAGTCCCATCCTCACTTATGACGGTGTGAAAGGGTCAATTCTCAATGAAGAGATTAGACGCAAGTCCAGTGGGAAAGGTGGCTACACGCGAGGAACTTGTATGCAAATTGAAAAGGACTCTGTATGGTTTGAGACAATCATCACAAGAGTGGTATAATAAGTTTGACACTTTTATGCTGTCTCAAGGCTTTAAACGCAGCCATGTAGATCATTGTTTGTATATGAAAAGGGATGAAGATAGTGGAAACATAAGACTAGTCTTGATGCTCTGAAATGTAAGCTAAATTTAGCATTTGCTATAAAGGGTTTGGGTGATGCAGAGCATATTTTGGGCATGCGTATTACAAGAGATAGAAAGCTGAAATTGTTGTTTTTATCTCAAGAAAGGTACATTGCAAAAGTACTTGAGAGGTTTAATATGGCTGGTGCTAAGCCTCTTGGAGTACCTTTACCTACATACACTAAGCTTAGCAAAGCAGATTGCCCAAAGGATGAGGTGGCATTGAAAGCAATGAAGGGAATCCCATATGCATCAGCTTGTGGTTCTCTTATGTATGCTATGGTTGCTACTCGTCCCGACATTGCTTATGCAGAGGGAGTTGTTAGTTGATACATGTCAAATCCTGGCAAAGCGCATTGGGAAGCTGTCAAATGCATTTTGAGATATTTGAAAGGTACACAATCAAAGTGTATTTGTTATGGAAAAAGTGACTTAAAGTTGCAGGGATATTGTGATGCAGACATAGCAGGTGACATTAATACTATGAAATCTACCAGTGGATATGTATTTTCTATTGCTGGTGGTGCAGTCTCTTAGTGTTCTAGGTTGCAGAAAATTGTGGCATCGAGTACGACTGAGGTTGAATATATTTCAGCCACAGAGGCTTCAAAGGAGGCCATTTGGTTGGGCAGACTTGCAAAAGAACGTGGCATGCCTACTGATACACTCGTGTTGGGTTGTGATAGCCAGAGTGCTGTCTACTTAGCCAAAAATGCCATGTTTCATGCACGTACCAAACACATAGATGTGCGGTACCACTTCATACGTCAGGTATTAGAGGATTGTCTAGTCGCCTTGACGAAGATCCATACACAAGATAACCTTGCAGATGTTCTCACCAAGAGTCTTGCTAAGGCTCAACATGAGCATTGCACACAGCTGGTGGGAGTTGGTTAACTTAAAGGCATCATTTATACCTTTAAGTGGGAGGTTGTTGGGTTAAAGACCTAAATAACCCCTTTTTGTACATTTTTATACTTTGTCCAAGTTCACATTGAACGTTTCGACACATTTTTTTTAAATCACTTATAATAAAAGTGGGAAAACCCAAAACTCACTTATTGAGTTTTCCACAAAAACGTGAGCTTTCGATGGCTAGTGCTTCTTCTCTGCTACACTCCGCCTCCTGCTTCTTGCCCCAAACCTGCACTACATCGCGATGCGCACCTACCAGCACCTTCTACTTCGCGCTTTCAGGCAAGCTTAATCTTCTTATATGTTTCATCCATGTTCTCAACATATCGATCTACCTCAAGGATGGAAGAAACCTTTTTGCCATCTTCAAGAATCTCAAAAGGTGCCTTGCTTGTGGACGAATGCATCGTATTGTTGTACGCATACTCAAGCATAGTAAAATACAGTTCCCACTTGCCCTTATTATTTGACACATAGCATTTCAATAGATCCAAGACAGTAGAATTAGCCTCTTCTGACTCTCCATCAGTTTGTGGATGAAACGAAGACAAGAACATGAGCGTAATGCCCATGTTCTCAAACAATCATCTCCAAAAAAAACTTGTCATGCAAGGATCACGATCATTAACAATCGATTGTGGCATAACATGGTACTGAAACACATCGTACATGAACAACCGTGCCATCTCGTCAGATTTTATCTTCTTCGCTGCAGGAATAAAATGGGCTTGCTTGTTGAACTTGCAAATGGGTCATATACCATCATTCCCTGTCAACGTTCTTGGAAAATCAAAGATAATGTTCATAGCAATGCTTTCCCATGGCTTATCCAGAATTGGCAGAGGTTGTAACAACCTTGGTGCCTTTTGCCTGTCACACTTGACCTTTGGGCAAATCACACATGCTCGCACAAAGGCATCCACATCTCTACTCAAAGTAGGCCAATAAAAGAATGTCTCTACCACTTAAACTGTCACAGCAATACCACGATGCCCTGCATACAGTGAGACATGACTTTCTACGATGAAATTATGTCGCAATGGCTTAGTAACACAAAGTTGCCATGCATCAAAATAAAACCGTCTCTGAGGAGGTAGTGCTCCTATTGTTGCCCCTCTTGCAACTGTTGAAAAATCCTTGCAAAATCTTCGTCTGTAGCATATTGTTCCTTCATGTCATCAAGCTCATGATGATAAGGAATTGACACAGCTGAAATTTGTGGCTTTCTTGATAACGCATCAGCCACAACATTCTTCTTGACTTCCACATTCATAATCTGGAAGTGAAACATAGAAAGAATGTTTGCCCATCGCATATGCTTTTCAGATCGCTTTGACTATGTCAAGAAGTATCGCAATGTCTGATGATCTGTGTGGACAACAAAATTAGCACCTAAGAGGTAGTGCTTCCAAATAGAAAGCGCATGAATCACGGCCAGAAGCTCTTAGTCTTGTGCACATCCTTTGGCCTTATACAAATCTGATGGTATCCACTCTTAAAGTCTATCCTGCTGAAAATTACAGCACCCTCTAAAGGGTTAAGAACTAGGCTGAATCAGCCCCTTCTCCAAAAGCTCCTCTATTTGTCCCATAATCTCTTTCTGTTGCGCTGCACTAACCCTGTAGCGAGGACTGTTTGGTGGGATACACCTTGGCATCAAATCTCTCGCATGGTCCTCGGGCCTCTCCGACGGCAACTGAGATTGTAATGAATCAGAAAAACAATCATTAAACTCTCGCAAAAATGCTGACCTTTCTTTGTCTAACACAGATAAATTTGACTGACAATTATCTGAAACATCAAGTGCAAAGATCAAGTACAAAGAAAGATGATTTTTAATTATAGTAGTCCCGGCTGAGTCCTTACCCTTGTTGTCCTTTTCTGACTCCTATGATGCTTAAGGAGCCACTTTTGCAAAGGGCTTCTTTGCTGAATTTTTCTTTTGCTGCCTCCCTTCTATGTTGCCCATAAACCACTGTCCTCTCCCTTCAACAAGGCAAGACCAGTGTTGGCAACTTCCATAGGCAAAGTGAGGGTAGTCACTGTGTTCTTTGTACAGTAATCTCGAAGCCCTTTAGGCAACCCACAACAATACTTCTCTATTTGCTCTATCAATGGCACGAACCTGTAGGAGGTTGGCACGAACCTATAGGAGGTTGCTGAGAGTAATGATTTACAAAACCTCCGATTGTACTCCTATAGGCTCTTGCAAGTAGCCGCGGTGAGTTGGTGCCAATCCGTCATGACGTCGGCTTCAAATTCATTTGACAGCCACGCAGATGTAAACATTTGCTTGAAGTATACCCATGTGGCGGGTGCCTGTCCTTGCATCAAGAGAGTCGTCCACCATGTAAGCACATTGCGTTTCAAGAAGGTGGCAGCTTTCCTGACCTTGGAGGCCTTTGTAAAATTCCCCCCTGCATAAGCGGTATCAAACTGCTGGAGGAAAGTGAGAGCCTTCGTCTTATCCTCAAAGCCGTGGAAAGTTTTATACTTAACAGTTGCACCATCTTCTTTGTATGCTTCTGGTTTGTCCGATGCCACCAAATTGTCATAGGGAATTGGTTGCAACATGGGCACTGTGTTAGGGATCATCGGCGCATCTTGGCCATTAACATTTTGCGTCATAGGTGCCATATCTAGCTGCTGTCCAGAAAAACCAGCCATGCGACAATTACCCTTTGGCACCCCAAACTGGCCTTGGTTGCTTTGAAAGCCTTGTTGCATGCCGATGCTACCGTACATGGGGTTTGGCATCATGCATTGCACACCCCCAAACACTATTCCTAGCATATAATGCTGGTTTCCAAGCGCATAACCAACCATACTTTGCAACATAGATCCACCCTCGAAATACCTAGGATGTACAGTGGGTGGTGGAAAAATGTGATGCATTTCTTGGAAATTGGTTCCCTGTCCCTGTAACACATCATGTGGGCTTGGAAAGGTGGCGGGCTGAATTGGCAAAGCCTGTAGAATAGGCATTCTAACCACCTATTCATAGATGGAAGGTGGTTCATCAAACCAACCAAGGCTCACTTCTTTAGGAAAAAGTGATTCTGTCCCGGCAACGAAACCATGAAACCGGCCCTAGGGCGGTAGACTTTGGCTTTCACCCGAAAATTTACTTTAAGCTTTAACACACAGAGAAACCTTGCAAGGAACCTATAACGGGAATTATCACTTCAAAGCACACACGACTCGCAAGCTAGAATGCTCCGAGTAGACGCCAACAACTTGTATGCCCCAAAAATTGGCGTCTCTTTCGGTATTTCTTTATTCCTTTAGAGGGTACAGTTACAAAACTAGAGTCGTGGGGATCTTCACTTGTATCCATCTAGATCACCCCATTCTTGCCGGCAGCATAACGGCCCCAAAACATGCCTTGAACAAATCCCCCTGCTAAAAGTCACTTCCAAAGACATAAACCCTCTATTTTAGGCCAAGAAACAGTAATTAAAGCTCGCTGTATTTCCTGGTTTTAACCCTATTTTATGCACTAAACAATCCTAGAACTGTCCTTTAGCAGTGGGGCAATGTTCCCAATGCTTTTGGCATCCATACGGCTGCAACATAGCCCAAAAACAACGCATAACCAGCGCTGAAAATGCACGTGTAAGGTGAGGTTATCACCCTCACCGGTGCCTGCTTTTTGGAGTAGCAGTTAGCTACTCCTGTTCCTGCTCAAAGAGGCTCTTACCTCAGCACAGATGTATAAGACCATGCAATTGTACGTAGGTCAAATGAAGAGCCCTCTTGTGAGGCATCACATTACTGCACATAGGGGGGAGAGAGAGAAGTGTGGAGTGTGCAGGACATCACTTCTTGCACTAAATTGTACATGAGAGGGAAATCTTGGACACAATAGCTGTGTTACCTGCAACAATCCACCATACGGCTGAAAAATGCAGCCCCCACATTTATTTCAACGCTTCTCTCTCTCTCAAGGTGGAAAATGCCCAAAAATGTGTCAAGTGGCACTCAATCTTATCTTTCGTGCTTAGGAAGAAGGGAACCTTCGTAGCACCTTCAATAATCTGAAATGGTGCCTTCCCTGTCGAAGAGTGGATCGTGTTATTGTAGGAGAATTCCACCTAAGGCAAAAACTTTTCCCATTGAGTCTTCTGATCCGAAATGTAAGACCACGTTTGAATTTGCAATCTCAGATTGCCCATCTTTCTGTGGGTGGAAAGATGACGAGAATTGTAATCGTGTGCCAATGTTCTCCCAAATAGCCTTCCAAAACAAACTCGTGAATTAAGGATCTCTGTCAGAGACTATTGTCTTAGGCATGCCATGTAATTTGAATATCTGGGCAATGAACAGTCTCACTAAATGATCTGGCTTGATTGTTTTCTTCACTGGAATGAAATGAGCTTGCTTGCTAAATCTGTCAATAACACTCCAGATACCATCATGCCCACTCTGTGTCTTCGGGAGATAAAAAATGAAATCCATAGCAATACCAAGGGTGGTGGGCATAGGTAAAGGCTGTAACAATCCCTGTGCTTTATGCGTGTCCAACTTGACCTTCTGGCATATCAAGCATCTACGTACAAAATCGTCCACTTCCTTCTTGAGTCTCAACCAAAAGAAGCATCGCTTCACACCTTTCAACGTGGTATCAATGCCGCGGTTATCCGTAAATGGTGGACAATAGCATTCGGTTAGAACCTTTTCCATCAATGGTTATGTAACACACAACATCGTTTTCTTCATCAAGTAGCCATCCCGCTACTACCTCCCCATTTTGTATTCAACTGAATACATCTTAAAAATCTGGATCTGTGGCGTACTGATCGACCATGTCCTCGAAGCTTCTATGATGAATCGCAGAAATAGCCAAGACCAACGGCTTCCGGGACAAAGCATTTGCCACCAAGTCCTTCTGTCCCTGCACATGGACAATCTGGAAGTGAAATTGTGACAAGATGTAGGCCCACCGCATCTGCTTTTCCGATAGATAGCTGCTTTTGTGACAAGGAGCGTAAACTCTGATGATCAGTGAAGACCGTAAAATCGGCTCTGAGTAGGTAATGTTGCCACTGAGTAAGAGCATGGATAACTGCCAAAAGCTCTTTCTGATAGATCTGTGCTATCAATTCCGGCCTTGAAAACAATCAGCTCTCATAGGCAATGACATGGCCTTCTTGCATTAAGACCGCACCTAAACAACGACCACAAGCATCACAATACACTTCGAATGACTTTTGCAAACCCCGCAAAGTCAAAACTGGTCCCGTATTCAATTTCTCTTTCAAAGTCCGAAAGGCAGTTACCTCTGTGGATCCCCACGAGAAAGGGACTCCTTTCTGTGTCAAGATATGCATAGGGGAAGCAACCTCTGCAAACTTTCTAATGAACCACTGATAGTAAGAACATAAGCCCAAGAAGCTTCTAACTTCATGGAATTCTTCAAATCGGGCCAATCACGTATAGTCTCAATCTTGCCCGGGTCCATTTGCACTCTTGCTACTAAGACGATGTGTCCCAAAAAGTGTATCTCTGATAAGAAAAATTCACTCTTCTTTGCAAAGATCTGTACTCTCTGTACAAGCATCACCAAAAATTCATATAAACCGAAGCTCGTCCGAAAAGCTATTTTGTAGACATCTCCCGGCACGATTCAACTAATCATAACCTTTTTGAAATCGATCCTCGGAATCGGAAATCTGTTCGTGATGATGATTTTATTGAGAGCTCGATAATCAATGCACATTCTCCAAGATTCGTCTTTCTTTAAAACTAAGAACACCGGAGAGCAGTAAGGTGAAGTACTCGGCTGGATAAGACCCTTTTCCAAGAGGTCTTTTACTTGGTTCATAATTTCTTCATTCTAGGCTCGGCTCACACGGTAAGGTGGTTGGTTCGGTGGTGTGCTTCCAGGTATCAGATCAATGGTACGATCCTCAAGACGAGCTAGTGGCAACTCGCCTGGCAAGCCCTCCAAAAAGCAATCGGCATGAGTGTGGAGAATATCTTAACGTGCTTTTTCGAGGTCAAAACATATTCGACCTTCAATCATCATTCATTTCTCTCCAGAAAATCGATTAAAGAAACCAAATTTCCTCAAGTACAATCTCTTTGTCCTTGATTTGTCCAAGTCACTTTCTCAGCCTAATAGTTAACCACCGCGTTGTTCTTGTGGTACCAAGGGATTTCGAGGAGGATGTCACAACTTTCCTAAGGGCATTACGTCAAAGTCCTCGGTGCCCTAAATACCCCTGACATTGCAAACGAAGTTTGCCAATGATCGGTGTAATGGAAACATCCCCTCCGGGTACCGCTAGAATTGCCTTCGCCGGTGGCCTCAATCTGTCAGTCGCAATTCCAAATCGAGCCGTCAATTCAAGCAAAAAGAATGGCCTTGGCTTCTCCATCAAAGAAAATGAGGGCTTACTAATCTTTCACTTTGCCTTAAGTGCAGAAAAGTTTTGTACTTTCGTTCATCTGATTCGGTTTGGGCCCCACACAATGTGGTACCGTTTCTGCTTTCATCTGCCTTTTCTTCCACGTTCCTCTGCTGGTCGAGAACTCTCTGGCTCGTCTTCAGTCTGTTCTTGTTGTGCCTTTTTGGGCACTTTGCGGAGATGTGTCCAAATTCCCCGCAACCAAAACACTTCCCCTCTTTGAGATGGATAGCCCTTTCTCTAAGAGTTTGTCGGAGACGTGTATCTTCTTTTTTTCTTTGTCCTGGGAACTCTCTCTCTTTCTACTTTCATTGTGAGAGGTATGTTGGTTCTCTGAGTCAAGATCTCATTAGTGGGGTAAGTCAAATGTATCACAAAACCCCGTTTTGCATGACCCATCAAGTCTTGAATACAATTCGACTTTTGTTCCAGGCAATAGTCTCGAATCTATGTAGAGAGTCCGCAGCAAAACTACTCAATGTGTTCCTTCCAAGAGACCTTCATAAACAAAGAGGTTGGTAGAAAAGAGTTCCAAAATCTCTCGCAATAAGTGTCCAAAGAATCTCCCTTGGTTATCCGAAAATGATTCCAAGCGGTTCGTATATCTCGTTCGTACTCTCAATTAAACCAAGAAGAAAATAAAGAGCCTTTTGAATTTCAACATGTAACTGGAGCTTCCTTCCTTAGAAGAAGAGTGGACCACCATGTTCGAGCATCTTGAAACCCACAAAAGCATTCAAATTTAATCCACTGTCCACCTTCTTAAATTCTTTTGTTTTCTTTCTCTTGTCTTCAAGGAAGTCATATCGGTTGACTCTGTAGAAGTGCTTATTTTCAAGAGTGCTTGTACATGTCTTTCTCCGAGTACAGGTTTTGCTTTTCTGCACTCATTTGTCTTTTCGGCTTCCCCCCTACGTGAGAGGAGAAGCGATGGCCACATGACATCTCGAGTAAATCTTATCAATCGGGTAATTCTTAAAGTGTTTTTCCAATCTTGGGTCCCTGGAGTACTTGATCCATCTGTTCACACATATGCCAATCTTTAGTTGATGTTTGTACTCCTTCCTGGCAAAGTTGTCTGAAATTTTTTTGCCCAAATCTCATTCTTTTCTTCGGTTCCTGCGTCAGATTTTCAACTTTTCTTTGCCTTCCCACTGAGAGGTGTCGTCTCTGTCAGATTCTTCACAAGAAAACATGTGTGATCTGGGATTCTTTATGGGGCTTTATGCCCTGTAAGACAAAGCAATGAAGACAGGAGCGCGCTCGATGCACGATGTGTGAAGGGTGGGAGTGGCTGATAAGTCTGGGGCCGGGGCACCAAGATTCTTTCTCAAAAGCTATGTGCGCTGCAGAAAGGCTTTGTAGAAGAAGAATATTTTTGTGCTCTGATACCACTGTAACAAACTTGGACACCCCAAGTCAAGATTCTACCGCGATAGAGCAGAGTTTTGCTTCAAAAATAGTTCACAATTCACACTTGAGTTGACACGGCCTGGCGTAGTTCCGTGCCTAGAGATATTGGCTCCAAAGACTAGCGCCCCTTTTGGTATTTCTTTTGTATTAATCTGTCCAAAGTACAAGAGAGCGGGTAGTTGCTCACTCTCAGACTTTGCATCTAGATGCTCTGAGAAGTGAGAACCTGCCCACTTATTTATTGGTACAAGCGATGCCCAAAATCAGAGCCCCAAAAGCATTCAACTTTAAAAGCTTTTAAAAATAAAGCAATTGTCTCAAAAATTGTCCAAAAATCAGCCAGTGCTGAAAAAGCATATTTCTATACAACTGCCACGTCAACGGATTTTATGGGACCTCCGTACAGTACTTCCACGTCAGCCTATCAATGGCTTTTGTGCCAACAAATTTGGGTTGCGACGTGTCTGCCGTATAGTGGAGTGTTCGGGTCTGCTCTATGTGTACTTGGGACAGTGCCACATCACCAGTTTGTGACAATATTCCTTGGCGATGATCTCACTCTATTACAACTTGCCCAGATGTAGGAAGTTATGCCAGAGATTAGGGCGGCAAGGAAAAAAGGAAAGATAGCCTTGTATAAAGAAGGGAAGGTGGTCATTATGGAGCGACGCTCCACATGACAGTTGGAGACCTATGGGACCAAACTTGAAATATCAGTGTGGAACTGCAATGGGTCTCTCAAGCTTCATGTGGGTGCCTTTGAGAACAGCTTTAGAGATAGAGATATTGTGTTCTATTCGGAGACTCACCAGGCCCCAGGGGCCAGGTCAGATGATGCCACATGTGACTCAATACAGGTGGGAGACGGCTCATTGATCAAATGCAAGATCTAAGCATGGGACTAGAGGATCGAGGAGGGGGGGAGGGTTAACAATTCTTTCTAGGGAAGATTTGCAGTCGCTTGTGCATATTGTTCGAAGAGACGATCATGCTAGGTACAGGGTTAATTTTATTTGCGAGTTAATCAATTCGTGTTTTTTTGCTACAGGTGATGCTTTTTCGAGTTTATAGAAGCATGGATTCCACTCATATGTATGCTCTCTAAGGTGGCGTTGTGGTATGTTAAATAGGTACCGAGGGAAGGAGAGAGAAGAAGGATTAGACGGAGAGAGAAAAACATACTTGTGAAATAGAGATAGGATCGGGGTGTGAGAGTACCGACAACGAGAGAGAGAGAGAGAGAGAGAGAGAGAGAGAGAGAGAGAGAGAGAGAGAGAGAGAGAGAGAGAGAGAGAGAGAGAGAGAGAGCCTGAGAGTGGGAGATGAGGGGGAGAGAGGAAAGATAGGTTCAAAATGAGAAAAGTCCGGCTAAAGTTTGGGCAAGAAGGTTCTCAAGCCGGTTCAAATTATTTCATTTAGTAACTTGGTATAGAATTGTTTATGTGTTGGTTTAATGTATATATTTTATAAATATCCTACATTTTAATTGAGATGAAAGTGGAGTTAAGTCAAAGTGGAGTTTTGTTGTGAAGAAGGAGGTTGTGTGCACATTTTCTACTCACATGTGTGTGTGTGTGTGTGTGTGTGTGTGTGTGTGTGTGTGTGTGTGTGTGTGTGTGTGTGTGTGTGTGAGAGAGAGAGAGAGAGAGAGAGAGAGAGAGTGGGAGATGAGGGGGAGAGAGGAAAGATAGGTTCAAAATGAAAAAAGTCTGGCTCAAGTTTGGGCAAGAAGGTTCTCAAGCCGGTTCAAATTATTTCATTTAGTATCTTGGTATAGAATTGTTTCTGTGTTGGTTTAATTTATATATTTTATAAATATCCCACATTTTAATTGAGATGAAAGTGGAGTTTTGTTGTGAAGAAGGAGGTTGTGTGCACGTTTTCTACTCACGTGTGTGTGTGTGTGTGTGTGTGTGTGTGTGTGTGTGTGTGTGTGTGTGTGTGTGTGTGTGTGAGAGAGAGAGAGAGAGAGAGAGAGAGAGAGAGTTTTCCTGTTCATATGCGTGTGAAAAGGTTCCAAAGCCGGGTCCACAAATAATGTTTTCCGAGCCCTTAGAGAGGCAGTTTGTGGTGGTTACTCATTGCACTATTATATGCCTATAGTATTCATAGAAGAATAATAATCATAGTGTTTCCCGAGCCCTTAGAGAGGCAGTTAGTGTTGTCTACTCATTGCACTTTTAGATGCTTATAAATCTTATAGGGGAATAATAATCGTAGTGACAAATCATGCATATTTTATTGCACACCCCACTTTAAAAGTTAGTGGTGGAGTAGTAGACGATTATAATATTCATATTGACAAATCATGCATATATTATTGCACGCTCCAATTTAGCAGTTAGCATATGTTGCGTGGGACCCCTCATGTCACTAACACATGCCACTCTTCCATCACTATCAATGCTTTTTGAGAGCATGGTGCTTTAGCCTATATAAATGTTACAAGGAAAGCACCATATGCTGCACAAGTGAATCGGAGGTGCTAATCAAGAGAGATTTTTTCATTTTCCCTGTACTTATACAATGCCTATAGGATATGCTAGTACTGGTAATGAGGTAGTTGCAAAAATCCATGAAGAGCTTCACAAACTCCCCCCCAACGCGCCCCTTGAAGAAAAGAAGACGTTTACACAAAGAGAGCGTGACACAAACAAGGCGATCCGGATGTTCAACCACCTTAATCGCGCTCGCAACACCGGAGACCAGGAACTCAATGATGGCTTTGAGACAATGCGAGAAGCTCTGGACAAGTGGGAGACATGGGGGTACATAGATAGCTCTCGAAGGGCCGCTTTACAAGCGGAGATTGACCATTTGCTTGTCTGCAAACGCACAATCAACCTGGTCGACATCTCTGGCTCTAATGTGGTAGAAGATTGAGGCAAGATTTAAATAATTATGCACTAAATAATATAGTTAAATAAATATGCACTAGCACATGATAAATTGTACTAGTGTGATGCAAGTTGTACTGTGTGTGTGTGTGTGTGTGTGCAGGTTTGATTCCCTACGTAATCATGTAAACAATTTATTTTAATTATATGATGCTTATTTTAACTATATGATGGTGTTCCACTCTTCAGTGCCTTGGCGAGAATAATTCATATGTCTCTGTCTGACTTATTATTATTGAAGTAGCTGTGATACGTTTAATCGGCCTGGTCTACTAACACATCTTCAAGATCTGTCATAATTTAGGGTATTGTTGATATCTTGTAGCTAAACTGAACCGTCATATGTAACTACAAGCTGTTTGAAAGCCAAAAATGTAAAGAAAATCTATGTGAGTTTTTTATATAATGCAAGAAAAAGATGAGCATGTCTTTAGTATTTACCCTAATTTTAGTAGAATTCTGGCTGCTGCATGTAAATTTCCACATCTAAATCACCATGCAAGAACGCTGTCTTGACATCCATTTGGTGCAACACCAAATCTAATATGGCAACCAATGCAAGAAAGCATCTCAATGTAGTCATCTTGACCACCGGAGAGAAGACTTCATTAAAGTCAATGCCTTGTTCTTGCTTAAAGCCCTTGGCAACAAGCCTTGCTTTGTACTTTGGCTGACTATCATGAGCGGTGATCTTATACCTGTAAACCCATTTACAGGGTAGAGCCTTTTTGCCACGTGGTAATTTAACTGGCTTCCATGTCTGGTTTTTATGCAGAGCTGTCATCTCTGACTGCATGGCCAATTGCCAATTCCCGGAGTCCTTCATTTGCACTGCTTCCTTGTAACATGAAGGCTCATTGCAATCAGTCAACATGACATAGTTCATAGATGGAACAAACCTATCAGGAGGTCACGTGACACGTCCAGATCTACGCACAATAGGTGGCTCAGGCTCAGCCACAACCTGTGGTTCCACTCTATCCTGTCCTTGCTCCTCTTGAGCCCTGACATTTTGTCTTGCACGTGCAGGTCCATCTTCTTGGAAGACAACTCTTCTAATCTCCTCAAACCTCTCTAGTTCAGAATGATATTTGGATTCATTAAAGTGAACATCATTGCTGCGGACAACCTTTCTGGATTCGGGATCCCAAAGTCTGTACCCCATCTCACCAAAATTACCATAGCCTAGAAAGATGCACTTCCTACTCTTTGGCTTAAGTTTGTTCCTAAATTCCTTTGGAACGTGAGTATATGCCTCACAACCAAAGACTCTGAGATGCTTGTATGAGGGCATTTTGCCTGACCATACCATCTCTGGCACTGAATCCTTCTGCAAAACCTTGCTAGGATATCTATTTACAAGATGAACACCTGTTGATACAGCTTCAGCCCAAAACCCATTTGGCAGCTGTGCATTAGACAACATACTTCTGACCTTCTCTTGTATGGTCCTATTCATCCTCTCAGCAACACCATTTTGAGGAGGATTGTAAGGAGCAATAAGTTCATGTTTTATACCTTTTGACTCACACAAGTCCTTAAAGGCCTTTGAAATATACTCTCCACCATTGTCAGTGTGTAAGCATTTAAGCTTCTTGCCACTCTGATTCTCCACAACTATCACAAACATTTTGAAAACACTAAACGCTTCATCCTTGTGCTTGAGAAAGTAAACCCATACTTTCCTCGAGTAATCGTCTATAAATGTCATAAAGTACGAAGCTCCCCCTAGAGATAGGTTAGGCATAGGTCCACACAAATCACTATGAACAAGTGCCAACTGTGTATCTCTTCTACTGCTTCTATGCTTATGTGGCTGCTGTGTTTGCTTACCATACAGACAAAGTTCACAGAATTCAAAATCATTAAATGAAAAGCCAGGCAAATAACCAGAACGAGACAAGATTTCCATTCCCTTCTTGGACATATGTCCTAACCGGCTATGCCACAAAGAAACGTTCGGCTGCTCGGTTACATTGATTACATTTTTAGAGACATTTGATACATAAATCATGTAAAGTCCTCCAGACTTTACTCCATGTGCTACTGTCATAGAACCCTTGGATATCTTCCACATGTTTTGTCCAAAAGTGGTGACGTAGCCAGCATCATCAAGTAAACCTGTGCTGATCAAGCTCTTTGTAATTGCGGGAACATGTCTCACATTCTTCATCGTGAAAGAAGAGCCATTCTGAAACTTCAATTGAACATCTCCAACACCTAAGATCTCACATGTCTGCCCATTGCCTAGCCGAACATGATCTTTAGTGGTCACATAAGAAGTAAACCACTCCTTGTTTGGAGACACATGAAGTGATGCCCCTGAGTCTATAATCCAGTCACTCAGTGCATTTCCATCAGATGTTGTAAGAAGAGCTGAGTCCATTGTATTCTTCAAGAAGTAGATGTCTCCTGACACTAGACTGTCATCCTCTGCAACAGTGTTTGTCACATTTATTTCTTGAATCTTCACTGAGGACTTGTTCTTCTCACCATGGTCTTCAGCTTTCTCTTTGCCTTTTTCTGCTTTCCATTCTCTGCAGTCTCTTTTCATGTGACCCTTCTTGCCACAATGGTAGCATTCTATGTCACTCTTGCCTTTAGCACTGCGGGACTTGCTACGAGACTGATTCCTCTTTCCACCTTTGTACTTTTCTTTGGTCCTTCCCCTGACAACTAAGGCTGTTCCTTTGCCTTTGTCCATTGTCTTTCTATTGGTTTCTTCAGTAAGCAGACTTCCTTCTACACCTGCTATGTTCAAACCATCTAGAGGTGCAGAATTACTCAAAGCTGTGCGAAAAGTGTCCCAACTTTCTAGCAATGTGATCAACAGGAACATAGCTCTAACACGTTCATCAAACTTGACACCTTGAGCTGACAACTGACTATAGATTGTGTTGAATTCATTCAGATGATTGGACATAGGTGTCCCTTCTTTCATCTTGAAGTCAACAAGCTTCTTAAGCCAGTATACCTGTGAAGCTGCAGTCTGCTTCTCATAAAGATCACTCAGCTTTAACCATGCTTGATAAGCCGACATCTCGTCTGCTACATTGAAGTAAACGCTTTCTGCCAAAGTCAGCATAATGGTAGAAAGTGCCAATTCATCCATTTCACTCCATTCATCTTCGTCCATATCTTCTGGTTTTATCCCCTTGAGCTTTATAGGTTTTATCTGCTTCTTTTGTACCAACACGTGCCAAATCTGTTGCTTCCACAATGGGAAATTGGTTCCATCCAGCTTCTTGATATTGTAAAGAGAAGTGTCCTGTGATCCAGCCATAGCTACGCTTCACAGTAGTTTACTTTCCTGGGAAAAATTCAGCAGAGTTTCCCCTGTAAACTGACCTCTGAACCAATATCAACCTGTCAAATGAACCAAGAAAGCTTCAGATTCTGCATAAATTTTGGTAGAGTCTCCTTTGTAAAATGTCTCTGGTGTACTAAAATCAGACCAAAAAACAGCTCAAAAAACCACTGTCTCTCTAACACTATAAGCTGTGGGTAAACCTGTCCTACACCTGTACTGTCTCTGGCTGTCCTATCTCTGGCTGTCATGTCACTGTCCTGTAAGCATAGACTGCGACAATGCCTCAACGGCAGTAAAGCAAAGAAGCAATCCCAACTGTCTAACTCACAGTCAATACATCGTAGCTGCCTATCTAAGGGTGCTCGAGGGATCGCTCCAAGACCTATATCACCGAAAGGATCTCAACATTCGAGAATCCCCCAGCTCAATAAAACCTCACTCGACCCTCAACAAAGGCTGCAGTAAATCTGACGGTACATAGACTTCCCACAAAGTCATACATCCACAAATTTCCCACTGTATGATGTAACCGCTGCGGCGGTTGTTTGCTGCGTGACTCACAGCCAGCAAACCCTCAACAGACATACATCATCTCTGACAATACATCCCATGTGGAAGTACCTGCAATGTCAAGATGAAATCTGGAATATCAAGCAGCAAACACAAGCTACCTGATGAACTAGTGGATGTCGCCTACAGTCTGTGTATAGATGCGCCCGTGTCGTATGTGACACTCCTCCAAGAACTGTGAGCCGTCCTTCGATGTGTAGACAGCCACAAATCAACACTCTGGGAGTGTCGATATCCTCAGCACCTGCAGTCGTAGGCCAAAAACCCCAAATTTGCAGAGTCGGATCTGCACCCGTCGAGACCACGTAGTCGAAAATGGCCTGCGCAGACCTTTGTCGAAGCCGAACGGTGGACGAGATGACCTCAGAATGAAATTCTGACAACACCGAGGCCTTCGGGATCTCCCACGAGATTTGGGGCCGTGTCTTCGCCTGTCGAATTTCACTCCAATCTGAGTTGGTGACTCTAGCCTCCTACAGTGCTGCCCCGAGCCTCGATCTGAGCTCTGATACCAGTTGAAGGAGTACGAGCGGAAGTGCGATTGGAGAGAGATTGCGAGAAGAAGAGCACGACGATATGGTGAACTCGCTCTAGTGTAATGTATAGAGCATAGTGAGTTCTTATTAGGTTTTTACAAAAGAATATGTGTACATACCTGGTGGCCCGCCCACTTACCTGGGCGACCACATTGGGCTTTATACCCCAACACACAGGAAGCAGAGACCCAAGAGATCATGTAGCAGCCTTTGTGCGTGTAATTAGAGCCAAAGAGGTGTTAGATTTTCCCACCCAATTTGGAGGGTTTGGACTAACCCTAGAGGATGATGCTACCACTTGGTTTGACTCTGTAGAGCGTAGAGACTTTGAGTCGATGGAGGAAGTGTTTGATGAGTTTATTGAGGAATTCTCTCAAAAGGGAATAGCTCATAATATCGTCTCACAAATCCATAAATTCAAACAGAAAGATGGAGAATCTGTACGAAAGGCAGCCCTAAGACTAAAAGATATGTTAAGTTCTGTCCTGTTGAAGAACTGTCAACTCAGTCCAGACTTATGCTGATATTCATCCAAGAACTAAGGAATGCAGATCTCCAGAAAGACTTACATATGAAAAGGAGCACGATGTTGAATGAGCTGATCAAGGAGGCTCAGTACCTTGTGGACAATTGTGCGGTCTACAAAGAAGGGGAGTTCAAGGACCTTGATGACGATTCGTCTTCACAGCAAAGTGGAAGCAAGTCTTCTAAGACAGTACCGAAAGGAGAAGTAGCGGTAAACCAGGAGCAGCTTGTAGATGAAGTGCTAAAAAAGATTAACTTGTACGCCAAACCCCAGGCTAAACAGCCCAAGTGGTGTGCTATTGAACAAAAATGGACAAACCATGGGATCGAGGAATGTTATTATAACAAGGGATATGTGAGAGAGAGACCTTACGCTCCCCAAGCTCCAGTAGCTTCCCCTCAAGTTCCACCGATGCCTAGATATCAAGCAAGCAACTTACCAGGACCTGTAGGTGTAGAAAGACCACAACCGGTGTTGGGACAACAACCACCCCTACCAGGATTACGACCAGTTGGTATAAGATACACACCAACAGTAACTGAATCAGAAAAAAAGGCTTTGGTGCCTATGCATGCATATTATGAAGATCCCAATGGATATGCGGCAAACCCTGTCTATTATCCACCGGAAGAACCCTTGACACCAGAACCATGGAGCATGATAGGGAATCAAGGACCACCAACTGTTGCCCAGGCCGCGGGAGAAGGAAGATATAGCTTAGATGAACGAACACTGATGTTCATAGCCAATGGAGGCATGGGCGGACAGAGACATGCTTACCAACAAAGAGGAGCTCAAGGAGCACTTCAACAACCCAAGGGACTCTGTTACAAGTGTGGTGGAGACCATTTGCTGAGAGACTGTCCTCATGATGAAATCATTAGAGTCAATGCGTATTGCCCAGAATGTGGAATTACTCATTTGATTCCCGATTGCCCTAAAAACCCGAGCAAAGGAGCAAAAACCACCTTGAACATGTTAGAAACAGTACCTTCTACTGGAGGATCGGAAAATGAAACAATCATACCTATTCAGGCTGTAACACGGGCCCAAGCCCAAAGAAGGATGAATGAACCCATAGTTGAAGAACCAAAAACCGATGCCCAAAGTTCAGAAACGAAAAATTAGAGAAGCCCTTGGAAAGCTAGAAAGGCACCTAGGAAAGCCAGGAAAGAACGAGAGCAAACAGCCCTATCCGAGGAGTTGAAACATACAAAGAAAATATTGGAGCGGTTAGAGGATCTAGCTAGCTTAAGCTCACACACCACAGCAGCCGTAGCACCCAAGGAAATAGCAGAGCCCAAAAGTGCAGGATCAGGAGGATCTGTACTGGCAGACAAGGTAAACGAGCAGTTGGATGCGCTTCTAAAAGCTTATGAAGCTCGACTTAAAAAGAACCAAACCCAGGAGCAAAGGTGGATGACTTATCCATATGCAGAAATAGAAAAACAGAGGTTGGATATGTGTAGAAAGATGATCGAGACGGCTCAATCATTGATGGAAGACCCGCTAGGTAAACCGGCAAATTGTCATGAAGCACCAGCTCCAACCCCTATCCAATCAACATTAGAGAAACATGAGGAAACAAAGGAAAAACTCACTAATGACTATGAGTCTAGAGAAGAGCCTATCATAGTGCCAAATACCACCGATGGGGCAAGTGACGAGTTCCAGCCTAAAATATTGGCAAAAATGGGTAAGGACTGTAACAGTCTAGATGATTTGTGGAAGAAAATCCGTGACGCCAACGAGGCTAATAGGATGAGTAACCACATGACTAGCACGAGAAAAGAAAAGAATGTGATCTTACCTCCTATTGAAGAATTTGAGGCAAGATCTCAGATGAACTTTGAGATACATTCACAAGGGGGAGATCAAGGATCAATTAGTTCGGGGCACATCCAACCAGACTCTTTGAGAACTTTACCCTCTTACCTGGGAGAGTACGAAGCTAAGTCGGAAGTGAGAGCAATCCCATCTCAAAGACTTTCTTGTAACAAGGTGATGGATTCGCAAGGATTGATTGAGTTGTTATCCAGTCCGGTGGCATGCACAATCACATTAGCATAACTCCTAAGGTTAAGGCCAAACATGTGGACCACAGTAGGAAAATGCCTAGAAAAATTTGTAGTGAAAGACCCCACCTTGAAGCTACAAGAAGGGATCAGAGAGTTGGACAGGCCTCAACTAAACACTAGGCCAGTACCATTGAATAAGGTTGGAGAATATTGCGAGGGAGAAGACGGAAACACCACGCTACCGGTAGAATTCCAAGGAGTAGTTTCCAAGGCTATTCTTGACAGTGGAGCAGGGGTTGCAATCTCCACCAAGGAAATCTGGAAAAAATGGGGAAAAACAGCTTTGAGGGCTACCAGAATGAAACTGCAATTGGCAGATGGGTTCATGGAGAAGCCTTTAGGACTCTTAGAAAAAGTGATTGTCACTTCGTGCGGAATCGAGTATGAGCATACATTTGCAATAGTCGATTTCGACAAAAAGAACAATTATGAGATAATCTTGGGATGACCATTCATGCGACAATTCAAGATGATCCAAGATTTGGGTTATGACCACATATACCTCCTACATGGCGAAACGACAACTAAAATACACCTGAAAGACCATAGTTACAAAGATGTGAACCAAACACCCATGGAAGAGTTTGATTCGGCTACAGTAGTGGGATCAGAACTACCAGGATGGTTAGGGCAACCAAAAGAGCTATGGATGTGCGGAGCTTCACATTGTGGAAGCTTAAGAAAAAAGGAATGCGTCTTAGAAAGAGCAATTGAGGACAAGGAGTATATTCCGGAACCTTTCCCCGAAGATGCCTTGGAACCTCTAGAATGGGAACACATACTAGCAACATTGGATGTCTGTACCATTACCGACAGTCCAACAACAAAATTTTGCGATAAGGATGGCTATGATGTGTTACCCTATTACATGGTAAGCGTTGTACCAGAAAAGGACACGATAGAACCACCGAAACAAGAAGAATTTTACAACTCCTCTGAACAATTGAAAGTAAATGATGATGCAGATAATGAGCGTTCGGACGCCTCAAGTGAGCGTGGAAATGAAGTCGAGAATATCAAGTTTTATGATTTTGCTAATCAACACCCTAGACGCCAAGAACGCTATAGGAGGAAACGAGCAGGAAACAAAGCGAGAGAGAACCTGATGCCAAGGATAAAAGGTAAAACTCACTATTTGATGCTTGTAAAAGCAGAGGATTGTGTAAAAGATCAAATATCATGAAAATTCTCAAAAAATCGAATAGAACGAACGCGAGAGGAAATAAAACAGATACGAAAAGCTAAAACCGAAACAAAATCACAAGAATCTCAAAAATCAAAAAAAGAAACAACAAAAGACCAAGAGTGGACCAAACTGGAGCGTAAACAGAAATACCAAGAACTGAAACGGTCTTTGAGAGAGATATGGACTACTGAAGAAGATAGTGATGGAAAAGGGAAGTCAGAAAAGGAGAACATGAACATACCAGCACACTATCGGAAATTTACTATCCAGGACAGAAAAATCATCATGACACCACCAGTCAGGGAGAGAACCAACCAAGAATCTTACGATGGGCCTGAAAATGCAAAAAAGATAGACCTCGCAGAACCAGGTGAAAAGCCTCAGCCGGTCTATATAGCTAACGATTTAGAGCCTGAGGAGAAGAACAGCTAACACAACTTCTCAAGAAGTATAAAGATGTGTTCTCTTGGTCCTTTGAAGACCTCAAAGGAGTTGATCCATTGATATGCTAACATACAATTCCTTTGAAATCGGATGCAAAACCTAGCAAACAACGTCCTTATACATATAATGACACATTTCCTAAACGAATCAAAGAAGAGATTGATAAATTGATGGAAGTTGAATTCATCTATGAGATCGAACATACAGATTGGGTGTCACCCATTGTGGTAGTTCCCAAAAAGAATGGAAAATTGCACGTGTGTGTAAACCTCAAGAAGGTGAATGCAGCAACCATAAGGGATAATTATCCCTTGCCAATTATAGAACATGTACTTAAGCGAGTGGCCGGGAAACGGGCTTATTCCTTTCTGGATGGGTTTTTAGGATACAACCAACTGGCAATAGCAAGGGAGGATCAACACAAAACAGCGTTTGCCACAGAATGGGGGATTTATGCGTATCAAGTTATGCCATTTGGCTTAACTAATGCACCAGCCACTTTCCAGAGGTTAATGACTCACGCATTCAAGGAATACCTAAGAATATTCTTAGAAATTTACATGGATGACCTGTGTGTACACTCTCTTCTACGAGAGGAACATATGGACCATTTGAAAAAGGTCTTTGAAAAGTGCAGGACATATCGAATCTGTCTTAACCCGGAAAAGTGTGTATTTATGGTTAAGCAAGGACGAATCTTAGGACACATTGTCTCAAGAAATGGCATAACCACAAACCTAGACAAAGTCAAAGTCATTGTAGACCTGCCCAGGCCTACTAATGGGAAACAAGTACAATCCTTCATGGGACACTGCGGATATTATCGAAGATTCATATACATGTATGCGGTTATCGCACAACCTCTGTATCGTTTGCTAGTCAATTTCGAGTGGACCGAGGAGTGTGAAACTTCATTCCAAAAGCTGAAGGAAAACCTTATATCAGCACCTGTACTAAAGGCACCAGATTGGGAAAAGATATTCCATGTGCACATTGATGCTTCAGCATATGCCATTGGAAGTATTCTAGCTCAACCTGGAGTCGGAACAATGGATTTTCCGGTTTGCTATACGAGTCGATCGTTAAACAATGCAGAAAAGAACTACACAACCACCAAGAGGGAAGGGTTAGGAATGATTTATGTTGTAAAGAAATTTTGGCATTATTTGCTTGCAAACAAATTTGTGTTCTTCACAGATCATCAAGCTCTTTTGTACCTAGTAAATAAACCTTACAATACAGGGAGAATCGTACGCTGGTTTATTATATTGCTAGAATTTGACTTCACAGTGGTGGTCAAAAAGGGTAAAACCCATCTACGAGCGGATCATCTTTCAAGGATACACAACGGAGAATCTCCTAAAGGAGTAGATGATGACATACCAAATGCTTATCTTTTCAACATTGAAATGGTACCCAAATGGTCTCAGGCAATTGTTAGCATTCTCTCCTTCGGAAGTGAGTTTGATGATACGGAATGCGGATCCAAACAGTAAACAATTCGACAAACAAAAAACTTCCAGTTGATAGCAGGACGGCTGTATCATCTTGGATCTGGCCTAATCCTACGATTATGTATAAATCCGAAAGAATTCGAGTGCTACCTTGAAGAAGCACATGTCCAAGGTTGTGCATTTCATTGTTCAACAATGAAGACGCACCAGAGACTGAAACAGTTAGGAGTTTATTGGCCAACTATGTATGCGGATACACATTCTTATGTTACCAATTGTACTATATGTAGTGCCAAATGACCAGTGGATCACGCAACTTTGTTTCGGGTAAACTTAGCACCTGCATGGAGTCAATATATCATTGACTTCTTAACCACCAGGACATTCCCTGAGAACATCACAAGAGCACGGGAAAAAGCTATAGAGCTGGAAGCTCGCGACTTTCAGTTAATAGGAAACCAACTCTATAAGCGGGGAAAGGACAATCAACTTAGAATCTGTGCAAGTGAAAGCGAATACCTGCTGATTCTAGAACATGCACATAGCGGAATAAGTGGAGGCCATTTTTCGGGTGATAAGACAACAAAAATTGTCTTAACCGCAGGAATTTGGTGGCCTACATTGCACATGGATGCTGAAGAGTTTGTAAAGCGTTGTGACGCATGTCAACGCACCAAGATGCCAATAAAAAGAGATGAGATGCCATTACGGCCAATGATGGGAGCAAGAGCATTTGCAAAATGGGGCATTGATTTTGTGGGACCTATATCACCCCCTGCATATCGCACCCATACCCAATATATCATTGTGGCTACGGACTATCTCACAAAATGGGTCGAAGCCAAAGCAACACAAAAAGTTGATGCACGCACCACGGCACAATTTTTGTATGAGAATGTTTTTGTACGTTACGGGTTACCAATAGAAATTGTCAGTGACCGTGGAACACATTTTCTCAATGAATTCATTGAATATCTGCTAGAGGAATTCATGGTCATACATAGGAAATCCACACCATACCATCCACAGGCCAATGGGCAAGCTGAGGCCACAAATAAAACACTATGCACGGTTCTCACTAAAATAGTGTCACAATCAAGAACAGATTGGGATCAGCAGCTACACTCGACACTATGGGCATACACGGTAACTTACAAAACATCAATAGGAACACCACCATACAACATGGTATTTGGCCTAAATGCTATACTACCCATAGATTTTTTAATCCCAACTCTACGAGTAGCAAAAAGCTTGGAATGGACAGGGCATGAGCTCTCTTCAAGGATTGATGATCTTGAAAAGCTAGATGAACTCCGCTTACGAGCTGTCGCTTCAATCTATGCTAAAAAGAGAAGACAAAATGAATTTTTTGACAAACATGTGCGTACCAAAGAGTTCAAAACAAACGATTACGTACTTGTTTATACCTTGAAGCAACATGCCAAGAAACTTAAAAAGCGAGGGATGGGACCATTTGTGATTAGTGATCTATCACAAAGTGGAGCTGTCAAGCTTGCTACATTAGCAGGTGAAGAAATGTCAAACTGGATTAGTGGATGTCGACTGAGGAGGTATCATCTACCACTCACACAGGAGATGCTCCAACAAATTCATCAAGGAAAACAAAGAACAAATGAAAAACAGAGAGTACGGGAGGAAGCTCAAGCCGAAGCACAAGAACGCATTGCAACAAGACGGCTTCTGCGACAACAACAACAAAGTGGGACACCATTGCGAATCAATGCCATTCGACTGACGCAGCTGGAGGAGGAAACAGTGGAGCCAATAATTACGGTAAAAATGGGCAGCAATCAAGTTGAATCAACAGCATTGCTTGATTCGGGAGCTCAAGCAAATTTGATCTCTTATGGGTTACACCAACAGCTCAAAGTTACAGGTCAACTTCATCTTACTCCTCAAGTGCTAGAAAGTAGCACATCACACCTATTGAAAACATTGGGATGGACTATATTGCATGTACAGATACATCAATATATTTATCCACACAAAATCTATGTGGTGACAGATGAAAGCACACAACACCAAATGATGCTCGGGCAACCTTGGCAAAAAGCATACAATGTGCAGATAGATTGGAAAGCAAAGGCGGTCAAAATTCAACATGAACATGAACAACAGGTGATAGCTTTTGCTCAGCAATACAAGCATGATCAACTGCAAGCCATGCAATCACTGGAAACAAAGCCCAAAGCACAAATGCCATTAAAGAACATGATACCCGCGACACACAATCAAGTAAACGCCAACCATGCTAATTATAGACATATGAAGTCACCAGCCGCAATGCAAAGATCTAGGCTACCAAAACCCGGGAAACAAGTATGGATGCGGAAAGATAGAAATGACATGGCAGACAAACAACAATGTAACAAAAGGATTCCAACAAAGCAGACGGTTAAACCACAAACCAAGGTCATAAATCAGATGTGGATCCCAAAGAAAATGCTTAGCCAGAACCCAAATGTCACTCACATTTGGATACCAAAGCAAAAGCCAAAGGAATTACCTTCAGTACAAGCAACAATGGAAAGCAGACAGCGGCATTTCAAAAAGGAAAATCGACATATATGGATGCCGATGAAAGACAAACCAGTGGCAAACAAGAAAGAGCCAAACCATCTACAAAAATCGGCAGCAACAAAATACCAATGGAAAGCCAAGGTCATAAGGCCCATAGCCATTACATCCCATCCAATTCTATCCTTAGAAACAGCTACGACTCCATCAACAGTGTCGGCAAAGCAATTTCCTTTTGCAAAAAAGACAATTAAACAGAGAGCAGTAGAGTTACAGTTGTTACTTGCAAAGAAAGCAACAAACCTCGACGGCGAATGCCAATAAGCATCTTGCTTATTCCCTTCTCTTGCACAGCATTAATTTTTCCATGCATTGATAGAGTATGCATAAAATAGGGCCACATTAATCGGCCAGGCATTAGCACAACTTTTTCAACCTATGCACAGCACATACTCCGATGCGATACCTTGTCGTCCGGGAGGACTCCGTCTAGGAGGGGGGAAGGCATTCTGGAGGAATTCTCAAATGCGGAACCAATAATAGAAATAGCAAAAAAGGGTATGGTTTTCGACTATTTTAAGAGTTGTTGTTTGATTGCGAAATTTTTTGGAGTAACCCAAGTATATATGCCCTTATACAGCATGAATCTACAGGTATATGGGGCTAAACGCCAAATCAAGCCCCTAGGTGTGTGTATATAAGTAGAAATAGTCATTTTTCATGCAAAATATTCATAAAACGGAGAAATTCCGGCCATAAAAATTGCATGTGAGTGTATATAATGTGTTGCGGTGATGTTTGTGATTTATTATGATTTTTGGGGATTTTCTCGGTTTGATTTGCTATTTTCCTTTTAAATTTGCTAATTTTCGGCAGAAAAACTTCAAAAATACAAAAAGCAGGTGAAAAACGATCGTAATGAAAAACAAAAAATATGGGGATGACTAGTGACTATAGGACAACCTATGGTACAGTGGGGGTGCAATTATGAGACTGGAGCGGAAAGCGTGTTTTGGCCAGGTTTTGACCGAAATGCCAAATTTCTGATAAACAGAGCAAATGGAGTCCAAATCAAGAAATTTTTGAGCCTAAACCGCATCTCGCAAGAAGATAGGAGCACATGTCAAATTTCATGAAAAGTGGTTCGGGGACCTCCATTATAAGAAATTTTCACCCCATTTTTAGCTCATTCTCACTATTGACTTTGTGGAGAGAGCTTTTGCCACCTAGAGCAGATCGACCTTCCAGCAGCTTCTACGACGCGCACGACTACCTGGCGAGCTCCAGACATGAGAGGTAAGCTTGCCACCTTGAGCTTTTCGCGCATGTTTATCATTATGTCGCGAAAACTATCGTAGGGGTCACACACAAAGCGAGCGGTAGAGACCTACAAGTAGAGACGGCGGCCTAACGGCTAACCCGAAAGCAACAAGACTTCATCGGCAGCTTACCCTAGTCTAGGAGACCAGTCCTGGATGGCCAAAGGCAGTAGGAAACCATCGGGAAAAACCCTAATTCCCAGAAACCTGCAAGAGGCCACCAAATGGGAAATCGGTGAAACGGCAACCAAATGCTACCAAAATTCATGGGTAGGTGCATCTCGACATGCTCGACAAGTCTATATGACCCGCATGACCAAAAAGTGACCCGAAGCGGCACTAAACTTCAAAAATGGCATCAGACACACAAAGCGTCAAATTGCACTTGCGGTCAAACCGCAAGTCCGTTTGCCACAAAACTTCATGAGCGGCTTTCCTCGACCATCAACAACCAAATCCTATGGTGGTAGACCACCACAAATCGTCAAAGGTATGTAAACGCAACCACGGGTGCTTCTAGAGCAACAAATTGCCAAATGGAGCTCCGGTGAAGCCAAAGTCGACGAAAACCATACGGCAAGGATCCCCAAGGGATCGGGAAGCTAAGGAGACCAACATCGAGAAATTTCATCGCCAAAAAGCACTCCACAAGTCAGAAAATGGATCGAAGGCTCTGAAGTCCACACAGGGAGTTATACTCTATCCATTTGACTTTTTTGTTGAAATTAGGCTCAAAAGGGACTTAGGGGAGCAAAGGGCAAGCACTGGGAGCACCAGCACTGAAAAAATCACCAGGAGACATCCTACGCATAGGATGTCTCAAGGGAACTTTTTGGCACAGACTCCAACATTTTTATCATGCACATGTTATGAATGACATTGACAAGCCATACACCAAGTTTCATCACATTTGGACCAATATGCATGAAAAAACGCAAAGTTACGGCATAGAAGCAATAATGGGCCAATTACCTACCAAATCTTGTCCAAATCCCATAAAACTTGCACAACACATTCACCAACACATCAGCAAACAATCTGTGTGGTCAAGGAGAAAAAATGATGAAATAGACATCCTACGCGTAGGATGTCTAATTGACCTTTTTGGCATGCAAGGGATGTTTTATCATTCGAGATCCAATTACCTCATCATCAAGAGCCCATATGTCAAGTTTGAAGCCATTCTAATCACTTTTGACCCCCAACACCTTCAAGATACACTTTTTGAGCCCAAAAACACCTCACAGAGCCTTACAAGCATCAAATCTTGTCCAAATTCAAATCCAAGAACATGGCCATGTTCCATAGGCCAAGGACAACCCACAGAACAAGTTTCATGACATTTTGATGAAAAAGACATCCTACGCGTAGGATGTCTCCAGCATAAATTTAGCCTTCTGTGCAAAGAATGACATCATGGGAGCCAATACCATGGTGCAATGAGTCCATATACCAATTTTTAACCCATTTGGACATCAATTGCTACCTATGATGGACATTCTACCCAAATTGTGACCTAAAGCCTGAATCAGCCAAAAAATCCACTTTTTGATATCCAAATTCAAATCCAAGCCTAAAGCTATGTTCCATGAGCTAAGCTTACACTACCTGCATGTCAAGTATGAACCAATTCTGATGAAAAAGACATCCTACACGTAGGATGTCTAGATGGAAATTTTTGGCCAGATTTGCAAAGTGAGCACATGCACAGCTTCACAAGTTCCTTTTAAGCTTTATTTTCAATTTTCAAGTCATTTGGATAAGTAAAACTCAGTTTCGCAGCTAATATGGAAAAAATTGCTAACTTCGGACTACTGAGTGCAACAGGATCTATGGCGGCCTCGAAGTCATCGGCAAAGAGGAAAAGAATGACCATCAAAGATTATTTGGACGAAGTGGAACCCTTTGTCATTCCAGAGGGAACACTAAAACCCACCAGCACCTGGATACAAGAAGATTTGTTAGAGTCAAACGACCTAAAGATCTACCAGGGAGTGTTCAAAGACAATGAAGACAATGTAATAGAGCTACCAATGCTGCCGAGAGAGCTCAATGAGTTTGTACGAAGCAAGATGGCCGGCTACTTGGAGAAAATTGACCTCCGCAACTACTTCAAAGCAATACCAGCAGGAGTGGACATCAAAAGAGTATGGAGTGGCCAAGGTAACAGATTTACAAGGCAGACCAGATACAGAGATCATAATCACGGAGCGGGTTGTAGCCCATGCACTAACCTCTCCAATGAGGGGGACAGCGTAACAAAAAGAAGGGATGAAGTCAAAGTGTACAAAGAGAAAAAGGCAAATTACACCTTTGAAGACATTGCCAACCCAAAGGTGGCAATTATGAGCCAGTTGTACAACCCATACTTCCACATGTGCACGAAGAGGCCACAGAAGTACACGATGCCGCCAGGTGCAATTGCCACAACGTTTACTTGGGCAATGACGAAGGGCACCCCAAAGATAATCAACTATGCGGCATACATACATGACAGCCAACATACATAGTGCCAGGAGAACTGATCACCAAGGTGGTTTATGGGGCACTACACGCTACAGGAAGGTGGCTTGACCCCCCATCTCAGAATGATTGGCTGAGAGTAAAAGAAGACAAGGAAGATGAGCCGCAAAGGGCACCAAGGGTGGCTACGAGATTGAAGAGACAGCTGGAGCCAGTCGAAGAAGAGCAACCCGAGCAGAAGAAAGGAAAGAAGGATTTTGCTCAAGTGCTGGCCAAAGAAACCAGGTCTCAGAAAGCGGCAAGACTCGAGAGGCTGATGGAGAGTTTCCGAGTGGAGAGATCCCTCAAGGGTGATTTAAACGAACCCTGGAAGCCATCTCTCGAGTCCATGTCCGGATCATCCAGAAGAGTGCAAAGGGACCGTTTTGAAGATTATATCAAGAATTTCGAGATTCTTGATGCTGCAGCAGAAAACATTCCCCATGTCCCTTTCACCAAGGAGGAAGTGGAGCAGATAAGGCAGACACTGCTAGAAAGCCAAGAAAGAGAAAGAAAAACAAAAGCAGACAGGGACTTAAAGGGCAAACCGGCAGCTTTACCAGATAGCCCTAAACCCAGCCCACAGCCATCTCCACCGCCCTCACCACCTCCCAGCAGCCCTCCACAAGAAGATAATGCAGCTGAGGACAAACAAGACGAAAGGCAAGCAGAGGAGCAAGAGCAAAGGCAGGAACCTGAGACAAAAGAAGAGGCCAAGCCTGAATCTCAGCAAAAAGGATTAGATGAGGCCTATTATGCATTTTTGGACCTGCTAGCTGCAGGCTATACAAAGGAAGAAGCCGCCACAGTCGCATTCGACTTAGCGAGGACAGGGCATAAAGAACAGATGCAAGGCATCCGGCTAGTGGAGCGAAAAGAAATTGCTACCGACACGGTAGACCTGCACCCGCCCTCCAATGACTGGGATGTGGTGATGACAAAGCTAGCTGGATTGCGAGCACAATCCATGGCTTCAGAGAAAGAAATGACAACTCTCAAAGCCACTGAAGAACAGATCAAAAAGGAAGTAGATTCTCTGCAAACACAAATCCAAAGGCAAAAAGAGAGAGAAGATGACCTGCAGGCCATCTTGGCAACGACTCTACAAAACTGCCAAGCAATGGAAGAAGCAAATGAGGCAGCAGCAAAAAGAATACAAGCAGTTGAAGAAGAGTGTCTGCAGCTCAGCAAGTCATTGCGAGATGCCGAAAGAGAAAGGGATAATTTGACACTACAGCTGGCCGAAGAATCGAAAGAAGTAGAGGCCATGAGAAATGCCAAAGAAAAAGCAGAGATAGAACAAGAAGCAAGCATGGATGAGGTCCTTGAGCTCAAGGACCAACTAAAAGTCAAAGATCAAGCCATCCAGAGGCTGCGAGCATCACCTGCTAGAGTCAGAGCTACGAGCTCGATTCAAATCATTTCTAAGAGTCAACTATACGAAGAGCAAATGCAAAAACTTCAGAAGGAGCTGACTCTCGAGAAAAAGCAGAGGTTAATGATGGTTGAAGGTTCTATCATAATGCAAACAAGAATGGAGGAGGGCCAAAAAGCCCTGCAAGAAGAAGTGGAAAGCATTAAGAAAAAGCTCGAGGAGACGGAAAGAGTAAACGCTGAACTTAATGACCTCCTCGTGAATATGGGCGGAGAAGCTGAAGCAGAAAAGCAAACACTCCTCAGGCAAATTGAGGAGTTGAAAGGCCAGCAAGGAGGAGAAGCAGAAAGCTCAGGGCCAGCCGCCAATGAGGGCATCGACCTCGAAAATGTGGTAGATCCTGTGGACACACACATGCAAGAGGAAAGCATAGCAGGATCCTCTCAAGAGCCACAAGATCTAACACAAGAAGAGGAGGAAAATTTGTGTAAGGCAATAGAGGAAGAGCTAAGAGAAAGCACGAAGAAAGCCTTGGAATGGGAGCAGAGGGTCTTCAAATCTATGACAATTCAGAAGATCGACGCCAGCACTCTCAGGCGCTAGTGGCTTCAACCCTCTCTCCCATATCCATTGCTGAAATATGAGGCAGCTACAATAAACAAGCGGATCAGAGAAGAGCAAACGGTACCTCTCTACAATGCAGACACCTCGAAGCCAGAAGGAGTTAAGCTTATAGTGGATTCTCAGCCAAAGTGGAGGAAGGCTTGGCTTACAAAGTACCCACAATACCTAATCCACCTGGTAGAGGCACCTAAAGATATCAGAGACAATCTCAGCTTCTATCCTCTACCAAGGGTTAGGACGTGGAAGGCACAGGATATTTTGCAAAGAAGCCAACCCACTTGGTTGAATTACCCAAAGCTGCCGGGCGTGAAGGCAGGTGAGAGAATGAGTGTCCAATACATGGTGAAAACCCTAACGGGCGCCATAAAGTTGTTCACTGGCTCACTTGACCTTACATGCATTCTGATGAGGAAGATTTGTAGAACCATCTTAGCAGTGTTCGAGACCTTCAAGCCACGCCAGGTGACTGAAAGCATATTCTTCTTCCAGGATACATACAGATGTGCTTATGATCTGCAAGGTACGCCTTCCAAAGAGGTGATACATGCGTTGTATCAAAGAATCATGTTTCTACCATCCTATCACCTCCAGGATTTTGAAGAAGCATTCTATACGGGGTTCTTCACCATGAATACAAATATCTTTGGCCCAACAATGTTGAACCTACATGCCAGGTACGAATCACTGCTAAAGATGCGGGAAACGATCAGATGAAGCAGTAGATCAAGGCCATGTCGGGGACGACATGAGCAAGGAGGGGGGGAGTGTTAGAAGCTGGACACACCCCACGGCATCTAACTGCTTGGAGGACTATTCTTTTGTAATTATTCATTCATTGAGGAAAACCCGTTTTTTCACCTTGTAAATATTGGGACTTACAAAGTTTCCAGATTGTATCCCAGTTTTGATAGTTAGATTGAGTAGATGGTTGATTTTGGAACTTTAGGGTTTGAGAAGTTGTAAGGTATAGACACCACTTTTGGACCTTAATGAAAGACCTTTTGTCATTTTAAAACAAGTTTGAAGTTTGTGAGTGAGCGTACTGTGTACGAGAGAGAGTGTGAGCTTCATCTTGACGCTACGTGTGCTTCGGTGGTCGGAATCGAGTGTGGAGAAGTGCAGCATGTTGCCCCCGACTAGAGCTACGCGCCGATACCAACATTGTGCGCGTACGATCCGGCTTTGTGAGCTCTTTCTACGAGCTTCATCGGTTGTTTGGGTGAGCATACGTTGTTCGATTTTGCATTGCATCATATCCACACGTTCACATTGAGTAGAACTACACATTAGGCACTTTAGATTTCGGAAACGAAGACCTATAGATTTCGGCCAGACATCCTACGTGTTTCTGCATCGGGTGTTTTGGGTCGGGATCTTGGTTCGTAGACCTTAGGGAGAGTGACCTATTGGTATTAGTAGGGTCTCCTTCAAGTTCTATGGTGTTTTGAGATTGTTTGATGGATGTTTGGCTCTAGAAAGCGTTGTAGGAAGTTTCCTCTCTTGCATTCTTGAAGGTTGTGACTTAGACAATTGGTAGAGACCTCTGTAGGAATTAGTTAGGAGTCGGTCGAGTGTAGGTTGACACCTTATGCTTCCTTCCACGCGCCTGCGGGTCGAGCTTCGTCCTTAGCTGACATTACATGTTAGGTGAGTTCTCGCTGTGCTGACGTCCGTCGCGGCGTATCCGTCCAACACCATTTTAATTCAACCACAAGTGTGTATACAAGAGAGATGCAATAGGCTGAAAATTTCAGCAAATAGTAGCAACCACAAGACTTTGCATACAAAGAGCCACAGTTTCTTTATATGCAATAGTCCAAATCTGAAATTTCAGCTGAAATGTGCAATTTCAAGCACTTGACTCAGGTTTCACTCAATTTGTCGCGACAAACATCAATACATGTGATCCCACAACTTTGGTACACCTGCATATTGCTGATTTGACCTGTTATAACTTGTAAATCACCTGTTTTGACCTTAAAAAAACGTGTTTTTGCAGTTTTGGTGACCTTTTGGACCCTGGAAGCAAGGGGCTTTGCAATGGAAGCGAAATAGATCACAGGAGAGCAATATTTACTTGTTGTCTAGCAGACTTCACAGGGCTGTTTTGAAACGCTAGGGCTCTGATACAGGTTGAAAGCGCGAAGCAGAAGTTGCCGATATGTGTACGTCGCGATGTAGTGCAAGTTTGGGGCAAGAAGCAGGAGGCGAAGTGCAGCAGAGACGAAGCGCTAGCACTCAAAAGCAGAGAGAGAGAGAGAGAGAGACACAGAGAGAGAGAGAGAGAGAGAGAGAGAGAGCTCACGTTTCTGGGGAAAACTCAATAAGTGATTTTTGGGTTTTCCCACTTTTATTATAAGTGACTTTAAAAAAATGTGTCCGGGTTCAATGTGAACCTCGACAAAGTATAAAAATGTACAAAAAGGGGTTATTTAGTCCTTTAACCCAACATTGCCTTGGAGAAGACTCAGGCAAACCAAAAAGGGCTGCAGATCATCACCGTCATGAAATACTGCTTTCACATGGTGATTGGGTACTTTTACCGTTTGAGAAGTCAAGGTTAAAGAAGATGAATGGCAAGGAAAGGTTATTTCCAAAGCTCAGCATTCGTTACTATGGGCCTTTTCATGTGCTTGATAAGATCAGCGATGTTGCTTATAGGCTGAAATTGTCTGAAACTTGGAAGATTCATAATGCGTTTCACATGAGTCTTCTAAGACCTTTCGTGGGTGATATGCCAGAAGATGTGCCACAGGAGGATCAACCAGAAGTCGATGAACTTGATGAGATCTTGGTACTTGAGCAGATTTTGGCACATAAGGAAAGAAAAGTTAAGGGACAGGTTGCAAGACGCTACTTGGTGAAGTTCAAGAACTATCCACCTATGGATGCAAAGTGGATGGAAGAGCATGAGCTATCAAAGTCACCATATTTATTGCAGCTTTACCTTGAGGCCTTTGGGTTACAACCTATGTATGCCCCAACACAATGTGTGCAAAGGAGGGGTAATGACAGAGCTAGTACATCAAATATACATATGGATTCAATGTAATAGAAGTGTGCATTGCTCTTTTTAAGTGTTAAACGTATAATATTTCACTTCTATCATAGATGGAAATGACAAAAGTATGAAGGTCTCATTAAAGTCATTTGTATCTATGTCTTATCATCTTTCTTGCGCATACATGCAATGATAAAAGAGTGCTAACAACACAAGATCATCAATGGCATGTGTTTATGGTATGCAATTGAGGACGTTTGTGATTTCAAGAGGGGGCTAGGCGCTTACCAAATCGGTCTCCTTTGTGCACAACTTGTGGGATACTACTAGAGACAGATATGCTAGACTTGCCCTTGAAACTTCCAGACAATTAGCTCTTTAGGGGGACACTTCATGCTGGTATGCATAGATGACATCATGGATTTAGACGCATGGCTTCACCATGGACAAGTTTCCCCCTTTCCAGTACTCTCTTCAAGCACCCTCGATGTCGCTTACACAGATGGAGATTACTAGACTCATTTGTTAGGACCTGATTCCGCTAGATACAATGAGGACATAGATAGAGCCGCCACAAGAGTTGGGCACGAAGATGGCTTTCAATAGAGAGCATCTTCTCCAGCTCACAGGAACTGAGTGAAGGAGTACGAGCGGAAGTGCGACGCGAGAGAGAGTGCGAGAAGAAGAGCACGCCGATATGGTGAACTCGCTCTACTGTAATGTGTAGAGCATAGTGAGTTCTTATTAGGTTTTAACAAAAGAATATGTGTACATACCTAGCGGCCCGCCCACTTACCTGGGCGACCACATTGGGCTTTATATCCCAACAACCTCCCACTTAAAGTCCAATGTGGTACTTTAAGTGTGAGAGAAGCTACTATACAAGCTAATATACAAGACATGTAGAGAAGTGATGTACTACCCTACACCTAACTGCTTGCGAAAATGCGCAAATCTCTCTAAGGGAAGTCCTTTTGTAAGTAGATCAGCAGGATTTTCTGTGGTGTGAACTTTGACAAGCTGAATTTGCTTCTCCTCGAGCATTTCCCTGATGAAATGATACTTCACATCCACATGCTTTGTCTTTGAGTGATAAACTGGATTGCGAGCCAATTGTATAGCACTTTGACTATCACAATATAACACAGGCATCTCCTCTTTGATTCCCAAATCTGTTACTAGTCGATTAAGCCAAATTGATTCTTTGCATGCCTCTGATGCTGCAACATATTCAGCCTCTGTAGTAGAATGAGTAACACAATATTGTAATCTTGAACGACATGATACTGCTCCACCAGCCAATGTAAAGACATACCCTGACGTAGACCTTCGGTTGTCTAAGTCACCTGCATAATCTGAGTCTGTAAAACCCTTTACACTTAGCTCCTGACTCCCATAGCATATACGCATACTCTTTGTAGCTTTCAGGTATCTCAATATTCCTTTCATTGCCTCCCAATGTTTCTTGCCTGGGTTTGACATGTATCGACTTACTACTCCCACTGCAAATGCAATGTCTGGGCAAGTAGCAATCATTGCATACATCAAACTACCCACTAGAGACGCATATGGAATCTTATCCATTTCAGCCTGTTCTTCCTCAGACACAGGACAATCTTGTTTGCTAAGTTTCACATATGGTGGCAATGGAACACTCAGTGCCTTTCCCTTCTCCATATTGAAACGTTGCAAAACCTTGTCAATATACTCTGTTTGAGATAACCAAATCAACTTCTTTGATTTGTCTCTCTCAATTCGCATACCAAGTATATGACTTGCCTCACCCATGTCTTTCATGTCAAACGATTTTGCCATCTTTGACTTCAAAGCTGAAATTTCTTCCAAGTGTTTGCCAGCAATCAACATGTCATCCACATACAAAATAAGGATCAGCCAACTACCATCCTTAGCCTTCTTTGTATATAGACAGTGATCGAACTCACTACGTTTGTAGCCTTGAGAAAGCATAAACTTGTGGAATTTATGGTACCATGCCCTCAGTGATTGTTTTAAGCCATAAAGACTCTTTAACAACTGGCATGCCCAATCTTCCTTGCCTTTCTCAACAAACCCTTCTTGCTGCTGCATGTAAATTTCCACATCTAAATCACCATGCAAGAACGCTGTCTTGACATCCATTTGGTGCAACACCAAATCTAATATGGCAACCAATGCAAGAAAGCATCTCAATGTAGTCATCTTGACCACCGGAGAGAAGACTTCATTAAAGTCAATGCCTTGTTCTTGCTTAAAGCCCTTGGCAACAAGCCTTGCTTTGTACTTTGGCTGACTATCATGAGCGGTGATCTTATACCTGTAAACCCATTTACAGGGTAGAGCCTTTTTGCCCCGTGGTAATTTAACTAGCTTCCATGTCTGGTTTTTATGCAGAGCTGTCATCTTTGACTGCATGGCCAATTGCCAATTCCCGGAGTCCTTCATTTGCACTGCTTCCTTGTAACATGAAGGCTCATTGCAATCAGTCAACATGACATAGTTCATAGATGGAACAAACCTATCAGGAGGTCGCGTGACACGTCCAGATCTACGCACAATAGGTGGCTCAGGCTCAGCCACAACCTGTGGTTCCACTCTATCCTGTCCTTGCTCCTCTTGAGCCCTGACATTTTGTCTTGCACGTGCAGGTCCATCTTCTTGGAAGACAACTCTTCTAATCTCCTCAACCCTCTCTGGTTCAGAATGATATTTGGATTCATTAAAGTGAACATCATTGTTGCGGACAACCTTTCTGGATTCGGGATCCCAAAGTCTGTACCCCATCTCACCAAAATTACCATAGCCTAGAAAGATGCACTTCCTACTCTTTGGCTCAAGTTTGTTCCTAAATTCCTTTGGAACGTGAGTATATGCCTCACAGCCAAAGACTCTGAGATGCTTGTATAAGGGCATTTTGCCTCACCATACCATCTCTGGCACTGAATCCTTCTGCAAAACCTTGCTAGGATAGCTTCAGCCCAAAACCCATTTGGCAGCTGTGCATTAGACAACATACTTCTGACCTTCTCTTGTATGGTCCTATTCATCCTCTCAGCAACACCATTTTGAGGAGGATTGTACGGAGCAGTAAGTTCACGTTTTATACCTTTTGACTCACAAAAGTCGTGAAAGGCCTTTGAAACATACTCTCCACCATTGTCAGTGCGTAAGCATTTAAGCTTCTTGCCACTCTGATTCTCCACAAGTGTCACAAACGTTTTGAAAACACTAAACGCTTCATCCTTGTGCTTGAGAAAGTAAACCCATACTTTCCTCGAGTAATCATCTATAAATGTCATAAAGTAAGAAGCTCCCCCTAGAGATAGGTTAGACATAGGTCCACACAAATCACTATGAACAAGTGCCAACTGTGTATCTCTTCTATTGCTTCTATGCTTATGTGGCTGCTGTGTTTGCTTACCATACAGACAATGTTCACAGAATTCAAAATCATTAAATGAAAAGCCAAGCAAATAACCAGAATGAGACAAGATTTCCATTCCCTTCTTGGACATATGTCCTAACCGGCTATGCCACAAAGAAACGTTCGGCTGCTCGGTTACATTGATTACATTTTTAGAGACATTTGATACATAAATCATGTAAAGTCCTCCAGACTTTACTCTATGTGCTACTGTCATAGAACCCTTGGATATCTTCCACACGTTCTGTCCAAAAGTGGTGACGTAGCCAGCATCATCAAGTAAACCTGTGCTGATCAAGCTCTTTGTAATTGCGGGAACATGTCTCACATTCTTTAGCGTGAAAGAAGAGCCATTCTGAAACTTCAATTGTACATCTCCAACACCTAAGATCTCACATGTCTGCCCATTGCCTAGCCGAACATGATCTTTAGTGGTCACATAAGAGGTAAACCACTCCTTGTTTGGAGACACATGAAGTGATGCCCCTGAGTCTATAATCCAGTCACTCAGTGCATTTCCATCAGATGCTGTAAGAAGAGCTGAGTCCATTGTATTCTTCAAGAAGTAGATGTCTCCTGACACTAGACTGTCATCCTCTGCAACAGTGTTTGTCACATTTATTTCTTGAATCTTCACTGAGGACTTGTTCTTCTCACCATGGTCTTCAGCTTTCTCTTTGCCTTTTTCTGCTTTCCATTCTCTATAGTCTCTTTTCATGTGACCCTTCTTGCCACAATGGTAGCATTCTATGTCACTCTTGCCTTTAGCACTGCGGGACTTGCTACGAGACTGATTCCTCTTTCCACCTTTGTACTTTTCTTTGGTCCTTCCCCTGACAACTAAGGCTGTTCCTTTGCCTTTGTCCATTGTCTTTCTATTGGTTTCTTCAGTAAGCAGACTTCCTTCTACACCTGCTATGTTCAAACCATCTGGAGGTGCAGAATTACTCAAAGGTGTGCGAAAAGTGTCCCAACTTTCTAGCAATGTGATCAACAGGAACATAGCTCTAACAGGTTCATCAAACTTGACACCTTGAGCTGACAACTGACTATAGATTGTGTTGAATTTATTCAGATGATTGGACATAGGTGTCCCTTCTTTCATCTTCAAGTCAACAAGCTTCTTAAGCCAGTATACCTGTGAAGCTGCACTCTGCTTCTCATAAAGATCACTCAGCTTTAACCATGCTTGATAAGCCGACATCTCGTCTGCTACATTGAAGTAAACGCTTTCTGCCAAAGTCAGCATAATGGTAGAAAGTGCCAATTCATCCATTTCGCTCCATTCATCTTCGTCCATAACTTCTGGTTTTATCCCTTTGAGCTTTATAGGTTTTATCTGCTTCTTTTGTACCAACACGTGCCAAATCTGTTGCTTCCACAATGGGAAATTGGTTCCATCCAGGTTCTTGATATTGTAAAGAGCAGTGTCCTGTGATCCAGCCATAGCTATGCTTCACAGTAGTTTACTTTCCTAGGAAAAATTCAGCAGAGTTTCCCCTGTAAACTGACCTCTGAACCAATATCAACCTGTCAAATGAACCAAGAAAGCTTCAGATTCTGCATAAATTTCGGCAGAGTCTCCTTTGTAAAATGGCTCTGGTGTACTCAAAAACAGACCAAAAAATAGCTCAAAAAACACTGTCTCTCTAACACTGTAAGCTGTGGGTAAACCTGTCCTGCACCTGTACTGTCTCTGACTGTACCGTCTCTGACTGTCCTGTCACTGTCCTGTAAGCATAGACTGCGACAATGCCTCAACGGCAGTAAAGGAAAGATGCAATCCCAACTATCTAACTCACAGATGCAATCCCAACTATCTAACTCACAGTCAATACATCCAAGCTGCCTATCTAAGGGTGCTGGAGGGATCGCTCCAAGACCTGTATCACCGAAAGGATCTCAACATTCGAGAATCCCCCAGCTCAATAAAACCTCACTCGAACCTCAACAAAGGCTGCAGTAAATCTGGCAATACATAGACTTCCCACAAAGTCATACATCCACAAATTTCCCACTGTATGTTGTAACCGCTGCGGCGGTTGTTTGCTACGTGACTCACAACCTGCAAACCCTCAACAGACATACATCATCTGTAACAATACATCCCATGTGGAAGTACCTGCAATGTCACGATGAAATCTGGAATATCAAGCAGCAAACACAAGCTACCTGATGAACTAGTGGATGTCGCCTACACTCTGTGTGTAGATGCGCCCGTGTCGTATGTGACACGCCTCCAAGAACTGTGAGCCGTCCTTCGATGTGTAGACAGCCACAAATCAACACTATGGGAGCATCGATATCCTCAGCACCTGCAGTCGTAGGCCGAAAACCCCAAATTTGCAGAGTCGGATCTGCACCCGCTGAGACCACGTAGTCGAAAATGGCCTGCGCAGACCTTTGTCAAAGCCGAACGGTGGCCGAGATGACCTTTGTCGAAGCCGAGATGGCCGTGTCTTCGCTTGTCGAATTTCACTCCAATCTGAGCTGGTGACTCTAGCCTCGTGCAGTGCTCTCCCGAGCCTCGATCTGAGCTCTGATACCAGTTGAAGGAGTACGAGCGGAAGTGCGACGCGAGAGAGAGTGCGAGAAGAAGAGCACACCGATATGGTGAACTCGCTCTACTGTAATGTGTAGAGCATAGTGAGTTCTTATTAGGTTTCAACAAAAGAATATGTGTACATACCTGGCGGCCCGCCCACTTACCTGGGCGACCACATTGGGCTTTATACCCCAACACTAAGGTTGTGATTCGACCTTGCTACATGCACACATATGTCCCATGGTTTGCGGTGTGCCATTGGTCGGATATGCACATCCTCGCATCAGCTGGAGATTGAGACTAGTAGATTCAGAGGGATACCAAAAAAGCAGGATTTGCCGCTTATGCCGATTAGAGTCAAAGACAGAGCTACATTACATATGTCATTGCACAGAGTACTATGAGATACGCGCCCGTTTCCACTGCCTATTTAGAGATAGAGAGAGACAGTCCCAGAGACAGATTACATATTTCTTTTCACAAGATATGGGACAACTAGAGGAGCAACCATCATTGCAGATCTCATCCCACACTCATTCGACCACTATCAACACTCTCATCGCTAGAGCACTTGAGCTACGAAGATCCAGACAGCCACGATTGAGGAGAGGGGCTACACAGCATTGATGAAGACTACAACAGAGGACTCGAGCCATACTCTCTCGACATCTAGAGTGCAGATGAGGATGGATTCTAGTAGTAGTATCTTTGTTCTAGTTCTTTTGTACCCAAACCTGCTATTAGATTCACCATTTGGTAATAGATTAAATTAAGCCTAGACACCCTTTTATTACTCAGATTCGAGTGCCGACTAACTTCTTGTCCGCGAGTAAAAATATTGTTTCACAGTGGCCATACAATGTCCGGCTATTTGCAACTTCAAAAAGAGGGTCTCAAAAATTAACCGAAAATCATCGGAAAGAAACCAACAACTAAGGTTAGCAGTTGCCACATCCTAGTGACACCTACCCTCCTCAATGATGGCTCCGAGTGTCAGAATATGGTCAAGAGTGGAGAAGCCTCTTCTTAAACCGGCTTGGCCAGCTGCTCGTATGCCTTTACTCTCTGTCCATCTGCTCAAGTGTTGCTCAAGGATAGATGCATACAACCATGCCAATGTGTGTCCAATCATAATAGTATGGTAGTTTCCTACCTTTGTGGGATCACCTGCCATGAAGATAGGCACAATAGTAGACAATCTCCAAGTTGCAGGTAGACCCCACACATGACACGATTGAACAGAACTGCAAGAACCTCTGTCAGCATATCTCTAGCATGTATGAAGTGCTCTCCTACTAGACCATCATGATCATATGCCCTCCTGGTTCTCATCTTGTCAATGGCCGTCTTTACCATCTCAGTGGTAAAGAAGGTACTCGTAGATGGGCATGGCTCAAGAGTATCTGGAGGGGTGTCTGTCCAGGGGTCGTATATAAGGACGTTGCATACTGACCCCACACGTCAGGAGAAGTAATCAATGGAAGAGGGGAGTTCCCATGAAAGAAACACCATGCCTCGCCTGAGTCTCTACTCAAGAACAACTGGTATAAGTCTCGTTCCATTTGAGCTAGGAATGCTCGCTTCTTCCGTCGCACAAGGCGCTTGAAGGCCGAGACTATTTGTGATTGATGGCCTCTAGGAGAAGATCTCTTTGAAGCTGTGCTCTCGTCTCTCGACACTCCTCGTCATACCAACCGTTTTGAGGCATGTTCCCATAACGCCGTCTCTGATTAGGTTGAGTGTGTGGGTATGTCTCTGCTACTGCATCATGCAGTGTCTCGATCAATAAAGTGGTGATCTCCTCCACTGAGAGAGGACTGGCTACTGTACATAGACGAGGATTGAGGAAGGTGATTGACCTCTAGGCCCAACATAGACTGAGGTACTGAGGGGAAAGTAGCATATGGCAATGTATAAAAATCGGCTTGTGTCGGCCCTCAGCCTCACCGACATGTATGTAGCATGATCGTCTCTTCTCCCAATGTGTCAGAGTGGTCGTAGCTCCTCTCTAAATAATATTGCTACTCCCCTCGATCCTTTGCACTCATGCTTAGATCGTGTGTCAGTCTGGCAAGCTGTCTCCCATCTATATCCTGTCACATGTGGCATCATCTGTCCAAGGGCCTGATGAGTCTCTGAGAAGAATATACTATCCCTATCCCAAAAGCTATCCTCAAAGGCGCCCACATCCAACCTATAAGGTCCATTACAATTCCAGACTGTCATCTTCAATATGGTCCTAGAGGTCTCACACCGTCATGTAGAGCATCCCTCTACACTCACCACCAAACTTCCATCTTCAATATGGTCCCATAGGTCTCACAACGTCATGTAGAGCATCCCTCTACAATCACCACCCAACCATCTTTGTAGAAGGTAGTCTTTCCCTTACTGTTGTAATCTCTAGCATCACCTCTCTCAATTGCGAGAGGGTGAGATCGTCACCGAGAAAATTACCTGTCTTCTTGAGGGTTGGCCTCTTCTTCAAGAACTCCTCCTCCTCTGAAGAGAGGAAACGTAGTACGAGTGCTCTTTACTTTGAGGACTCTCCCGAGCTTCACTCCTCTTGCCCACCCTCCATGCCTTTGTGTTCTATAAACGCTTCTCCATTCTCATCATGGACATGAGGCTTGTGACCTCTTTTTCAACATTATTGATATCCTTGAGGGCGGTGACCCTAACATGTAAGGCACGTAGCCGCCTTCTTTGCTCTTCTTCGACGGTCATGTCAATGATGGCGGGTGTAGAAGAAGACTCTTTACCTTTACCTTTCTTGGCGACCTCGGGCTCGGACGCCTCCAATGTCTTGGTGATGACCTCGACCCAAGATGACTTCTTTTCCTCCTCCTCCTTGATGACCCGCACTTGTTCTTTGAATCCTCCATCATGGAAGGCTGAAAGTCCCCTTCTTCAAGTCGCCCACTTTTGACTTCAAGAAGCTCCCCTTGTAGATTTCAGGGAATGATGGACTCTTGGATGACCACTTCTCCTCAAGTGAAGCGGTTCTCCTATGTATTGCCATCTTCTTCTTCGCTCCATCTTTGAAGAGAAGGGCTCCTCTCCTTCTTCCACTTTGTTTCTCCATTCTCTCATTTCCTTCTCTATTGCCGACATCCTCTTTCCTATCCGCATGAACGAGGCTTTGTGGGCGGTCGAAAAGGGATGCGTCTTCTTACACGTGGGAGAAGCCGTTGGCACTTCCGTGATGCTTTCAATGAGAGAGAGAGAGAGAGAGAGAGAGAGAGAGAGAGAGAGAGAGAGAGAGAGAGAGAGAGAGAGAGAGAGAGAGAGAGAGAGACTAAAATAGCAAATTAATACAAGAAACCCTAAAAAACAGCAAGAAATGCTTCTGAAACCTTTAAAAACAACAAAACGTAGATTTAAAACCCTACAAAATAGAAAAAAACAATGACAACCCTAAAAAACAACAAAAACTGGTTTCGAAACCCTTCATTATTTTGTGATTGAAGTAACAACTCACTCTCAGAAAGAAACCTACATGCAATTAGCAAGTCTTCTAGGCAAAATGGAAATTTTTGCGCTTTGACGCACAACAAAAGCCTATATGCATCACTGTGATCGAAGCTTGGATCTAGCAAGAGAGAGAGAGTTTCAAAGGAAATAAGAGTACGATGTTTTCTATTATGGAGGTCTGAAAATAAGAGTAAGATGTTTTCTATTTGGCCTCTTCACCATCGCACCATTATCTCTCCCTTCCTTACCAATTGGTAAAATTTGTTCCACTGTTTTAACTTTACATCACTGTCTTTTTTGGATTCCTCTTTTTGAAGGGTTCTTCTCTATTGGTTGGATTGTAACTCTCCATCCAAACATGCAATGTCTATGAGCCATACTGTTGTCAAGCACTTTCTTGTGGAAGTGTTTGAAAAAGAAAAATACATGCTAGCATTTTTGCCCTTTTTTTGGCACTTTTTCTCCCTATTGTGCATCTCCTATTTTGCTTAGACAAAGGTGTCTCTATTTGTTTATTAGATTATGCATATGGAAATTATAAATATTGCAGTGTTGGGAATGTACAAAGATACCAGCAACGGCCTTATCGCATCATGTGTATGGATACGATGCGCCTGCATATGTAAAAAGACTTTCTTACAAGATTGACAATGCAACTTATCCCAAAATGATTGAAGTTTTCTGACACATTTAAGATGAGAATCGTTACTAGTGGCATTGTTCTACCTACACACATGCTCAAAATGTGTTGCTTCCATTGTATTTGAGCTTTCATGTATGCAGATCTTGAATTTCTTGATTGTGAAAAGTGTTGCCGATGAGTAAGATGACTCTAGGTGGCTAGAGAAATTTTATCCACTAAGCACATGAGCGTGGTGAAAATAGTGTGGTGTGACTTCTTGAAAATTTTTGCCCCCCTATACAATGGAAAAACTTTGTCCATGCATATTTAAAAAACAATTGCAAGTTGTTGTGGCATTATTAGTTTTCATTGTTTTTTTTGCTTTAACTATGAGCTTGTGTCTAGTGGTGTTGATTTGTGGGGGCTTGTTTATGAATGCAACCAGCATTAGTGTTCATTGAATTTCGCTTTAACTATGAGCTTGTGTCTAGTGGTGTTGATTTGTGAGGGCTTGTTTACGGATGCAACCATCATTGAAATGCCTTAACACAACTTTGGAGGACTTTGAGCTGTGAAGAAATCACCATTGTGCCATTGAGTTGGGTGGTGGAATCATGTCCTTTAGCTGCAAGCATGTGAGGGAGAACACTCTTGGGTGAGATGGTACCAAGGGGTGATGTCGGTAATGTGTTGCCAACATGTAAGATGGCTTAAATTGATCTATAAAAAGGTCTCCCTCATCTCAAGGTTAGGTTTCTAGATGGTTATACCAATTTGAGAAATCTATTCTTTGATTGGGTGACCCCTCACGAAGCATTTTCCTAGACGTGCATGTGCATTGCCATTCCTAGAAAGGGTCATCTTTAGGGAGGTTTTTCCTCCCCATTTTCCAACAATATTGACAAGGAAATTAAGAAAATATATTTTCATATATGGATGGTGTGTATCAACAAGCTCTCATGTTCATTGCAAAGACGATGAAAGCATGAGTGAGAGAAACCAATCAAATCTTGGTTAGGACAATTGTATGAAAAAATACATCTTCAATTGGTATCTCAAAATTTAGGAGAGGAGAAGAAAAAGAAGATTGATTTGACCATTTCATGTTCTTCTTGTTTTTCATACAGCTAAGGAAGCTATAGAGGAGATTACCTTGTCAAGGGTGTAGATGTAACCATACATGTAAAAATCAATCCTCAGGGAGTTCTCTGCATAAGCCTTGAATTTCAATCCCAACATGGACTCCTAACATACAAAATCAAATGGTTGAGAAGGAGCAAACGATCAAGGAAACTCCAAGCAAGCTAGAGGACCCTCAACCATACTCTACTTTTGATAGAGAAGGCTAAGATAGACTGATTTTCATTGATTATTCACATCTTGTTTTGTGTAAGGATGCTTCGCCACGGGTGTGCAAAGGTAGTTCTGTTAGTGCAAATTAGTCGAATTGAAGGTGTTATTTGAGAGGTTAGGGGTGTTGTGGATACCTTGAGCTTGAATTGGTGGACATAAACATCCTTAACTTGCATGCGCTTGATGAAATATAAATTTTGGATGTACAACTCAGTAACCTTTCACCTCCATTTGGCAATGAGCTACATGAACAACTTCTTTCCCCATTGCATACTCTCACTGTTGGTAGATTTTCCCCCAACACCTTTCCCCAATAGTGGTAGAACTCCTTCGCACCTATGTTTTGTACTAGAAGGAAACTTATGTTTTGAAGAAACCAAAAAGTGGAAAAAAAAGTACAAATTTTAAAAAATAAAATGTAAAGGAATACCTTGCTAGTTGGTTTTAGGTTTTTATTGATAGAAAAATGGCCATCTCACTCTTACAAGTGTAGCTCTTGCAATCAGGAGGATTCGGTTTCAAATCATTCATGATCTATTGAAGATACATTTATTGCAATTTTCATTCTCTTTTTTACTTATTTTTTGGTAGTTACGTGAAGTAGGTTGTGGCCTTTGAATATTTTGAAAGAGAATGTATTATTTGTGTTGAATTGACGAAGACACAATTTTTACTATGCTTTGATAGCATAACAGGTTTCGAATATAAACAATATATAGTAGATGCTACAGAAATACTATCAACACAAGTTATTACAAGTTTTTAGTAGTTATTGTATTTTACAAAAGTTTTGATCTTGAGATACAATAAATTTTAGTGACTCATACGGAGTAAGATGAACAATGCTAACTCTTTGCATTACACACATTATAACATCTTAAAATGCATGAACTCCTAACTCTATTTGTCGTCTAGTATATGTACACCAAATCTTCATTTATTTAAGTCAAACGGATTCAATTACATGCACACGATAAAGCCTTATTACATGTTTAATATCATTTGTGTCTTTTCTCGTTTGTGCCATTGGCTCATTTAGTTCATAAATGTTTTGAATTCACACTCTTAGATTCTTATGTGTTAGAAGCATGGTACACACAGATTGAGTAGTGAGCATCGATGGATCAAGGACAACTTGTAATTGAATATAAAGAAAGAAAAATATATGTTTTCCCCTCTCTAAGTTGTGCCTTCTTGTTGCAGATTATCTATTTTTTGAAGGGGACTGCCACGCGCACACGCACCACTTGTTTTGTTTTCGTTTGTGTTCAAGCCTCAAGGTTGCCATAGAATTCTGCCATTTAAATCAAAAATAACTCATGAGCATGATGTATGCATTGCAATAGCACTTAGGCAAGTCGACTGACAATAGAGAGGGGTAGGCTCAACTGCAGTCCTCTGGATGCATCAAAGAAGAAAGCGTTCCTCAAGTCGCACATGAGTTTGGTCTCACCTTGAGTAAATGAGCCAACCGTATGGAGCACATCAAGGTTGATGACTCGTCTCCCGTAACACGCTTGAAGGTATTACATTATTGAGTTGATGGTGTTTTTGTGAGCGGTTTGATATACACTCTCTCCCCTACAGGGGCCGATTTACTCTCCTCCATTAAGTACACTGTCAAGCTTGGCTGGTTTTGGATGGGCCGTGAGCATCTACTTTGATACCCTCTTTTCCATACATATTGTAGATTAGACTTGCATATTTCTACTTCGTTTTCAAATCAATCTAGATTTTTCTTTTGTAGTCTTAAATTCTAATTTGTTCCTATCTTGTACTAGTTGACGATAAGGTTGGAATGGTTGCACCTGTTGCTTTGAAAAGAAGGAAGAGAATATGCACTAGAATGTATGTCTTAATAGGCAGTGCCCTAAACAAAAGGGAGATTCATTATTTTGTGATTGAAGTAACAACTCCCTCTAAAAAAGAAAGCTACATGCAAAAGTCTTCTAGGCAAAATGAAAATTTGTGCGCTTTGACACACAACAAAGCCTATATGTATGACTACGATCGAAGCTTGGATCTAGCATGGACAAGAGCAGCAACAAATGTAGGATGATTTGGAGAAGAACTAGAGTAGCCAATGGACATAGTTTATAGGTGTATGTTGCTAATGTGTACAACTTGGATTTTGTATCATTGTTTTTCTAACCAAAAGCTTGGAAAAATACTAGTGTGACAAATTTTCAAGTTTTCCTTACAATTTTGCTTGCTTACAATTTGCAACACAGAGCACTCGAGTCTTAAAGTTCAATTTAGGAACTCATTCTTTTGGACCACCCTTTAAGATATGCAGCCTAATAGAATTCAAACAACCTAATGAATTGGCTCAAATTTTTTGAACAAGCTTTTGAAATAGAAAGTAAAAACTAGCATTAAAGCAAACCCCCCTCTTCTTTCTTGAAAGGCTGTAGCCTAGTTTTTCAACTTCGGCCAAGTAGTCCATCTTGTCAAAGAAATCCTATGAACCTCAATTGTAATCTAGCGAAAGAAGGTTGGGTAAATATACGGCTTCAATTGGTGGACATAAACATCCTTAACTTGCATGCGTTTGATGAAATGTAAATCTTTGATGTACAACTCATTAACCTTTTACCTCCGTTTGGCTATGAGCTACATGAACAACTTCTTTCCCCATTGCATACCCTCACTGTTGGTAGATTTCCCCCCGACACCTATCCACAATAGTGGTGGAACTCCCTCGTGCCTATGTTTTGTGCTAGAAGGAAACTTGTGTTGCCTATGTTTTGAAGAAACCCAAAAGTGAAAAAAGAAAAAATGAAAGTAGCAATTTGAATAGCAATTTAAAAAAATAAAATGTAAAGCAATACCTTGCTAGTTGGTTTCAAGTTTTTATTGAGAGAAAAATAAAACATAAAGCAATACCTTGCTAGTTGGTTTTAGGTTTTTTTTGAGAGAAAAATGGCCATCTCACTCTTACAAGTATAGCTCTTGCATTAAGGAGGATTCTGGTTTCAAATCATGCATGATCTATTGAAGATACATTTATTGCAATTTTCATTCTCTTTTTTAGTTATTTTTTGGTAGTTACGTGAAGTAGGTTGTGGCCTTTGAGGATTTAGAAAGAGAATGTATTATTTGTATTGAAAAAAATAAATTAATATTGATGAAGACACAATTTTTACTATGCGTTCATATTATAAGAGGTTTCGAATATAAACATTATACAGCAGATGCTAGAGAAATACTATCAACACAAGTTATTACAAGTTTTTAGAAGTTAGATCGTTTTACAGAAGTTTTGATTCTTGAGATACAATAAATTCTAGTGACTCATACAGAGTAAGATGAACAATGCTAACTCTTTGCATTACACACATTATCACATCTTAAAATGCATGAACTCCTAAGTCTATTTGTCGTTTAGTATATGTACGCCCAATCTTCATTGATTTAGGTCAAAGGCATTCAATAACATGGACACGACAAAGCCTTATTACATGTTTAATACCATTTGTGTCTTATCTCGTTCGTGCCATTCGCTCATTTAGTTCATAAATGTTTTGCATACACACTCTTAAATTCTCATGTGTTCGAAGCATGGTACACACACATTGAGTAGTGAGCATCTATGGATCAAAGACAGCTTGTAATTTGAATATAAAGAAAGAAAAACATATATATTTTTCTCTCTCTAAGTTGTGCCTTCTTGTTACAGATTATCTATTTTTTGAAGGGGATTGCCATGCGCACACGCACCACTTGTTTTGTTTTTGTGCGTGTTCAAGCCTCAAGGGTGCCGTAGAATTTTACCATTTAAACCAAAAATAACTCATGAGCATGATGCATGCATTGCAACAACGATTAGGCAAGTCGGCTAACAATAGAGAGGGGTGAGCTCAACTGTAGTCCCTGGATGCATCAAAGAAGAAAGTGTCCCCCATAAGTTTAGTCTCACCTTGAGTAAATGAGCCAAACGGATGGAGCACATCAAGGTTGATGACTCGTATCCCCTAACACACTTGAAGGTATTACATTATTGAGTTGATGGTGTTTTTGTGAGCGGTTTAATATTCTCCCCTACAAGGATCTTTTATGCCTCGTCCAATTTACTCTCCTCCATTAGGTACACTATCAAGCTTGGCTGGTTTTGGATGGGCCGTGAGCATCCTCTTTGATACCCTCTTTTCCATACATATTGTAGATTAGACTTGCATATTACTACTTCGTTTTCAAATCAATCTGGATATATTTTTTTTAGTCTTAAATTCTAATTTGTCCTTGTCTTGTACTAGTTGACGCTAAGGTTGGAATGGTTGCACATGTTGCTTTGGAAAGAAGGAAGAGAATATATACTAGAATGTATGTCTTAATAGGCAGTGCCCTAAACAAAAGGGCAATTCATTATTTTGTGATTGAAGTAACAACTCCCTCTAGAAAACAAAGCTACATGCAATTAGCAAGTCTTCTAGGCAAAATGAAAATTTGTGCGCTTTGACGCACAACAAAAGCCTATATGCATGACTGCGATCGAAGCTTGGATCTAGCATGGACAAGAGCAGCAACAAATGTATGCCAATTTGGAAAAGAACTAGAGTAGCCAATGGACATACTTTATAGGTGTATGTTGCTAATGCGTACACTTGGATTATGTATCATTGTTTTTCTCACCAAAAGCTCGGAAAAATACTAGTGTGACAAATTTTCAAGTTATCCTTACAATTTTGCTTACTTACAATTTGCAACACAGAGCACTCGAGTCTTAAAGTTCAATCTAAGAACTCATTCTTTTGGGCCAGCCTTCAAGGTATGCACCCTAATAGAATTCAAAAAAGCTAATGAATTGGCTCAAATTTTTTGAACAAGCTTTTGAAATAGAAAGTAAAAACTAGCATTAAAGCAAACCCCACTCTTCTTTCTTGAAAGGCTGTAGCCTAGTTTTACAGCTTTGGCCAAGTAGTCCATCTCGTCAAAGAAATCCTATGAACCTCAATGGTAATCTAGCGAAAGAAGGTTTGGTAATTATAGAGCTTTAATTGTGGACATAAACATGCTTAACTTGCATGCGTTTGATGAAATATAAATCTTTGATGTACAACTCATTAACCTTTTACCTCCGTTTGGCTATGAGCTACATGAACAACTTCTTTCCCCATTGCATACCCTCACTGTTGGTAAATTTCCCCCCGACACCTATCCCCAATACTGGTGGATCTCCCTTGTGCCTACGTTTTTTGCTAGAAGGAAACTTGTGTTGCCTATGTTTTGAAGAAACCAAAAAGTGAAAAAAGAAAAAATGAAAGTAGCAATTTAAAAAAAATGAAATGTAAAGCAATACCTTGCTAGTTGGTTTTAGGTTTTTATTGAGAGAAAAATAAAATGCAAATCAATACCTTGCTAGTTGATTTTAGGTTTTTATTGAGAGAAAAATGGCCATCTCACTCTTACAAGTGTAGCTCTTGCCATCAGGAGGATTCTGGTTTCAAATCATGCATGATCTATTCAAGGTACATTTACTGCAATTTTCATTCTCTTTTTTCGTTATTTTTTGGTAGTTACGTGAAGTAGGTTGTGGCCTTTGAGGATTTAGAAAGAGAATGTATTATTTCTATTGAAAAAAATGAATTAAGATTGACGAAGACACAATTTTTGCTATGCTTTGATAGCAAAAGAGGTTCGAATATAAACAATATACAGTAGATGCTAGAGAAATACTATCAACACAAGTTATTACAAGTTTTTAGTAGTTATAGCGTTTTACAGAAGTTTTGATTCTTGAGATACAATAAATTCTTGTGACTCATACAGAGTAAGATGAACAATGCTAACTCTTTGCATTACACACATTATAACATCTTAAAATGCATGAACTCCTAAGTCTATTTGTCGTCTAGTATATGTACGCCCAATCCTCATTGATTTAGGTCAAAGCGATTCAATGACATGCACACGACAAAGCCTTATTACATGTTTAATACCATTTGTGTCTTTTCTCGTTCATGCCATTGGCTCAATTAGTTCATAAATGTTTTGCATACACACTCTTAAATTCTCATGTGTTCGAAGCATGGTACACACACATTGAGTAGTGAGTATCGATGGATCAAAGACAGCTTAATTTGAATATAAAGAAAGAAAAACATATATATTTTCCCCTGTCTAAGTTGTGCCTTCTTGTTACAGATTATCTATTTTTTGAAGGGGATTGCCTTGCGCACACGCGCCAGTTGTTTTGTTTTTGTTTGTGTGCAACCCTCAAGGTTGCCATAGAATTTTTCCATCTAAATTGAAAATAACTCATGAGCATGATGCATGCATTGCAGCAACGATTAGGCAAGTCGGTTGACAATAGAGAGGGGTGAGCTCAACCGCAATGCCCTAGATGCATCAAAGAAGAAAGCGTTCCTCAAGTCCCACATAAGTTTGGTCTCACCTTGAGTAAATGAGCCAAACAGATGGAGCACATCAAGGTTGATGACTCGTCTCGCCTAACAGGCTTGAAGGTTTTACATTATTGAGTTGATGGTGTTTTTGTGAGCGGTTTGATATACACTCTCTCCCCTACAGGGGTCTCTTATGCCTCATCCGATTTACTCTCCTCCATTAGGTACACTGTCAAGCTTGGCTGGTTTTGGATGGGCCGTGGGCATCCTCTTTTCCATACAAATTGTAGATTAGACTTGCATATTGCTACTTCGTTTTCAAATCAATCTGGATTCTTTTTTGGTAGTCTTAAATTCTAATTTGTCCCTGTCTTGTACTAGTTCCGATAAGGTTGGAATGGTTGCACATGTTGCTTTGGAAATAACGAAGAGAATATATACTAGAATGTATGTTTTAATAGGCAGTGCCCTAAACAAAAGGGCAATTCATTATTTTGTAATTGAAGTAACAACTCCCTCTAGAAAAGAAAGCTACATGCAATTAACAAGTCTTCTAGGCAAAATAGAAATTTGTGCGCTTTGACCCACAACAAAAGCCTATGTGCATGACTGCGATCGAAGCTTGGCTCTAGCGTGGACAAGAGCAGCAACAAATGTAGGCCGATTTGGAGAAGAACTAGAGTAGCCAATGGACATACTTTATAGATATATGTTGCTAATGTGCACAACTTGGATTTTGTATCATTGTTTTTCTCACTAAAAGCTTGGAAAAATACTAGTGTGACAAATTTTCAAGTTTTCCTTACAATTTTGCTTGCTTAGAATTTGCAACACAGAGCACTCGAGTCTTAAAGTTCAGTCTAAGTACTCATTCTTTTGGGCCACCCTTCAAGATATGCAGCCTAATAGAATTCAAACAAGCTAATGGATTGGCTCAAATTTTTTGAATAGGATTTTGAAATAGAAACTAAAAACTAGCATTAAAGCAAACCCCCCTCTTCTTTCTTGAAAGGCTGTAGCCTAGTTTTTCAACTTTGGCCAAGTAGTCCATCTCGTCAAAGAAATCCTATGAACCTCAATGGTAACCTAGCAAAAGAAGGTTGGGTAAATATAGAGCTTCAATTGGTGGACATAAACACCCTTAACTTGCATGCGTTTGATGAAATATAAATCTTTGATGTACAACTCATTAACCTTTTGCCTCCATTTGGTTATGAGCTTCATGAACAACTTCTTTCCCCATTGCATACCCTCACTGTTGGTAGATTTTCCCCCGACACCTATCCCCAATAGTGGTGGAACTCCCTCGTGCCTATGTTTTGTGCTAGAAGGAAACTTGTGTTGCCTATGTTTTTAAGAAACCAAAAAGTGAAAAAAGAAAAAATGAAAGTAGCAATTTAAAAAAATAAAATGTAAAGCAATACCTTGCTAGTTGGTTTTAGGTTTTTATTGAGAGAACAATAAAATGTAAAGCAGTACCTTCCTAGTTGGTTTTAGGTTTTTATTGAGAGAAAAATGGCCATCTCACTCTTACAAGTGTAGCTCTTGCAATCAGGAGGATTCTGTTTCAAATCATGCACAATCTATTGAAGATACATTTATTGCAATTCTCATTCTCTTTTTTAGTTATTTTTTGGTAGTTACGTGAAGTAGGTTGTGGCCTTTGAGGATTTAGAAAGAGAATGTATTATTTGTATTGAAAAAAATGAATCAAGATTGACGAAGACACAATTTTTACTATGCTTTAATAGCATAAGAGGTTTCGAATATAAACAATATACAGTAGATGCTACAGAAATACTATCAACACAAGTTATTACAATTTTTTAGTAGTTATAGCGTTTTACAGAAGTTTCGATTCTTGAGATACAGTAAATTCTAATGACTCATATAGAGTAAGATGCACAATGCTAACTCTTTGCATTACACACATTATAAAATCTTAAAATACATGAACTCCTAAGTCTATTTGTCGTCTAGTATATGTATGCCCAATCTTCATTGATTTAGGTCAAAGGGATTCAATTACATGCACACGACAAAGCTTTATTACATGTTTAATACCATTTGTGTCTTTTTTCATTCGTGCCATTGGCTCATTTAGTTCATAAATATTTTGCATACACACTCTTAAAAATCTCATGTGTTCGAAGCATGGTGCACACACATTGAGTATCGAGCATCGATGGATCAAGGACAACTTGTACTTTGAATATAAAGAAAGAAAAATATGTGTTTTCCCCTCTCTAAGTTGTGCCTTCTTGTTACAGATTATCTATTTTTTGAAGGGCACGCACCACTTGTTTTGTTTTTGTTTGTGTTCAAGCCTCAAGGTTGCCATAGAATTTTTCCATTTAAATCAAAAATAACTCATGAGCATGATGCATGCATTGCAGCAGCGATTAGGCAAGTCGGATGACAATACAGAGGGGTGAGCTCAATTGCAGTCCCGTGGATGTATCAAAGAAAAAAGCGTTCCTCACGTCCCGCATAAGTTTGGTCTCACCTTGAGTAAATGAGCCAAACGGATGGAGCACATGAAGATTGATGACTCGCCTCACCTGACACGCTTGAAGGTATTACATTATTGAGTTGATGGTGTTTTTGTGAGCGGTTTGATATACACTCTCTCCCCTACAGGCGTCCCTTATGCCTCGTCCGATTTACTCTCCTCCATTAGGTACACTATCAAGCTTGGCTGGTTTTGGATGGGCCGTGAGCATCCTCTTTGATACCCTCTTTTCCATACATATTGTAGATTAGACTTGCATAATGCTATTTTGTTTTCAAATACATTTTGGATTTTTTTTTTGGTAGTCTTAAATTCTAATTTGTCCCTGTCTTGTACGATTTGACGATAAGGTTGGAATGGTTGCACATATTGCTTTGGAAGGAAGGAAGAGAATATATACTAGAATGTATGTCTTAATAGGCAGTGCCCTAAACAAAAGGGAGATTCATTATTTTGTGATTGAAGTAACAACTCCCTCTAAAAAAGAAAGCTACATGCAATTAGCAAGTCTTCTATGCAAAATGAAAATTTGTGCTCTTTGACGCACAAGCAAAGCCTATATGTATGACTGCGATCGAAGCTTGGATCTAGCATGCACAAGAGCAGCAACAAATGTATGCCAATTTGGAGAAGAACTAGAGTAGCCAATGGACATACTTTATAGGTGTATGTTGCTAATGTGTACAACTTGGATTTTGTATCATTGTTTTTCTAACCAAAAGCTTGGAAAAATACTAGTGTGACAAATTTTCAAGTTTTCCTTACAATTTTGCTTGCTTACAATTTGCAACACAGAGCACTCGAGTCTTAAAGTTCAATCTAAGAACTCATTCTTTTGGGCCACCCTTCAAGATATGCAGCCTAATAGAATTCAAACAACCTAATGAATTGGCTCAAATTTTTTGAATAAGCTTTTGAAATAGAAAGTAAAAACTAGCATTAAAGCAAACCCCCCTCTTCTTTCTTGAAAGGCTGTAGCCTAGTTTTTCAACTTTGGCCAAGTAGTCCATCCCGTCAAAGAAATCCTATGAACCTCAATGGTAATCTAGCGAAAGAAGGTTGGGTAAATATACGGCTTCAATTGGTGGACATAAACATCCTTAACTTGCATGTGTTTTATGAAATATAAATCTTTGATGTACAACTCATTAACCTTTTACCTCCGTTTGGCTATGAGCTACATGAACAATTTCTTTCCCCATTGAATACCCTCATTGTTGGTAGATTTCCCCCCAACACCTATCCCCAATAGTGGTGGAACTCCCTCGTGCCTACGTTTTGTGCTAGAAGGAAACTTGTGTTGCCTATGTTTTGAAGAAACCAAAAAGTGAAAAAAGAAAAAATGAAAGTAGCAATTTGAATAGCAATTTAAAAAAATAAAATGTAAAGCAATACCTTGCTAGTTGGTTTTAGGTTTTTATTGAGAGAAAAAAAAAAAGATAAAGCAATACCTTGCTAGTTGGTTTTAGGTTTTTATTGAGAGAAAAATGGCCATCTCACTCTTACAAGTATAGCTCTTGCAGTTAGGAGGATTCTGGTTTCAAATCATGCATGATCCATTAAAGATACATTTATTGCAATTTTCATTCTCTTTTTTAGTTATTTTTTGGTAGTTACGTGAAGTAGGTTGTGGCCTTTGAGGATTTAGAAAGAGAATGTATTATTTGTATTGAAAAAAATGAATTAAGATTGATGAAGAGACAATTTTTACTATGCTTTCATATTATAAGAGGTTTGGAATATACACAATATACAGTAGATGCTAGAGAAATACTATCAACACAAGTTATTACAAGTTTTTAGTAGTTATAGCGTTTTACAAAAGTTTTGATTCTTGCGATGCAATAAATTCTAGTGACTCATACAGAGTAAGATGAACAATGCTAACTCTTTGCATTACACACATTATCACATCTTAAAATGCATGAACTCCTAAGTCTATTTGTCGTCTAGTATATGTACTCCCAATCTTCATTGATTTAGGTCAAAGGCATTCAATAACATGGACATGACAAAGCCTTATTACATGTTTAATACCATTTGTGTCTTATCTCGTTCGTGGCATTCGCTCATTTAGTTCATAAATGTTTTGCATACACACTCTTAAATTCTCATGTGTTCAAAGCATGGTACACACACATTGAGTAGTGAGAATCGATGGATTAAGGACAACTTGTAATTTGAATATAAAGAAAGAAAAATATATATGTTTTTCTCTCTCTAAGTTGTGCCTTCTTGTTACAAATTATCTATTTTTTTGAAGGGGATTGCCATGCGCACATGCACCACTTGTTTTGTTTTTGTTTGTGTTCAACTCTCAAGGTTGCCGTAGAATTTTACCATTTAAACCAAAAATAACTCATAAGCGTGATGCATGCATTGCGGCAGCGATTAGGCAAGTCGGCTGCCAATAGAGGGGGGTGAGCTCAACTGCAGTATTGTGGATGCATCAAAGAAGAAAGCGTTCATCAAGTCCCGCATAAGTTTGGTCTCACCTTGAGTAGATGAGCCAAACGGATGGAGCACATCAAGATTGATGACTCGTCTCCCGTAACACGCTTGAAGGTATTACATTATTGAGTTGATGGTGTTTTTGTGAGCGGTTTGATATACACTCTCTCCCCTACAGGGGTCTCTTATGCCTTGTCCGATTTACTCTCCTCCATTAGGTACACTGTCAAGCTTGGCTTGTTTTGGATGGCCGTGAGCATCCTCTTTGATACCCTCTTTTCCATACATGTTGTAGATTAGACTTGCATATTGCTACTTCGTTTTGAAATCAATCTGGATTTTTGTTTTGGTAGTCTTAAATTCGAATTTGTCCCTGTCTTGTACTAGTTGACGATAAGGTTGGAATGGTTGCACATGTTGCTTTTGAAAGAAGGAAGAGAATACATACTAGAATGTATGTCTTAATAGGCAGTGTCCTAAACAAAAGGGCAATTCATTATTTTGTGATTGAAGTAACAATTCCCTCTCGAAAAGAAAGCTACATGCAATTAGTAAGTCTTCTAGGCAAAATGGAAATTTGTGTGCTTTGACGCACAACAAAAGTCTATATGCATGACTGCGATTGAAGCTTGGATCTAGCATGGACAAGAGCAGCAACAAATGTAGGCCGATTTGGAGAAGAACTAGAGTAGCCAATGGACATACTTTATAGGTATATGTTGCTAATGTGTACAACTTGGATTTTGTATCATTGTTTTTCGCACCAAAAGCTTGGAAAAATACTAGTGTGACAAATTTTCAAGTTTTTCTTACAATTTTGCTTGCTTACAATTTGGAACATAGAGCACTCAAGTCTTAAAGTTCAATCTAAGAACTCATTCTTTTGGGCCACCCTTCAAGATATGCAGCCTAATAGAATTCAAACAAGCTAATGAATTGGCTCAAATTTTTTGAACAAGCTCTTAAAATAGAAAGTAAAAACTAGCATTAAAGCAAACCCAACTCTTCTTTCTTAAAAGGCTGTAGCCTAGTTTTTCAACTTCGGCGAAGTAGTCCATCTCGTCAAAGAAATCCTATGAACCTCAGTGGTAATCTAGCAAGAGAAGGTTGGGTAAATACCTTGCTAGTTGGTTTTAGGTTTTTATTAAGAGAAAAATGGCCATCTCTCTCTTACAATTGTAGCTCTTGCAATCAGGAGGATTCTGGTTTCAAATCATGCATGATCTATTGAAGATACATTTATTGCAATTTTCATTCTCTTTTTTAGTTATTTTTTGGTAGTCACGTGAAGTATGTTGTGGCCTTTGAGGATTTAGAAAGAGAATGTATTATTTGTAATGAAAAAAATGAATTAAGATTGACGAAGACACAATTTGTACTATGCTTTGATAACATAATGTTAACCCTCACGGCTCACGGACACCCCATCACCTACGACGGACATGTATTATGTGTTGGTAGAGTCAGGTACCGGGCTTGTCGGACCAATAGGAAAAGGGTAAGAGTGATCGCCGATGAGAGGCGCACTCTAACTGGGACATTCAAGGGATTAGTTGGCTAAGCATGGGCGCCCAAGTGTGAATGGGGTGAGCTCATATAAAAGCCAACTAAACCTAAAATTCACTCATTCTCTCATTTGTGCAATAGAAGAGTGCTCTTGCTCCATCTCCATCTTCTTCTTCTTCACCTCCTCGTGTGTGTGTGCATGTGAGAGAGAGAGAGAGAGAGAGGGAGAGTGTGTGTGCGATCGAGCATTACGAAGGCACGACGGCGGCGAAGCGGTTGAGCGCGGTACGACTGCAGCTTCTTCTTCATCGCGGCGAGGAATCCTCCACAGCAGGAGCATAGAGCGGTGAGTGACACACCATTGCCCTCTTTTGAGCTTGCTAGATTGTCTTGTTGTGTGCTTGGAGCCATTTGTGGCTCGCACACGGTGTATCGGCAAGTCCCTTGCTTCGACAGTGCGGCAAGGAGCGCACATTTTTGGCGCCGTTGCCGGGGAAATCGCCCTGCACTAAGCCCAAGAGGCACTTTGTGCTTCTCCTATGAGTTGTTTGTAGTAGGAAAGAAGAGGAAGAGGAAGAGGAATGAGTTGTTTTTCTGTATGTTGTTAATTTCTGTGTTGTCTGCAAGTTCTGTGATTTCTGCATAATGTTGTGTTTTCTGTTTGCACACAATCTTTGCACAATTAGTAGTCGTCATCTTGGTTGCAATGAATGAATAAGCAGGAAGGCAATTAGCAATTTCTGTTGCACACAGTTTTCTGTCAAGGTTTGGCTGCAGCGTGAGTGACTGGGGGGCTACACTAAAATTTAACCAAAAATATTTAAGCGTGAGTGACTGGGGGGCTACACTAAAATTTTGATCGAAATCGGGATCATTTCCCCAAGCCCAAGCCCAAGCCCAAGCCTCAGTCCTCACTTTTATGATGTATACTAGACTCACTCTTATATATATACCCTACTCCCTCAAGAGGGAATGAGAGCATGTGGGGCAAGTCCTCCACTGTCCTCCCTTCTCTTCCCACTTGCACCCTTAGACTTTCTAATTCGGGCCTAGTTCCCTACTAGAAATTGACGGTTTTAGGGATTCCGAGGACATATAGTGACCAAACGGAGGGCTGTAAAGCACGGCACGTCCCTCTGACCGAGACGCTCGTTTTGAGCTATCATACGTTCTATTCTATAGCTAGATCAAAAAAAAGGACCAAAAAATCAAAAAATAAGAAAAGACTTGGGTTGCGAAACACCCAAAATTAGTAGGTGAGCAGCCTTCACGGGCCCTCACTCACACTTCTAGGGGATCCAAGTCATATGAACCTACGCTCTGGACGAGTGTTAGAGCACGAGCATATCGGTAGTGCCTCCATTTATGCGGGCACCCATTATTCCTCCACCCTAGGTTCTGGACCTTCAGCCGGGACTCAAGGTAGCGCGACCCAAGATCCTCATATCGCATCTAGTGATTCTTCTTCTGACTACGAAGTCATGGAGGTGTATCCTACACCAAACCTTGATAGTTCAAGTCAAGACATGCATGCCATGGGCCCACGGCCCGGGTCCAGCGTGTTTAGCCGCTTAAAAGAGACCCTTAGTAGAGCTACTCGCTCCGAACATGCAGTTAATGAAATAAATGAAGGGAGTGGGGAAGTAAATTCGTCATTCATACCTAAAATAGACCCTATGCTTCTTGAGAGTGTGCATGTGAATGTTCCATCCACTGCATCTCCTGATCCTTTAAGACTATCTCCCTCTGAGGTTTTACTACCCGATGGAAGGAGTCTTGCCGAAGTACAAGAGATCGAACGCTATATGCAAGCAACAAGGGAGAGGGAAATTGAGAACCTACGAAGGCTAGAACAAAGTCGAGCCCTGAAAGCAAAGGCTCCTATGACAACAATCATGCCAGCCGAGCAACCGAGTGCTCCCAAGGTAGCAGTCACGGAGGGGCAAGCTATGGGGAGCAATAATGCTTCCACTTCAAGGGAAACCTCCAGCACGCCAGGCCTAGATGGGATATTCCTAAACGAAAATTGGGAGTATGACCTACAAGCAGAAGCTTTAACTGATCGGTACACAGGACACACCTATCATGTGGGTTGGTTAGATGTTCTACAATCCACATCGTGTGCTACTAGCATAGATGAGCAACAACAGAAAGTCTGCGATGTCCTCCATAGGATTGTCGAGTTAGAAAGACAGAACACAGGGATCAACATGCCTTCAACAGGCCTAATGAGATTCTTGGATACGGGAAAGGCCAACCAACCAACCCTGTCACAAATGGAGACTCCCTCAGTGAGCCCCATTGATCCTCCATATGTTGTTTCCACCACATTCGTAGCACTGAAGAGGTGGTCTCTTGGTAAAACTATTAATGTTTTGGCCTCTTGCTGCTAGCGCAGTAGCTTGATATACCGGTTTGATTTGTCCCCAATGGTCTTCCATATAGTACATGGGACACTCCTCAAGCATGTCGACTCCATAGGTGATACTAGAGTCTATGTCCTCTTCACAATCTACATAAGTATTAGATGACTCACAACCTATTTGGTTCATAGGTGTAACTCTTGGATGAGGGGGTTGCGGTCCTAGCACTGGAGGTGGCAACGGTGTGGTTTGGACCACATTTTGGGTTCTAGGGACCATGTGCTGTAATGGCAACTGTTGCTCCATGGGTGGGGTAGGCATCAATGCAGGAACTCAAGGTGAGTCTGCCCAAGCTATAGGCGGTCTATTTTCCATGATGCGTTTAAGCATTAGGCAATCCTTCGCTTGATGGCCATACCTACCACACACGTTACAAGTCCCGTTAAACTTTACTCTGAAAGTAGGGCATTCACTCGTAGTATGTGGGCCCAAGCAAATTGAGCACCATTGTTGCTCCCTTCTTGGATACATATGAGTGTTTTGTGGAGCACGATTACCCCTAAGGCTTTCTTGGATGGCCTTTGTGAGATCTGCCAAAGTCATCTCAGATATCATTTGCTCTTTCACGATTGGCTTTATCTTCATTGGCTCATGCCCTGATGCTTGCGAGCTACTAGACTTCGGCTCGGCGGACACTCTTTCTCCTGCAATCATTAAATTATCCTCCAATTGGATTGCATTCATAGTGACTGCTTCCCAAGTATTGATACCTCTAATGACTAGGCCATTATAAATACTTTCATGTCGTAGTCCCCTAATGAATCTATCGAGCAATTGGTTGTTGTTGAATCGCTCGTTTGGATTGCATCGAGAATTCAAATTCTTTAGGCGACTAATGAAGTCTCTCACAGATTTACCTTCTTCTCGTTGGGCTTTCTGGAGCTGAGAGGCTACACCCCAAAGTACTCCCTCTCGTATGTATTCTTTTAAGAACAATCTCCTAAGAGTAGAGTAGATCGTTTTTTCTTCTACTCTTAAGGTTCTATACCAATCTCTAGCCTTTCCGCTTAGGGTCAAACTCAAAGCCTTACACTTATGTAGCTCATTGTGCTCTTCCAAGGAATCGCACACATGTTCAAAGACTTCCATATGCTTTCTAGCATCTCCTCTGTGTGAGCTTAGCTACTTGAACCGCCTTGCTCCTAGGCTCTCTATCAGGTGCACTACGCATGTTTTCCGCAATAGAGCGACCGATAGTTTGAGCAAATGCTGCCAAATCTCCTATTTGAGCAGGTATAATGGGTGTATGTGCTCCTGGAACCACATGTGAGATGGGAGTTGGCCTTGGCCTTGGCATACGCGCGGCTCTTGGGTCCCAAATTTCGTATGGTGGTGTACCAGACGGTGGTCCAAAGTTTACAGGCGTGGCCCTAGGCATAGAGGGTGCCTGATATGGCATGTTATTATTAAATGGCATGGCTCCACTTGTATAAGAGCTTGGATAATTCCATTGTGGATTGTAAGCTCTTGGAATAATCGGAGGTGTAGGAGCTACATGAGCCTGAGGTACGACAGGTGCACATGATTGATACATACATGTAGGTATAGTTGGGGGCAATGTGCTACTAGGCATCGCCGCAGTATTAACAAATGAACTCCATGGTGTACTTCTTGTCATGCTCACCACTGGGATATGCATGGTAGCCGTAGTGTCATCGAGTAGCTGAGTGCCCCATTAGAATGCAAAAGAATGCCGCACTAATGCAAACAAGTCAAGGGAGTGCATTGGCAATACCAATACTCACTTGTAATCGTTGTGGCATAGATCATTTGATCGCACAATGTCCTAACAATCCAAACGCACCGAAAATCACACCATTGAACATAATAGAGATTGTTGATGGGACACCACCAACTATAAACATAGCACCAGTGAATGCACTCACACAGTCGATGCTCCAAAAGCAAAATTACATCCTCGAAGAGAGAGATGCTGCATCCATTGGCCGAGCGAGAAAGAAGAAAACACGAAGAAAGAAATCCCTTAATGCTTCTAGCTCAAAACCTAGTTCAAAGACTAACATAGGGACAGGAGAGGATCCCGTGTATATGAATGACCCTGAGGATGACTCAGATTCGATAGAGACCACGGAGACCAAAACTGTTACTACAAAGGAAAAAGGCAGTGAGGAGGATCACGAGAGGGAATTACGACGAGCACCAAAAGAGTATTCAAAGTTAAACCACCCAGTTGCGAACCCCCAAGATAAGCCACGAGAGACAAAAAATGAGGATTGCAAGAGAAAGATTGGAACCTATCCAAACCCAACAGTGGAAATTGAACGAGTCCAAAAATTGAGGGGTTTGGTGGAAGAAACTCAACGAACATTAGAACCTGAACCCAAACATATCCAGATGTCGGACATAGTGTTTCCCACACAAGTTCAACCTCACAAGAACTACAGGCCGTTAGCTATACCCAGTATCATTCAGGAAGAGAGTGAGGGTAGGACATCTGAAAGTGGACACACACCTTTCCTACTAGAGAGAATGTTTGGTGAGGGAATGCCCGACCCCCTTGAGGAAGTGGAGATTCCATCTTCACCATTCTCTTGTTAGGGTCCTACGTCCCACAAGATGCCATTAAATGTTGCCAAATTGATGGATTTCATGTCTTCAGAAGTTAGAACCACCATCATGTCCAAACTATATAAAGACCCCGAGCTAGTCTCAGCTCTTCGAGCCTTCCTCAATGGAGAATTACAGGCCGGATTACCACAGTTTGCACATATGAACAAACCTGACTCGGTAATGAATGATGAGGAACATTTAGCACCACCATCTGACCTAGCGGGACATGAATCTGTAATTGAAGTACCCGTTAACAAGTTGGGGCAATACTTTGAAGGTGATGAATCTAATGCTACTCTGCCAATCACTACTAAAGGATTAACTGTAAAGGGAGTCCTTGACGGTGGTGCGGGAGTCAGCATGGTGACAAAGAGTTGTTGGGAGTCTATGGGGAGACCTCACCTTGAAGCCACAAGCGTAGTGGTAAAAATGGCTAATGGATCTATTGTTACGCCTATTGGAATGCTAAAGGATCTCAGAATCAAGGTCTTGGGACATAAGGTAAGGCAAATTTTCATTGTTATGGATTTTTCCAAGCATCCTATGTCATTTGAGATGATCTTAGGGCGTCCATTCACGAGGGAAGCAAAAATGGTGCATGACTGGTCCAAAAACCACGTCTACTTACAGTTCCAAGACTCTGTCATTCGAGTTGATCTTTTAAGTGGTCGAACGCATCCTCTAGGAAATAAATTCATCATTGATAATCGATCAGACACAACAATTCACTCAGCTCCATTACAGTATTGTTACACGTGTAACGAAGACACGGATATTGGGGAGAACTCTCCTTATATGGATATCCTACCCGGAATGGCTGAGTCAGACAATGTCGATTGGGTACACCTAGCGGCAACTATAGATACATGGGGAGCTAGAGGAACAACCTGGGTAACACCAGATGGGGAAGAGATACCACACATTGCACCAGTAAACATGTTAGGTGTAGCTCATGTAACATCCGATGATAAGATAGAGGCACACCTACCTGAGAGTGAAACCGATGATTCCTCAAAAGCTTCAGGCCAATACACATCAGAAACGGAATCTCAGGGAGAAATGGATTCAGAACCTGAGGAAACATCGAGTGAGCCAAGTATAGAAACTGAACACTCAAGGTCTAGTACGACCATCTATGGTAATTTATATGAGGGTGAACAAGATACAAGCGAAGACCTATCAAGCGATTCGAGTTCAAACATTTACCAAAATCAAAACCTTAACAAGAAACAAAGGTCATATAAGAGACGACGGTATCGAGCAAATGTGAGAGCTAGGATAGAAAAGGAAAGATCTACTGCAGAATGGCTTAGCTATCTAGGGGCATGTGATGCTCATCGAAAGCTAGTAGACAATTGGGGTGAACATCTCCAGAGTGTCATGTGGTGCAGCCCACGACCCATTGACCTCGCTCAATTGGAGGTTATAGAGCCGAAATTGAGTCAAACTATAAGAAGACGTCAAAACCGAGAGTTAGCACAACAACAAAAGGAGGCAGAACTAAAAGAAAGGTCTCCGTCAGGAAAAGAGCCTGCTGACTTACATACGGCTCCTGAACATTTTAAATCTTATACCACGGGGGAGCGAAAGGTTGTGTATGCCAAGGCCCAACGAATACCTACCAATGAAAGCAGTGGAGTCTATGATGGTCCAGCGGTAGTTAAAGAGATAGAATTAACAGAACCAGGTGAGGAGTCTAAACCAGTCTTTATTGCTCAAGACCTTACCGAAAGTGACGAGGCTGTACTTAAGGAGCTCCTCAAGGAATACAAGGATATCTTTGCTTGGACATATCATGACATGAAGGGCGTTCCACCTTCTGTGGTGCAACATACAATTCCCATGATCAACACTGCTAAACCCGTCCAGCAACGACCCTATCCAATGAATCCTAAGTACGCCAAAATTGTACAAGAGGAGATTGAAAAACTTATCCAATGTGGATTCATATACCCTATTGAGCACTCAGAATGGGTTTCTCCAATAGTCATTGTGCCAAAAAAGAATGGGAAACTAAGAGTGTGTGTGGACCTCAAGAAAGTTAATGCAGCTACTAGGAGAGATCATTATCCCTTGCCATATTCAGAACATGTGCTTGAAAGAGTTGCAGGCAAGGAAGCTTATAGCTTTTTAGATGGGTACTCTGGTTACAATCAAATCACAATTGCATTAGAGGACCAAGCTAAAACTGCTTTTATCACAAAGTTTGAAGTGTTTGCATTTCGTGTTATGGCTTTTGGCTTAACGAATGCCCCTGCTACATTCCAACGATTAATAAACATTGCTTTAAAGAATTTCTAAGGGAGTTTTGTGAAGCTTTCCTAGAAGACCTTTGTGTTTATTCTTCTTGGGAGAAGCATTTGTTATATCTACGAAAAATATTTGAAAGGTGCAGATTTTATCGCATCTCATTGAACCCTTTCAAATGCCAATTTTGGGTTAAGCATGGAGTCATTCTAGGGCATATAGTGTCTAAGAACGGGATATCCACAGATGAGAGTAAGATTAAAGCCATTGTCGATTTGCCACCACCTACGAACTATAAAGGAGTTCAAAGATTTATGGGCCATGTTGGTTATTATCGAAGGTTTATTTTAAACTTTGCCGAGATAGCGCGTCCATTGTACAAGCTTCTTATCGAGTTTCACTGGACGGAAGAATGTCATCAATCTTATGAGTTATTAAAGAAGGCCCTAACAAGTGCTCCAATCCTGCGAACACCCGATTGGAATGTACCTTTTCATGTGCATATTGATGCATCAAATTTTGCTATTGGGTGTGTTCTAACTCAACCAGGAGAACATAAATTGGACTACCCTATTAGCTTTGCAAGTCGCCAATTAAATGATGCCGAGATGAACTACACTACTACAGAGCGCGAAGGTCTAGCTATGATTTACGCAGTAAATAAATTTCGCTATTACCTTCTTGCTACCAAGTTTGTGTTTTATGTTGATCATCAAGCATTGCTATATTTGGTAAACAAGCCGTGTTCCACAGGTCGAATTACACGATGGTTGTTAATTCTTCTTGAGTTTGACTTCACCATTGTTGTGCGGCCTGGGAGGAAACATGTCATGGCGGATCATTTATCTCGTATCCCTAATGGCGAAGCTCCTACGGGGGTTGATGATGAATTGCCTGATACTCCTTTGTTCATTGTTGAGACAATGCCTGAATGGAGTGAAAAGATTGTTAACTTCTTAGTTAATGGTTTTCCACCCAAAGAACTGCGAAAAGATATAGCTTGAAAATTAATCAAGGAATGCGAATCCTATTGCTTATTGGCTGGAACTCTCTATAAGAGAGGAAAAGATATGTTCTTAGACGTTGTGCCCGCGAGGATGAGTATTTATATATTCTACAAGAGGCACACATGGGCGTAGCTGGTGGTCACTTTTCAGGAAACTTGACTGCCCAAAAGATCTTACAGTCAGGCTATTGGTGGCCCACTCTGTTTAAGGATGCATCACTTTTTGCAAAGGGATGTGATGAATGCCAACGCTTCAACAAGCCACAAAGAAGGGATAGGATGCCTCTACATCCCATCAAGGTAACCCAACCATTTGAAAAGTGGGGCTTAGACTTTGTAGGACCGATTAGTCCGGCTGCACGTAACACTCAATCACGATATATCATTGTGGCTACCGACAATGTAACCAAATGGGTTGAAGCAAAAGCAACACGGAAGGCGGATGCAAAAACAATAGCTAAGTTCCTCTTTGAGAACATTATCACACGTTTTGGATGCCCCTTTGAACTTGTGAGTGACAATGGAACTCATTTTATAAATGAAGTAATAAAAGAACTCACGTCAAACTTCATGATATCACACCACAAGTCTACACCCTATTATCCCCAAGCAAATGGCCAAGCTGAGAGTACCAACAAAACTCTCATCTCCATTTTGACAAAGACAGTTGAGGCTCATCACACTGATTGGGACCTAAAGCTTACATCAGCTTTATGGGCTTATCGTACTGCGTATAAAGTTGCTATTAATTGCACACCGTTTAAGATGGTGTATGGCCAAGAAGCAGTTATGCCATGGGAGTTTGTCATTCCTAGTCTTCGAGTAGCTTCTCAAGAAGGTTGGGATGGTAACCCCTTAGTGGAGCAATTATATATCCTGGAAAGGCTAGATGAAGAGAGGTAATTAGCTGTGCAAAATGCTCTAGTGGAGAAGGATAGGAGAAAGAAGTGGTTTGATAGCCATTTAAAGGATAAAGACATCAAGGTTGGTGATAAAGTTCTTATGTACGGGGTACGTAATGAAAAGAAGAAATTGAAATACACTGGTAAGGGGCCATATCGAGTGTGTGAAATTACCCCGCAAGGTACCATTCGTGTGGAGACTCTAGATGGAGTTGAAACCATTGGATTCCTTAATGGGAGTAAATTCAAAAGATATTATGATCCTCTAAGCCAGGAAGAGTTGCAAGCCATCCATCAAAAGAAGGCTGCCAAGGAACAAGCAGAGCTTAAAAAAATCCAAGCAAGAGTTGAGGCTCGAGAACGACAACAACGTCTTAGACGCCAACGAGAGGCTAATCTGGGAATCGCGCAAGCATTTTTCGAGGACACAGATGACGACTCATTAGAATCTGAGCCACCCCTACGATACCCAATTGAGCTAAATAGCCCCTATGGGAAAGTACTATACAATTCCTTATTAGATACGGGAGCTAAACACAATTTGTTATCCTATGGAGTTTGGTGTCAATTAGGGAAACCGACCCTATCCCCGAGTACGATGCAAGTCAAGGGCATTAATAAAAAGAAAACTGCTATTCTTGGAGTCCTTCAGACCCCTGTTGTCTATGACAATGGAAGCATAGTGCAGAGTTTTCTAGTCATGCCCGCAGGAGCTATGGAAGGCAATGTAAACCTGGGACGCACGTGGATGTTGGCAACCAAATGCACTATTGATTGGGATACTGGTAGTGTCACGACGCGACCACCGACTCTTACCCCTATCATTCAAGCAAAGTCACCTACGTTGCAAACTCTAGCAAAGTTGAAGGATAGCCAACATTCACAAGCCAAGGTGGTTAACTCGTCTTTGCCGGCTACCCATGAATCTAGCACTTCAACACTTGTAGTTGCAGCAAGCAGTAATATTGCAAGTACTCAACCTGCACGACCTAAGAGTACATATCAATGGGTCCCCAAGGCCTTGCTTCCAACTACCTCAACCCTCCCATCCATTCCAAGAAAAAATTTCCTGGGAAAACCAAGAGCGCACCCTAGGAGAGTCAAGACCAAGTCACGATGGATTCCAAAACAACTATTAGAAGCCCAAGGCTACTATGATGGAAATGAACAAATTTGGGTACCTAAACGTAAAATGTGTCCTTCCCTATCGACAACAAACCCATATGAGTCAAACAGTGTAACGCTAAAGCCAATGGCAGACCGTGGGAAGGGAAAGATCACAGAATGCTACACACCTAGTCCAGAGCTAGTTTGGGCTCCAAGGCAAAACCAATTTATTCCACCTAGCTCAGGAAGGGGGGAGTTCCATGAAGCTTCTAGCTCCTCATGTAATACATCCATAGAGGTAAAAGCTTCTACACAGCCTCCATCTATAGTAGTGGACCTCCATGAAGCTACAAAAGAATCCACACCTCCCAGTGTTCAAGAATCACCTGATGAACCACTTCAAGTTCGATCCTGGGAGAGTAACTTACCACCCTTACAGCTTGATGAGGCACCTAGGGTAATAGAAAACTATTGGCAAAAATCCTCACCTATTACCAACTGGAACAATTGGTTTCAAAGGGTGACAAGTTCATTTCAAACGGTATGATCTACCCAAGGAAGGGGGGAGTGTTTGTGGACATCCATCATTCACTTGCTTCCCTCTCAACCTTTCTCCCTGACCTCTTAATCTCTGATCTTAGGGAATGTATATATAAAGCCTTATACTCACAAAAACAAGATAAAAAAGTAAAAGAGCAAGAGCCATAACACAAATCATAAAAACAAATTATGCACAAGAACACGACCCTTGTAATATTTGCACTCTAACCATCATCTATTTGCGTGTACAGATATGGCTAGTACGCTAGAGTCATCCACTCCTGCCTTGGGTGAGAGGTACCCTCGTTACTTTTCACAAATATTTCACATAGTCTTTCCAGTGCTTGCATGTGAATGGGATTTGATAGGTACGCTAGCATGCGAGAGGAATTTTGAGGAGTTAGAATGGCTGATACGTCTCTTGACCACGTCTGATCCATACTTAGTAGAGAGCGTTTCTCCCATTGCACAAGCCTACCCTTTTGACTAAGATGACTATAGGCGTCTAGTGACCTTCTTAGTAAACATGGGTACCTATTGTGAAGAAGAAAATTTACACGACTACACGGATGGCACATATGGTCTCATGGATGATGACTTTGTTTATCTCGACGACGAGGATAGGGGTTTAGCCTTAGGGTTTCCCCCCAACCTCTACAATATCCTATTCCCTTGACTCTCTAGGGGGAGTGCAAAAAGTTAGGTTAGGGTTCCTTATGTTTTTTGTTGTGTTCAATAAGTGTTGGTACCTTTTTCCACTAATGTGACTCCTGGAGGTATTCCTTTTGTTTCCTAGTGTGTACAAGAGTGTGTTGCTATTGGTAGGATTTGGACCTTCATGGAATCTTTATCTCGACTCACTCTTCAAATCAAGCGCGACCATCGACACAAACATGTGTTTCTTGTCCATTAGCATTGCCCCTTATCTTTTTTGCATCTATGATTGTCAGCTTTAATTGTGATTGGTAGCCTAATATTCACCGCATTTGCTTAGTATCAAACATTTAATTCAATGAAATTTTTTGTCATAATCACTTGTCTAGGTTTAAAAATCAAGCAGTCCGACAAACTAGTTTGACCAAGTTAGGTGTTAGAAATCTTCTCTTAATACCATGGGGAATGCCTTCCTAATAATTAATGGTTACTTAGGTTCTTAATCCGATTTAGGCAGCATTGTGTGAAATGTACTAGGGCTTTCTAGTGGGCTTGACCCTATTGACCTTTAGCTTAAGTATTATAAAGGGAGTTTACTAGTGCGATGAGCCTGGGGAGGTGTATCAGTGTTATATGACCCCCCAAAGTTACAAAATTAAAATGCTGAAAATGAACAAACAAAAAATCAAAGTGCCACACTGTAAAATCTTAAGCTGGAAGAGAAATCTCAGCTTGATTTGGTGCTTCACTCACATGTATTGCCTATGGTACTAGAGCCCTAGAGGTTCCCAGTATGGTCGCTTTTACTTGAAAAGCAAAGAACCCAAGGCATACAAAATAAGCACACACATCAAAATTGAATCACTGTGAGAAGACTTTGGGGGGTTAAAAAAAAAAAGTAATCAGTCAGGCGATGATTTCATGAGAAATTCCTTTTATAATAGCTTAACTACAAGGCTTTCTAGATATAGCCTCTAGTCAGCCCTCGGACATGAATACTTGGCTCTCGCGATTAAACAACTTAATTGACCACAGAAAATTAAGAAGCTTGCCCATGGTATTAATATTCGATCTCTAGTGCCTTTCGACCGTCAAATTAGCGACCCCAGACTTGTTTAATTTTTTACCTTTACATCTGTTTATGCATTTGATTACATTGCAATTTAATGTTCATTGCTGACAAATTGTTTGAAATTCTTTTACCAATCAATTTATCTACCTAAAACTGCATATGCTTTTTAATCACTTATGAGAATGCAATTACTGTGCCAATGTTGTTTGATTTTGCAGTGACTGAAGAAGGCAAAGAACATTCATCTCAAATGCTCTTCCACCTCGACGAACGAGCTTCAACTCAATAGCTTTCGAGGACGGAATCTACATCAGGAAGGGGGACATGTTAACCCTCACAGCTCACGGACACCCCATCACCTACGACGGACGTGTATTATGTATTTGGTAGAGTCAGGTACTGGGCTTGTCGGACCAATAGGAAAAAGGTAAGAGTGATCGCCGATGAGAGGCGCACTCTAACTGGGACATTCAAGGGATTAGTTGGCTAAGCATGGGCGCCCAAGTGTGAATGGGGTGAGCTCATATAAAAGCCAACTAAACCTAAAATTCACTCATTCTCTCATTTGTGCAATAGACGAGTGCTCTTGCTCCATCTCCATCTCCATTTCCATCTTCTTCTTCTTCACCTCCTCGTGTGTGTGTGCATGAGAGAGAGAGAGAGAGAGAGAGAGAGAGAGAGAGAGAGAGAGAGAGAGAGAGTGTGCGATCGAGCATTACGAAGGCACGACGGCGGCGAAGCGGTTGAGCGCGGCACGACTGCAGCTTCTTCTTCATCGCGACGAGGAATCCTCCACGGTAGGAGCATAGAGCGGTGAGTGACACACCATTGCTCTCTTTTGAGCTTGCTAGATTAATCTTGTTGTGTGCTTGGAGCCATTTGTGGCTAGCACACGGTGTATCGGCAAGTCCCTTGCTTCGACAGTGCGGCAAGGAGCGCACACATAAGAAGTTTCAAATATAAACAATATACAGTAGATACTACAAAAATATTATCAACACAAGTTATTACAAGTTTTTAGTAGTTATAGCGTTTTAGAGAAGTTTTGATTCTTGAGATACAATAAACTCTAGCGACTCATATAGAGTAAGATGAACAATGCTAACTCTTTGCATTACACACATTATAACATCTTAAAATGCATGAACTCCTAAGTGTATTTGTCGTTTAGTATATGTACGCCCAATCTTCATTGATTTAGGTCCAATTACACGCACACGACAAAGCTTTATTACATGTTTAATACCATTTGTGTCTTTGCTCTTTCGTGCCATTGGTTCATTTAGTTCATAAATGTTTTGCATACACACTCTTAAATTCTTATGTGTTCGAAACATGGTACACACACATTGAGTAGTGAGCATCGATGGATCAAGAGCAACTTGTAATTTGAATAAAAATAAATAAAAATATATGTTTTCCCCTCTCTAAGATGTGCCTTCTTATTGCAAGTTATCTATTTTTTAAAGGGCACTGCCATGCGGACTGGCACCACTTGTTTTGTTGGCACTGCATTTCGGAAGAAAGGGAGGGTGTATGCGAGGCGCCAGGTGAAAATAGCAAAATTTTGACAGCCGACTTCCACACTCATTTGTCTGCGTGTAGTTAAACCTTCACGAGCTCCGAGGTCAGAGTAACGTTTGCTGCGCGAGGTCCGAGTTGCGTAATTCTGCAGGTTGGTTCTCTCTCTCTCTCTCTCTCTCTCTCTCTCCACAAGCAGCTTGGCAAGGCCGCATGACCAAACATGATCCAATCGGCTGGCTGATGCTGCTGGCCTGCAGGCCGCCACAGTAGGGGTCTTCTAGCACTTTACCCACGCTAAGTTTTTGCCTGTGTCGATGATCATGAGCATCGCCTGACTCTCCGACCTGATATTGTAAGCTGAATGTAATACTCGGACTTTTGTCCTCCTGCTACTTGGGGAATGGCGTCCAATTGGCCACCCTCTACATAAGCACTGCTGTTGTTACCTTCCCTGGCTGGACGTTGCTTTTAGTGTTGCTGTTGAGACCATAGACCGTAGCGTGTTGAGGGATTTTCGACAGTGGGAGGCATCTTAATATCTGTATGATGAGGGCTAGGGGTAGTAGCAATCATGTTACTTCGAATGGGGGTTTTGATACTTTGTCTATGAGATCTCATCATTTTGGGGATCTTCTTCGCCTTCGCGATGGTCTGCGATCTACAGAACATACAAGAGTCTCTGTTCCAGCATACACTGTGTCTGATGAAGGGGACGAGCACGGGCGACCATGAGCAGGCCTTGTGCTAGTGTAGTGAGAGTGATATGAGTTCAAACCTAGGTGAGCTCGACTCCTAGCAGAGACTACGGCGTTTCCACAGCCTCGTCTCTTGAAACACGTTGATTGTGGGATATGCTCAATAGGGGTAGGGCCAAAGAGCTGTTTATTGGCACTGCCTTTCGGCAGAAAGGGAGGGTGTATGCGAGGCATTTTTTAGCCCGTGTACTGGGGAATCTTCACGTTTTTGCTTTTTATGGCTCAGGTGAAAATAGCAAAATTTTAGCTTGTTAACTTTCTTTGACAGCCGACTCCCACACTCGTTGTCTGCGCGTAGCTCGACCTTTGCAAGCTCGGAGATCAGAGTAGCGTTCGCTACACGAGGTCGGGGTTGCGTAATTCTGCAGGTTGGTTGTGTCTTTCTCCCTCGCTGTCTCTCTCTTTGCAGATTCCTTTATCAAGGTACCGGAGTCTGAGCTTGCCGACGTCGCTGGATTGAGGGCACGGCCAAGGGCTGTTTCTGGCTTGGCTTTTTCAGTCAAGAGAAGGTGCCTTGTTTCTCATTCCATCAAATTTCATGTGCCCTGCAGCCTACTAGCTTCTCCGTCTGTTCTGTACCATTTTTCCTTTCCTCTCTCCTATGGAAAGACTTCTAGTGGCCTGGCACACAAGCGTAGGGAGCCATCATTGGGGTAACATGCGGGGCCGGTCCAACGGGGCTTGACGGGAAGAGGACGTCTGGCAACTTCAAATAGGCGAGATACTTCATGTAGATCGCTTAAAACTACATGGTAAGGCAAGTACTTCATCCTTTGCTAAGGTTCTAGAACGGTAGCTCTCCCATAGCAAGCACACCTAGCTGGCTTTGAGTAGCAGCAGTGGTAAAATCTCCATGTTCGCTTTGGCTCTCTCAGTTCTCTAGAGTACAACTAAGGCCCGCCGTCCCCAACAATCGTCTGCAAGACATATTGAAGCAATTACCAAGTATCCTATACACATGGTTACTGACAATTTCTATATTTCTAGCTAAGAGAAAAGTACAAAGTGCTTTCTCATTGTCTGCCACTTGCAGAATGTATGATTCTACAGGTTCCCTGCGACAAGAGAGAAGAAGACTGTCGTGTAAGATCTGCTCATGCCGAGAATGTAACCACAACTTGGTCATTTGCTGGCTGGAAATAAAGAGCAGTCATTATGTGGCTTTTCTTGTGCTGATAGGGACAAACAAAAAGAGTGCTCATTCCTTGCTGGCACGCACTGGCGCTCGCCTGCCATGTGGGCGACATTGCCCGTTCGAGCTCATTGACAGTCGCGTGTTCTTCTCTACCAATACGCTTTTATTTTCCTTTCTTTCTTTCCCTCTTTCTTTTCCTCTCTTGGCAAAAAGAAGTGTGTATGCAAGGCATTTCCAGCTTGTGCACTGGGTAGATTTTACGTTTTTGCTTTTCATGGCTCAGGCGAAAGTAGTAAATTTCCTGCGTGCTGGCAACCGACGTCTACAACTCAACGTTGTTTGCGTGCAACTCAAGTTTCATGAGCTCGGAGGTCAGACTGGCGCAGTTTTGCAGGTTGGGTCCCTCTCTCTCTTCCTTTCTATGCGCTTCCTTATCAAGGTACCGGACTTTGAGCCTGCTAACCGGGCCTGCCGACCACTGCTGGATTGGGAGTATGGGAAAGGGCTTTTCCAGGCTGAGTTTTTTAGTCAGATGGAGGCAACCTCGCAGATTTTGTGAGCCTTGGAGTCTATTAGCTTTTTCTTCTTTCCTCTAGCATTTTTCCTTTCCTTCCCTCTTTGGAAAGACTCCGTTATGTAGGCATAGGCAGTCAGAGAACAGCCTTGGACCCTTTCCTGATTCTAAAATAGAGGGGGATGAGCGGCATAAGTACACAGTCTTATTTGCGCTCCTGGTGCGAGAGTCGTGAAGGGATGAAAATTGGCTGTGAAAAACGCAGGTTCGGTACACAGAGCGCAACGGGCCTACAGCATGTAGCAAGGCTGAGAAAATAGACCTCGATGCCGTTGACGACTGAGAGCGATGGGAATGTGCGCTTTTTATGACGGAAAGGCTGAGGTGAGGCTTAATGGGCTGTTGCAATACTGGGCCGCAATGGGAGCGCTGGTGAGTGCAGATCTGAGTCGGCTTCAGCGAGGGAAGCGCTGAAATGTAGAAGTGGGAAGGCTGACTTGCGGATGTTGTGCAGGCTCATGTTAGGAATTTCAGAATGCAAATGGTTTTCTCTTTCTCTTTCTCCCCCTTGTTATTTTCTTCAGTGACTATGCGTTCCTCCATTAACCAGAACGAGGAACGCTGTCTTGATGATTCTTCATCGGTGACTCTCCAAGATGAAGCACCTCCAAGGCCAATTTGCAGTGCAAGTTTCCTTCGGTGTCCAACAACTGTCAAACACACCTATACGAAGGTTCCCCATGCTGGCCCAATATGGTGAACATATGCCATCCTCCCCTTCGTACAAAAGGCACAAAAAAGCAATGCACGACTCTTCTGGTGCCCATTGAATGTGAAATTCACCTTTACAAGGGCTCCCTAAGACAGCTGAATGTAGTGGACGTTGATTGTTGCCTTGTTCGTATAGAGGGAAATGCTGGCCCCCAAGATCTTCTTGTCATGGGGAACATGAACATTGGCCATTCTCCTCTTCCTACAGAGGAAAAAGCTGGGTCGCAAGACTACGAGAAACGCACTTGAAACCTGACCGCGCAGTGGCCGTGAAATTGTGGTGTCCAGCCGACGCTACCTCCGTCACCGAGAGAGAAAAAGCGCACGCTCACTGCTTGCTAGCTTCATCTGAGCTCCATGTTCCCAGAGTTCTGTTCTCCGATTTGGTTTGCAAAGTTGCGCATGCAAGCCTTATATTGAGGCTCCGGTGACCTGAGCGTCTTCTTTTTTCTCTTTCTCTTCCTTTTGCCATCATTGTCTTCAACAAGATTATCTATTTAAGCTTCCAGAGTGGCTACTTAGGAGTGTGCACGCGTGACACAGTAACTACATTCTGTGCGTGGGAAGCTAAAGTTGAGTTATCGATGTATTGACTCACAAGCTCATGACAGAGGGTCACAATTGCAAGTGGAATCACTATTACCACGTTTTCTCATGCAATCAAGATGGAGCGTTACTTCGATTTTGCACGTCTGTAAATGTACATTCATTGATTTTGCATGCTGAAATACAAAGCAAAAGACCAAAAAATAAATTCTTGTGGATGTAGGCACCACAAAAGATTTATATATTCGTGATGGATTTGCCGAGTCCCCCACAAGTATGTGCAAATAGCTAGCATTCATCTTTGTTGCAACTTGCATACTCGTACAGAGGCTTCATTTACTTCTCTGTGTTTTTTATCCTAGGCTGGAACTGAAAGCGCTACCATGAAAGCAATGGCTATACCTAACGTTTCAGAGCAGTTAAAGTTCGACACTGTCTTCAAGGGGTACATCCTCAGTAGGTATGGGACCTACGACCATTCTATAATTGCAGCTACCTCGGTTATGCGTGCAGACTTGGTTGACGAAGAGGGCTTTGCTACAATTACGTTGCAAGTGTTCAAGGATCTGATTCCTAGATTTGAAAAATTCATAAAGAAAAGATCATGGGTTAGAGTGGAGAACTTCCAAGTCCAGCTAAAGAAAATTCCTTACGACAAAGGAGACGCTCCTGTGGTCGTTGTGCTCAGCAAAGACTCAGAAGTACACGAGCTCCCTCCCAAGAAGACAAACATAATGTTTTTCTCAAGCGCCACAATTTCAAACATTATGCACACACAGAACCAGGCAGATAGAGAAGAAATGGTATCTGCGGTGGTCGTCTGGGATGGAGGAGCACAAGTCACACGTAAACAAAAAACCATTTTCCACATTGACTTTGTGGACGGCGTTACCACCGATGACAAAGAATTCGTAATGACAAAAATTACATTCTCAGTGAGTTCCATAAGAAAAGGTACGCAATGTTCATCTTGAAGAACTTATTCTCCGGCATGTATGACAGCAAACGGTCACTGCAATTCCGAACTTCGACCATAATTGCCCCTGTTCATGATGAAGACCGTATAAAGCACTTGCAAAATGTCGCAGGTTTTTGGAGAGTGAAGTATGCAACACGCACAGAGGTAAAGAGCCCTCAGGTTGCCATCGAGGGAAATTCATAAGAAAAAGACTTCTTGTTTGACAAAAAGGAAAAAAGTAGAAAATAACATGCTATATTTTCTTGCAGGTGGCTGGGTACTTGTCATTTTGCTCAGTGAGCCGATCGTTTTACTTGGGCTGCAGAGTGAATGCGCCGCTCATGTCCACGACATTGACCCTTTGCCAGTCCATCCTGAGACAACAGAGCATTACTGTCCCCTCTGCGCCGCGACAGTTCACCTCCAGTTTGTTCCTTACTTAGCTGGAGCAATCGAGAACAACCAAACTTATATGAGGGTGTCTGTGATGAATGAACGGGTTGGAAGGCTCCTCGTCATTGAGGAATCGATACACTCGTACTTTGAAAACAATAGAAAAGAATTCTATAAAAAACTCTCAACACTACGCGTGTTTATGGTCACTACAAGATAGATGACGCGCACGTGGTCGTAGATTGCAACGGTCTGCACCTCAAAAGACCAAGAATTGACCAGCTCTCTCAGGTAAGAAGCGATAAACACTTTCTAAGATTTTCACGCCGTCGATTTGCTTGCTTAGAGTTAGAACTCTATTTCTCTTTCTTTTTTGCAGGAGTCGTCAAGCACTCTTTCCTAAGCGGCTCATCTAGCTATGAAAGCAATAGTCAACGAAAGATCGGGCAACAACAAAAGATCGCCGTCGATTTGCTTGGTTAGAGTTAGAACTCTATTTCTCTTTCTTTTTTGCAGGAGGAGTCAAGCACTCTTTCCTAAGCGGCTCATCTAGCGAAGAAAGCAATAGTCAACGAAAGATCGGGCAACAACAAAAGATGGAAGCTTTGTACATACCATGGTTTTCCTAACTAGAGATTATATCGTTCATCATACTTGTGTATATCGGTTAATCGCGTGAAGTTAGATTGTGAATAACAACTTTCTAAGTGTTCAAGTTCTTGGAATCTCCAACTGTTTGTATTTGGCATTTAAAACTTTAATGTGTCATTTTAAGAGCTGCCTTTGCCTTCTTTGAAGAAAACGTGTACGCTCTTTCCCTTGAGACTGTGTTTAGGCTTCTCTTGCCCAGTTTCGTAATTATAGTTCTCTTTCTTCAACACTACTGGCTGTTGCAGATTCCTCCTCCCTTTCCTGCGATGAGAAAATAGAAAAAAGAATCTAAATTCTAAACCTTGAGTGGTTTCCTTGACAAAAGATTGAATAATAAAGAGACACCATTCTTTACATGGGTCACTAAGCCTTTGAAACAACATAATTTCCTCTTTCTTACATTAGAAAAGCGTGAGAACCAATAAGAAGCTAAAAGAGGTTTGCCCAAATTTGGAGATTTGGTAAGCGAACTGATTTAAAAGAAAAATTCCTTTTAGATTCCGAACATTGACTTCCAACAATGCCAGTGGCCGGCTGGGACTATCGGACCTAGAGTATCCACCAGGTGTGCTTCAAACTCACAGCATGTGAAGGCTGTACCCAGTAAGGGAAAGAAAAGAGTGTTCCAATCTGCGGCTTGAGGTCTATGCCATGCTCATATTGCATCTGATATTGGAGACCTTGTTGGCCTATTTGCATAGTTGATTTGCATCAGTCAAAGTGAAGATAGCTTCTCTTCATTTTGGAGCACAGAGAGAGGCCCGCCCCGCTGTTAGTTTTAAGGTTTGGATTATTTACTGGGCTGATTTACATAACTAGCATTTGCGCCTCTTTACCGCCAACCTACACCAAGGCCGGGCTAACATTTACACCAGGCTTGGGAACGAGAGTTGGTTCATTTATGTAGGAGTCTTTGGGGCTGATTTACACCCGGTTCAAGGTCAAGATCTATACCAGTCTTACTTGCCTGCAGAGCTGATTTTACACGCAGTTTAAGGCCGGGCTTGGAGGGATTGTGCGTGACACTTCGGCGCTGGTTTCTACCACGTTTAAGCTCAATGCTTGCTCCAGCTTTGAGGCTGGTTGATGCCAGGTTCAAGGCCAAGACTTGCATCAATTATTTGCTGTCTTGGGACCTGACTTGTGCCATGCTCAAGACCAAGACTCGGAGTCAATTAAGCAGGAGTACTTGGGGCTGGCTTTCACCAGGTTCAGGGCAGGACTTTCTTCAGCTTCAAAGTTGATTTACACCCGTTTTAGAACCAAAATTTGTACTGATTTTAGTTGCCTTTGGGCCTGAGTTGTGCAAGGTTTAGGAGCAAGACTTGGTTCAGTTCCAGTCCTCCCATGGCCTGCTCTACATCATTTTTGGAGGTGTTACCTTGTAGCAAGCCTCAGAGTTGAGAACTGAAGAGCCATTCTACTTTTGCAATCCAAGCAAAAAGCATGTCATGAACCATGAACTTTTTTGATGGTCATCTTTTTTGGGCAATCCTAGAGAACCATCAGATCTATACTATCATCTGGTTATGAGAACTTGGCTTACTACAAGATGTTTTACTCTCCTTAGGTGCTATGGAAGCATCAACATCCAAGCACCTCCGCGAGGTGGTCCAATTAGTTCTAGTCTCTCTCAGGGAGAAGTGCCAAGGAGTGGGGTGCTTCAAGGCTACACCCAGCTAGTGTGAGGTAGGTTTGTCATGTCGGGCTGTGTCTAGCCATATTTGGCCCACGGCCACATGGGCTTCTACAACCTTGTTCAAGACTTGCATCAGCTATTTGCTCTCTTGGGACCTCATTTATGTCAGGTTTAGGACCAAGACTCAGAGTCAACTATGCAGGGCCCTATGGGACTGATTTTTACTAAGTTTAGGGGCAGGATTTGCATCGGCTCCAGGGTTGCCTTCCACTCGGTTCAAAGTCGAAATTTGCAGCAAGTTTAGTTGCCTTGAGGTTTAAATTGTGCAAGGTTCGGGACTGAAACTTGGTTCAGGTTCAGTCTTGCCTCATGGTTTGCTTGGTATCATTTTCCCAGGCGTCTTCTTGTGACGAGGCTCAGGTCGAGAATCGAGGACCCACTTCTGTTGCGCGTTTTCGATGGGTGCCTTTGTCAGTCAACCCTAGAGGACCTCCAGATTGACGTTGCCAACCGGTTACGAGAACTCCATTTAATCTGGGGTGTTTTGACTCTTTTTAGGCACTCCGGAACCTGCATATCCAGGGGGTGCTTGCAATTAAGCCAAATGATAGAGAATATACTTGGCAACAATAATATCTACATACTCGAGGCTCTCCCTCGACATGAACTTGAAGATAGGCGTCTTCAAGTTCGGGCCAATGATCTAGGAGTCGAGCTTACCTCGGTGAATTTTCTTGCGCCGGTTCGCCCATTCAAACTTGAATGCGCAAAAGGTCTCGACAACTATGTGTGCGAAAGCGGCTGTGATAAACTTCAGCTTCCTTCAACACGGGGAAGCACGTAGCAATGATTTGTGGAGTTTTAAACTCCATTGACAAACAAATTTGAGAGCTTACCTCTCGGAGTTCTCCGCACGAGGAAGAATCCACCATTCAAGTCTGAGGTTTGGAAAGGAGGGGTTTCCCTAATTCTCAGGCTTGTGGAACAATTCTCTTTGACAAGGCCTCTCGTGAACGTCGACGACAATGACGATTATGATGACGAGGCTGTGGGCTGATCTGCCATCGCCGGAGACGACGATGGGCTGAAATCTGAAAACGTTGGCGTACCTTGGAAAAACGCTGGCTGATGGTTGCCAATCGCTGGTATTGCTCTTCTATTGTTCCTCTTCCTTCTACCGGTGCCGAGAGGGTTTCTTTTATAGGTCCTTTAGCCATTTGCCCTACCTATTTTTAATAAATGTCATGTCAATGTGACTTATTAATAAATGACTTAAGTGACTGTTCATATACCTATATGCTTAAGTAACTTAACTCTGCAAGAAAGCGTATGCAACTATGACAGGCTTGGACATGCATGTCCTGCTAGAGGCTCACAAAATGCAAGGCTAGATCCTAAGCTAACTAAGACTGACGCTAGACTGTAGCAATAGCTTGTCCACGTAGCACAAGTGTAGTGCGCACGTGACATTGTACTTTGCCCCACGCTTTGTAGAGCTCTGTACTTTCATCCATTTGCTCAGGGTCGGTCCCCACCAAATCTGCTACTAGTCCAGCTTTTGTCTTCCCCTTCTTTGCTCACTCCTCCCCTGCTCTAGAACTCTCAAGCTTTTCCTCTGGCTGTTCTTTTGGCGCCTTGTTAGGGCACCTGGCTAAAACATGCCCATGTTATATTGTACCCAACACCGTCAGGCTATGACAATATAACGCCACAGGTAATTCTGAGTTTACACCAACTGATCATAGGATAACACTTGTCGGGACCATTGAATGGGTTCTGTCTAAAATGGGTAAGGAGATACAAGTAAAAAACGGAGTATTATATATCAATGTGCACAAATTACTTTTGAGACCGATGATGTCATGGATGCTTGAGAGGCAGTCGCTGCTTGCATCATCGCCTATGTCATCGCCTACATCATCGCTAGAAGGCTCTAGAAGAATCTATAAGGATCTAGAAGATTCAGAAGTTTCTAGAAATATGGAGAAGATTCCGGAAGAATCTAGAAGTTTTTGGAAAGCTCTAGAAAGTTGAAGAAGGATCTAGAGGGTTCTAGAAGGATCCAGAAAGCTCTAGAAGGATCAAGAAGTTTCTAGAAGATTGGAGAAGATTCCGGAAGAATCTAGAAGTTTTTGGAAAGCTCTAGAAAGTTGAAGAAGGATCTAGAAGGTTCTAGAAGAACTAGAAGGGTCGAGAAGGTTCTAGAAGATTCTAACCTCCTCAAGTAACCTCCTCAAGCACTAGTATAAATAGGGGTCTTGGGCCACAAGCCCCTGAGTCTTGCCAACACCAGTTGTGAGCCTCCTATGAGGAAATCCCTCTTCTAGTTCTTATGTTCAAGTCTTGTCCTTGCAATCAAGCCTTGTCTTGTACTCAAGTCATGTAATCCAAGTCTTGTACCTAGCTCTCTTAATAAAGTATTAAGTCTTGTAATCAATATTAAGCTTATCATCAAATCCAAGTTCTTGTACATTGTGAGCGCCTTCTCTTGCTCTCTTCTAGCTCTATACGCGCTCATAACAGTTTGTCAAGACTGCACCTCTTAATCTTCTCAAGTTATCATGGAGCCGACGATGGAAGGTGTCATCAACGCATTGCAAAGCATCCAGCTCAGTTACAAGAACTTCGCAAGAGTAACGCTCAACTTCAAGCGGGGCAACCCCTAATCTTGGGACCGGCGTTGCAAAATCTTCAACGTCAAATTCAAGAGCTTCAAGAGACAAGCACACATCAAGCACAAGTTGCAAGATCTAGCTATTCTCAACAACATAAGGAGGAGCCGAAGGTCAGCATGCCTGAAAAATTTGATGGGACTAGATCAAAGTTTAGAGGTTTTCTCCAACAAGTGCGCCTCTTCATTCGAATGCAACGAGAGCGTTATCCAGATGGTGCCTCTCAAGTAGGCCTTATTGGGACCCTCCTCTTGGGTACGGCTCTCTCTTGGTTTGCTCCCTTACTTGAAAAAGAATCTCCTCTTCTTCATGACTTTGAAGCTTTCGTGCAGGAGTTCTCTGCAACCTTTGGAGATACTGATAGAGCAAGGGTTGCTGAAACCAAACTTGGAAATCTCCGCCAAGGATCGAGACTTGCATCCGTCTATGCATCCGAATTTCAACAGCTCACTTGTGATCTGACTTGGCATGAGGAATATTTCATTAGCCAATTTCGGTGGGGATTAAAGGATGACGTAAAAGATCTTTTATTGACTATACCAAAGGTTCACACACTAAGCGAGTTCATTTCTCAAGCAATAGCATGTGATAATCGACTATTTGAGAGGAGACAAGAGAGGCGTCTTGGGGCACCATTGCGACCCCAAATAGAAGTGACACATAATGGCTACACACCTCAACAGGGCCATGAATCAAGCATTGAGCCCATGCAAATTGATTCAGCACGATTTCAACCTCTCTCAGCCCAAGAGAAGCAAAGGCGACGCATTAATGGCTTATGTATGTATTGTGGAGAGCAGGGCACATGGTTCAATAGTGTCCAAGGAAGAGAAGGGTGAAGGTTCATGGTGCAATGGTCTCAACGTGTTCGGAAAACATGGACGTCCAACCCCAATAGAGACCGACCGGTTGGACAAAAGACAAGCAAAAAAAGGTCTCTTTCTTCCCGTTGATTCCACTTCAAGTTTTATGCTACTAGTCAAGATCCATATGCCTGGTAGGCACATGGATTGTGAAGCATTACTAGATTCAGGCGCAGCGGCGTGCTTCATGGACAAAGAATTTGCAAAAGAACAAGGCATACCACTTGTGGAGAAGTCTAATCCAGCAACTGTAGAAGTCATTGATGGTCGTCCCCTCGCTTCAGGGGATGTCATGTATGAAACTCGCCCCATAGAAGTAACATTGCAGGAGCATGTTTCAAGAATAGCGTTCAATATTATACAAAGCCCAAGCAATCCAATTGTTATTGGGCTACCGTCGCTTGAATGACATAATCCTGACATCGATTGGAGGGCTCGGAGAATTGAACCACGAAAAGTTCAAAAGAAGAAGGGAAGGCATAATAGGCCTATATATCTTGGAGCCAAGGTCTTCATGCGTGCAGCCAAAAAGTATCCAACTTTCCTGATATTTGCAACACCAACCGATACTTCGACAACAAAAATCATGGAGGCATTGCCACGTCAATATCAAGATTACAATGATGTTTTTGAGAAGAAGAATGCAGACCTCCTACCGGAGCATCGACCCTATGATTGTGCCATAGAGCTTCAGGAGGGAACCCAACCCCCCTTTGGCCCAATATACAAGCTATCTCAAGATGAATTGGTAGAATCACGGAAAAATATTGATGAGAATCTTGCTAAGGGGTTCATACGGTATTTAAAGTCCCCAGCAGGAGCTCCAATACTCTTTGTAAAAAAGAAGGACGGAACTCTCCGGATGTGCGTGGATTATAGGGTCCTAAACAAGATCACCGTCAAGAATCGCTATCCCCTTCCCTTGATCCCAGAGCTTCTTGAGCGCCTTGTCAAGGCAAGAATATTTACAAAAATAGATCTTCGTGGTGCTTATAATTTAGTTAAAATCAAAGAAGGTGATGAATGGAAAACAGCCTTTCGGACAAGGTATGGCCACTTTGAATATACTGTTATGCCATTTGGTCTCACAAATTTCCCAACTGTTTTTCAACATTTAATGAACGATATCTTTCGGGAGTATTTGGATTATTTTGTGGTAATATATTTGGATGATATCTTGATATTTTCCAAGGATCAAGAAGAGCATGAGCACCATGTACGATTAGTGCTTGAAAAGCTTCGTGCATCAAGGTTATATGCAAAGTTAAAGAAGTGCTCTTTTCATCAATCTAAGGTGGAATTTCTTGGTTATGTAATTTCTGAAAAGGGAATCTCCATGGATCCAAAGAAGGTTCAAACCATCCTTGATTGGGAGACACCCACCTCGGTAAGAGATGTTCAATGTTTCCTCGGATTTGCAAATTTTTATCGTATCTTTATACAGGGATACTCCAAGGTGGTTATAGCACTCACAAGGTTGACAGGCCATAATAAGTTTGTCTGGGACTTAGAGGCCGCAAAAGCATTTCAGACTCTCAAGCAAGCTTTCACGACCGCACCCATTCTAATTCACGCAGATCCTACAAAGCCTTTCATCCTAGAAACAAACGCTTCGGATTTTGCCCTTGGCGCTATTCTATCCCAAGTAGGAGAGGATGGTCGAGTACATCCAGTGGCTTTTCATTCCCGCAAGTTCTCAGCTGCAGAAATCAATTATGAAATCCATGACAAAGAGCTCTTAGCAATCATCGACTCCTTTGACACTTGGCGTCACCTACTTGAAGGAGCTCCTCATAAGATCACTGTCTATACAGATCACAAGAATTTGGAATACTTCATGACATTCCGCGTCTTGAATCGTCGCCAAGCCAGGTGGAGTGGTATCCTATCAAGGTTTGATTTTCTTATCTCTTATAGACCTGGCCGTCAACAAGCTAAGCTATATGCCTTATCAAGAAGATCCTACCTTGCACCTAGAGAAGGCGACGCAGCATTTGATCAACAAGAGTTAGTGATTTTGAAACCTGAGCAGCTGTAACAGACTTGGACACTCCAAGTCAAGAATCAATCACGACAGCACCAAATAACCACTTCAAACAATTCACAGATCACAATAGATTTGCACTGGCCCGGCGGAGTTCCGTGCCTAGAGATATTGGCCCCAAAGACTGGCGCCCCTTTCGGTATTTCTTTTTGTATTAATCAATCATCAAAGTACAAGAGAGCGGTTAGGGTTTCACTCTCAGACTCTGCGTCTAGATGCTCTGAGAAGTGAGGCCCTCACCACTAATTTAAAGATTACAAGGGATGCCCAAAAGCAGAGCCCCAAAAGCTTGAAAGCAAAAGCAATTGCTCTCTCTCTCCCACAGAGAGTCAAAACTTGAAAGCAAAAGCATTCTCTCTCTCTTTCTCATATTGTAGAGAAAAAGCAAAATTTGCATCGCTCATCATTTTCAATTTTAAAAAAAATTATATATATATATTTTTTTAATAGCCTCCGCGATTTCCAGAAATTAGGGTTTGCAGGAATTTTAGGGTTTTTGACAGAAATTAGGGTTTCTGCTGTCCGCCACATCATCACTTTGTGACATACCCCCCTCTTGAAAGCATTGTAATCGACCGCGATTACGCCTGCAAAACCGACAAAAGCCATAAACCGTTTTAGCAGACACTGACTGTTAGTACCTACGTACTAGGAACACACATCTAGCACATGTACAAAATCGACAGTCACATCACACGACATCACAGGACATCACCAGACATCACATGACATTCAACATTCATTCGGATCTTAGAGCATGATTTATCGGCAATGTATCTAGCAATCACATCTAGGTCCAATCGGGACCTCATCGATGTCCGATTGACTAACCCCTATTGCAACCATGTCTATTCGAGATCAATCAGACCAAAATGTTGCAGTCATTTCGTCTATCAGTCCCTGTACTCAAAAGAAGTGAAGAAACAAATCAGTATCATTATTAGGAATTCCATTTCATAAAGTCATCCAGCAGAATACTGTCAGCTATCAGTATCCCTGAAGCTCAAAGAGACATCAGTGACTTTAGTATCAAAATCGAGGCATCTGTTGACAAAGGAGCGGAGTAACTCCCCTCTTGTGCATCCCACTGCACCAGATCTTCGGCCAAGCTGAATTTCTGGGTTCCGTTTGGAGTAGACTATGCTAAACCAAAACATCGAGGTAAAGTTTCACAATCCGAGGAGTATCTGCTAGGTCCTCCTCCTCCATCCACTTCGCATCAAATGCAGGAAAGATCTTGAACTTAACGAAGAACCGCCTTCGGACTTTACCTTTCTTCGTATCCGTATGTGCCAAAATCTGTTCAAGAAGAAGTGTCTCCTCGTTTTCTTCCACTGTGGGTTGCTCATCAGGCTCCCCATCATCAGGCACATCACCCTTAACAGGTTCAAGAGACTCACATGCAATGCATTATGAATCCTCCAAGTATCTGGTAGTTTCAATCGGAAGGAGACATCATTTATCTTGTCAGTGATCTGGAAAGGTCCGTAGTATCGTATACTAAGCTTTGGAAAAAGCCTCTCCTTTCCCTTTTTCTTTCGTAGGCGTGCCTTCTCAAAAGTAAGAGCACCCAATCATCCTCCTTCAATTTCAAGTCGCGACGATGGCGATCCGCTGCGTTTTTCTGTCGTTCTTGAGACTCTGCAAAGTCTCGCGAACCTTGGCAAAAGCCGTATCCAAATCTCGCGAATATTCATCCGCTTCAAATATCTAATCTTTCGTGCTCAGGAAGGATGGAACCTTCGCAGCACTTTCAACAATCTCACACGGCGTCTTCCCTGTCGAAGAGTGTATCGTGTTATTGTAGGCAAATTCCACCAAGGGTAAGTTCTTTTCCCATTGAGTCTTCTGATCCGAGATACAAGACTTCAATAAATCTAAAATCATTGAATTGGCAATCTCAAATTGCCCGTCAGTCTGTAAGTGGAACGATGACGAGAACTGCAACCGCGTGCCAATGTTCTCCCAAATTGCCTTCCAAAACAAACTCATAAATCTGGGGTCTCTGTCGGAGACAATCGTCTCAAACGTGCCATGTAATCGGAAAATCATCGTGATCATTCTGTGTCACGGGAGATCAAAAATGAAATCCATCGCTATACTTTCCCAGGGGCGGGTGGGTATGGGTAAAGGCTGTAACAATCCCTGTGCCTTATGCCTGTCAAACTTGACCTTCTGGCATACCAAGCAACTGCGCACAAACTCTTCCACATCTTTCTTGAGTCTCGGCCAAAAGAAATATCTCTCTACCCCTTTCATGGTGGTAGCAATGCCGCGGTGACCCGTAAAAGGTGGACAGTGGCATTCAGTCATAACCTTTTCCCTCAACGGCTGTGTAACGCACAACATAGTCTTTTTCATCAAGTAGCCTTACCGAAGGGAGTATCCAGCTACTGTCTCCCCATCCCGTATCCGTGTGAAAATATCTGCTAAATCTGTATCTGTGGCATACTGATCGACCATATCCTCGAAGCTCCTATGATGTATCGCGGAAATAGCTAGAACCAACGGTTTCCGAGACAAAGCATCTGCCACCACATTCTTCTGTCCCTGCACATGGACAATCTGGAAGTGGAACTGTGACAAGATGTTCGCCCACCGCATCTGCTTTTCCGAAAGCTGCTTCTGTGACAAGAAGTAGCGCAAACTCTGATGGTCTATAAAGACAGTAAAATCTGCTTCGAGTAGGTAATGCCGTCACTGAGTAAGAGCATGGATAACCGCCAAAGGCTCTTTCTCATAAATCTGTGATGTCATCTCCGGCCTAGAGAACAAATGGCTCTCGTAGGCTATGACATGGCCTTGTTGCATCAAGACTGCACCCAGACTACGACCACAAGCATTACAATACACTTCAAATGACTTCTGCAAGTCCGGCAAAGTCAAAATAGGTCCCGTAGTCAATTTCTCTTTCAATGTCCGAAAGGCAGTCACCTATGTGGGTCCCCACGAAAAAGGTACTCCTTTCTGTGTCAAGGTATGCAAAGAGGAAGCTACCTCTGCAAACTTTCGTATGAACCGCCTGTAGTACGAACACAGTCCCACGAAGCTTCTAACTTCATGGACATTCCTCAAATCGGGCCAATCACGGATAGTCTCTATCTTGGGCGGGTCCATTTGCACTCCTACTGCTGCTGACACAATGTGTCCCAAAAAGTGTATCTCTAGTAGGAAAAATTCACTTTTCTTTGCATTAATCACTAACGTGTGATCTCGTAATGCCTGAAAGACTTGAAGCAGATGATCTCTGTGTTCTGCCTCATTCTTGGAGAAAACAATGATGTCGTCAAAGAAAGTGCCAACAAATAGCCTGTACTCTCGAAAAATCCTGTCCATCATTCGGTTAAATGTCGCAGGAGCGTTGGTTAAGCCAAAAGGCATCACCAAAAACTCAAATAACCCAAAAGTCGTCCGAAAAGCAGTCTTGTAGACATCTCCAAGCGCTATCTTGATCTGATGATATCCACTCTTCAAGTCAATCGTGCTAAAGCACGAGGATCCCTGTAACCTGTCAAGTATATCATCGATCCTAGGAATCGGAAATCTGTTCTTGATGGTGATTTTGTTGAGAGCGCTATAATCGATGCACATTCTCCAAGATCCGTCTTTCTTCAAAACCAACAACACTGGAGAGCAATACGGTGAAGTACTAGGCTGGACAAGACCCTTTTCCAAGAGGTCTCTCACTGGGTTCATAATCTTTTCATTCTGTACTCGGCTCACACGGTAAGGTGGCCAATTCGGTGGCGTGCTTCCAAGTAACAGATCAATGGTTTGATCTTCAGGTCCTCTGAAAAGCAATCGGCATGAGTGTGGAGAAAAATCTTGGCGTTCTTTTGATTAGTTCAAAACATATTCAAACTTTATCCAGCGTTCAGTTCTCTCCCAAAAGAATGAGTAAGGAATTGAAGTTCATCAAGTACAATCTCTAAGCCCTTCATTTATCAAAGTCGCTTTCTCGGCTCGATAGTCAACCATAGCGTAGTTCTTGTGGTACCAAGGGATCCTGAGTAGAACGTCACTCGCATGCCCTGAACACCCCTGTTATTGCAAACAAAGTTTGCCAATGCTCGGTGTAATGGCAACATCCCATCCGGGTGCCAGTCGAACTACCTCTGCCTGTCGCGTCAGTCTGTCGGGCGTACTTCCAAATCGAGCCGCCAATTCCAAGTGAAAAGAAGTTGGCCTTGGCTCCTTCAAAAGAGCTTCTTGATGCTTCACTTTGCCCCAAAAGCGGCAAAGTTTGTACTTTCATTCATTAGATTCGGTGCAAGTCCCACGCCATGTGGTACCAGTTCTGCTTTTCTATTTGCCTTTTCTGCCACATTCCTCAGCTGCTCTCGAACTCTCAGACCTGTCGTCGTCTTTATCATTCTGTTCTTTCTGTGCCTTTTTAGGGCACTTCGCGGAGATATGTCCATGTTCCCCGCATCCAAAGCACTTTCCCTCTCTAATGAAGCGAGCTCTCTCCTCAGGAGTAAGCTTGGGTCGTGCATCCTTTTTCTCTGGGTTGCTCTTTTTCTTTCTACTTTCATCCCGAGAAGTCTGTTCGGCTCGTTGTGTCATGGCCTCATCTGTGGGGTAGGTCAGACTGCCAGAGTGAATGGCAAAGCCCCGCTTCGCTTGACTCATCAACTCCTGAATAGAAGCTGACTTCTGTTCCAAGCAGTGATCTCGGATCTCTGTGGGAAGACCCAAGGTAAACCGCTCGATCTGTTCTCTGAACGAGATCTTCTTGAATGAAGAGGCGGGTAGAAAAGAGCTCCAGAATCTTTCACAATAAGCATTGATTGTGTCTTTCTTGGTCATCCGAAGATGGTTCCAAGGAGCTCGTATATCTCGTTCATATTCTTGCGTCAACCAAGAAGGAATAAAAAGCTTCTTAAATTTCAGCCATTTAACTGGCGCAGTCTTGTTTAAAAGAAGCGTGGACTGAAACCGGCCTGTTTGATCCAAAAAGGGCGGTAGACTTTACTTTAAACCTTGATTTAGCTTTCACCCATTATTAGTCGTCTATTTTACTTGTATTTTCAAGACACAACAAAGGGGAGAGGGATACAGGTTGCTAGATTGCACCTGTATGAGTAGACGGACACCAGATTGGCCCCTAACTTAGGCGCCCCTTTCGGTATTTCTTTATTGTTCAAAAGAGGGAATAAACGCTGTGGTTCCTACAAGCTGCCCCGCACAAACTCGGCTGAATTTCCACTGTTCCAGCCCGATTTCGGCAGCATAACTGTACTAGAACCCTTCACGGTCAGTATTCCCACGCATTGACTGATTTTCCCGACGCATACGGGCACTTTGCAAAACCTGGCGAGAATCTGCAGCACGCTGAATTCTCTGTTTTCAGCCCTGAAAATGCGCCAGATCGCCTGTACAGCGGTCCCCTTGCGTCCCCGAACCTCCTGGGGGTATTAGGGTCCGTTTAGGGCCAAAACCCTAAACCTGCAAAAATACACAGCAGGCTGTAATTCACTGTTTCGGGCTCCGTTCCGCGTGCCGGTCGCATCCGTAGCAAGTCCTCGAGCTCCCGCACCTGTAGGGCTACTTGCCCTTTGAATCGGACGAGATTTCTGGCGTGAAACCTCTCCGAATTCACCTGTACCTGCGGGAGGATTAGCCGCTAGCTAATCCAGTACCTGTGCAAGAGGCTCTTGCCTCGGCAATCGCGCATGAACCCACACAACTGTACATTGGTCAAATGAAGAGCCCACTAGAGGGGCATAACATACTGCCAAAGGGGAGAGAGAGGGCAGTGCGTAGCGTGCAGGGCATCACTCCTGACACCGCACTGTGCATAAGAGGGAAAGCAAGCACTCCATAGCTCTTAACCTGTGACAGAGACTTGCAAAATGAGCCTCCCAGCTATAAATCACGTTTTTGCCTTCTCTATAAGTAGTAAACTGGCCTCAGAGTGCCAAGTGTCACTCATTTGTGCATTTTCCCGCTTTAGACCCTCGGGTCTAAAAATATCTCACCTGCAGCCTCTGTTGACTTGGCCACAGAGTAACAAAATGATCCCCATGTCAAACTGCACGTAATGACGCGAAGACATTTTCAGGTCCCAAAATAGCAGTTCCCTAAATTTTAGGAGATGCTGCCATTGTATCTTTCTAGGTCATCCGACCCTCTTTGTACACTGTGGCCACATCCAAAACTGAAATGTAGCCTCTGTAGCAAAGGATTCCACTTTGGCTAGTCAATGACCCCACTTGGCTAACCATAGTCCTTGTCCAACCTTAGTGCTCTCTTGCCCTCAGGCCTGGACTCCCTCTGGACAGTTCCACACTAGCTATGCAATGCAGGGCAGTTAGATTTCCCGAGGGGTGTTTCCAAAAAGTGAAAGTAAATAGATAATAAGAAAGAAATCAACAAAAAGGATAGATAGTAGTCACACGCTGGTGACATACCCCCCTCCTGAAATCTCAAACGTCCTCGTTTGCATCTATGTCGTACATGCTTACTGTCAACACCTGTCGACACATATACGACACATACATGCTCATTGTCAACCCTGGTGTATTCAACACCTCGTCGACTCATGTATTGCCTGCGTGTGAACCCTGTCCCAATGACATAGTGGTAGCTTCGCACTCTGCCATTGCTTTGAGTCACTAACTTTCCAATGACAAAATGGTAGCTGCACATTTTGCCACTGTCTTATAGTACACGTTGGATCCCGTAACACTTTCGAGCATACCCAAACCGACAGTTTAAGAATGCAGTTACACATGTACTCCTGAATAGAAGCAATCATTGTATCCTTGACAAACTGACAAGAAATACTCACTTCTATAGCACTAACCAAACTTTTGGACATTCCATAAGAGCAATTGCCAAACTGACAATCTGTACAGCTCTAACATTCATGTAACAGGTATTTCATTTGAGCTCACTTTAAATACCATGTACATCATTTGTTTCAGAAGCCATTGTCACACTGACAATCCATTTAGCTTTGAAACTCAAGGGGTCAAGGTAGGTTGCAAATCGAAGGCTTCCAGGTAAAGTGATAACACAGTTGGTGACTCTGCAAGTTCACCTTCTTCCATCCACTTAGCATCCATTGGTGGATAGTTTCTGAACTTTACCAAGTAACGCCTAGTAACCTTGCCTTTCACTTTTCTTTCTTTGTGTGCCAAAATCTGTTCAGGGACCAAGATCTCGTCAAGTTCCTCGACTTCCGGCTGATCTTCAGCTGGCATATCTTCTGGCACATCACCCACATAGGGTCTGAGAAGACTCACATGAAACGCATTGTGAATCTTCCAACTGTCAGGCAATTTCAGCCTATATGCAACATCACTGATTATGTCGCACACTTGAAAAGGCCCATAGTAACGCATGCTGAGCTTTGGAAACACTCTTTCCTTGCCCTTCATCTTCTTTAACCTTGCCTTTTCAAAGCGTAAAAGCACCCAATCACCAAGTGAATATACTACTTCACGACGGTGACGATCAGCTGCTTTCTTTTGCTTTGCCTGAGTCCTTTCTAAGGCCACTTTGACCTTCTTGTACATTTCATCCATGTCTTGAACATACTTATCTGCTTCAAATATCTTGTCCTTTGTATGCAGTATGGGAGGAACTTTCTTGCCACCTTCAACTATCTCAAAAGGTGCCTTGCCAGTTGATGAATGCACTGTATTATTGTATGCATACTCCACCAATGGCAAATACTGCTCCCACTTTCCTTTATGTTCTGACACATAGCACTTCAGCAGATCTAGGACAGTAGAATTTGCCTCTTCCGACTGCCCATCTGTTTGAGGATGAAATGACGAAGAGAATTTGAGCGTGGTGCCCATATTCTCAAACAAGCCTTTCCAGAACAAACTAGTCATGCGTGGATCACGGTCGCTAATAATCGACTGTGGCATGCCATGATACTTGAAAATATTGCTCATAAACAAGCGTGCCATCTGATCTGGCTTTATCTTCTTCCTGACAGGAATAAAATGAGCCTGTTTGCTGAATCTGCAAATAATGGTCCAAATACCATCATTTCCTGTCTGCGTTCTTGGAAGATCAAAGATAAAATCCATAGCAATACTTTCCCATGGTTTATCTGGAATAGGTAGTGGTTGCAATAACCCTGGTGCCTTTTGCCTGTCAAACTTGACCTTTTGGCATATTAGGCATTCTCGCACAAAGGCATCCACATCCCTTCTCAATGTAGGCCAATAGAAGAATGTCTCAACCGCTTTCAGTGTAGCATCGATACCACGATGCCCTGCATACGGTGGGACATGACTCTCTTCCATAACTTTGCGTCGCAATGGCTTTGTGACACACAATCTGCCATGCATCATCATGAACCCGTCTTTAAGAAGATAGTGTTCATGACGTTGTCCATCCATTAGTTGCTCGAAGACCCTTGCAAAATCTTCATCATTTGCATACTGTTCTCTCATATCATCAAGTTCATGATGATAAGGAATTGACACAGCTGAAATTTGTGGCTTCCTAGACAAGGCATCAGCCACAACGTTCTTCTTGCCTTCCACATGCACAATCTGAAAATGGAACATGGACAAGATATTTGCCCATCGCATATGCTTTTCAGATAACTTTGTCTGTGTCAAGAAGTATCGCAAGGTCTGATGGTCCGTTTGGACAACAAAGTCTGCACCTAGCAGGTAGTGTTTCCAACTTAAGAGCGCATGAATCACAGCCAGTAACTCTTTCTCATAGACCTGCATGGTCATCTCTGGCCCTTGCAAAATTCTACTCTCATAGGCTACTACCCTGCCATCTTGCATTAGCACAGCACCAATGCTACTACCGCAGGCATCACACTGGACCACAAATGACTTCCTAAGATCTGGCAACACAATGACTGGATCCGAAGTCATCTTTTCCTTTAAGAGATTAAAAGCTGAAATCTCTTTTTGTGTCCATCTAAAGGTGACTGCCTTCTTTTGAAGAGCATGTAAAGGTGAAGCAATCTCAGCGAAATTTCGGATAAACCTTCTGTAATAGGAGCATAGTCCCAAGAAGCTTCGGACATCATGCACCGTCTTCAAATTTGGCCATGACTTGATCGCTTCGACTTTTGCAGGATCCATTCTGACACCATCCTTTGAGACAATGTGTCCCAGAAAGTGAATCTCTTCCAGAAAAAACTCACTTTTCTTTGCATTGATGAGCAACCTATGACTGCGTAGCTCTTTGAACACAATGGCCAAGTGATGCCTATGCTCCTCTTCATTCTTTGAGTAGACTATCATGTCATCAAAGAATGTACCAACAAACTGCTGGTGTGGACGGAAAATTCTGTCCATCATCCTATTGAACGTAGCAGGAGCATTTGTGAGACCAAAGGGCATCACTAAAAATTCGTAAAGGCCAAACGTTGTTCTAAAAGCAGTCTTGTGCACATCCTCTGATCTAATGCGGATCTGATGATACCCACTCTTTAGATCTATCCTGCTAAACATAGCTGCTCCTTCTAATTTGTCCATAATATCATCAATTCTAGGTATAGGGAACCTATTCTTGATGGTATTCTTGTTCAGTGCACGGTAGTCGATGCACATACGCCATGAGCCATCTTTTTTCTGCACCAACAATACTGGAGAACAGAATGGAGATGAACTGGGCTGAATCAGCCCTTTTTCTAACAGCTCCTGTACTTGGCCCATTATCTCTTTCTGCTGAGCCGCACTAACCCTGTACGGAGGCTTGTTTGGTGGGCTACTGCCTGGCACCAAATCTATCGCATGGTCCTCGGGTCTCTCTGGCGGTAATTGAGACGGTAATGAATCGGAAAAACAGTCACTATACTGTTGTAAAAACATTGACCTTTCTTTATCTAGCACAGATAAATTTGATTCATCACAATCTGACACTTCACGTGCAAAAACCAAGTACGCAGAAAGATGCTTTTTCATTACAGAAGTAATAGCAGAAGCTGATACAGTAGGAATAGACTCCCCTTTAAGCTTTACATCCAGAATATGAGTCTTTCCCCTGCTCTGTACAGTGATCTTTTTGTTGTAGGCATCCATGATTCCCTGTACACGAAACAACCAAGGAATACCTAACAACACATCACATCCGTCCAGTGGCATGATGTAAAATTCTTCAGCATCTACATAGGACTGGATATGTAGACGCAACTTTCCGATGATGGGTGTCACAGCCTCTGTATGGCCAGGACATGCCAAACCTGCCTCTGCTGTATACCCCATCTCTTCAGGTCTGATTCCCAACTTTGAAGCCAATTCTGGGGAAATGAAGTTGGCTTTGGCACCTGGATCAAAGAAGATAAGCACTGTTTGATCCCTAACCTTTCCCCATGCTCTGCAAAGCTCACTTGCATCTGAATTTGGCTTGTCGCCCACCATATCTGGCACTAGACCAGCCATGGGCTTCTTTCCCTTCCTGTCCTCCTTGTCTTCAGAATCAGCTGGCCTTTTCTTTGTAGGACAGTTGTAAGCAATGTGGCCAGGCTGCTCACATATAAAGCATTTGTTCTCTGTCCTCAGGACCTTCTTTTGCTCTTCTGACTTGCGAGGAAAACGTCTTTTCCATTTCTTTGCTGGTCCTTTTTCTGATTCAGCCGTAGCTTTGTCTTTCCCTGCGTTGGCTGACTCCTGAGTCCCTTTAGGAGCCTCATTGGGAACGTGCTTCTTGGCTGAATTTTTCTTGCCTGATCCTGCCTTGACGCCAGTGTTAAATTCACAATCTTCTCCCTTGAGCAAACCATTGCCAGTGTTTGCTACCTCGATGAGCTGCGTCAAAGTAGTGACTTTTGTCTTCGTACAGTACTTTCTCAATCCTTTAGGTAGGCCACAACAGTATTTTTCAATCTGTTCTGTCAATGGCACAAACCTATAGGAAGTTACTGGAAGTAGAGCTTTCCAAAACTTCCGATTGTAATCATCCAGATTTCTGCAAGTGGCAGCATTTAGCTGGTGCCATTCTGTCATGACATCTGCTTCGAAATCATCAGATAACCATGCTGCTGCAAAAATCTGCTTAAAGTAAATCCATGTGGACGGAGCTTGCCCTTGAAGCAATAAAGTTGTCCACCATTGTCCCGCATTCCCTGTCAAGAAAGTGGCTGCCTTGCGGACCTTTGAAGCCTCTGTAAAGTTTCCCCCTGCATAGGCCTTGTCAAACTGCTGGAGGAATGAAAGAGCCTTCTTCCTGTCATCAAACCCTGTAAAGGTCGTGAATGTCACACCTTTGCCACCTTCTTTGTACGGAGTTGGCCTCTCAAGCGGCGTTAAATTGTCATATGGAAGTGACTGAAACATGGGAACACTAATAGGGTTCATCTGTGTTCCTTGGCCGGTATTAACTTGACCTGGAAATGCCATATTTGGCTGCTGATTTGTAATTCCAGCCATACCAAAATTTGCTTGTGGCATCCCAAATTGTCCCTGAGTGCTTTGAAACCCTGGTTGCATACCCATGACACTGTACATGGGGTTAGGCATCATCGTTTGAGCACCCCCAAACACTGTTCCTGGCGTATAAAACTGATTTCCAGGTGCATGACCAGCCATGCTTTGGAATACGGATCCACCTCCAAAATAGCCAGGGTGTACTGAAGGTGGTGGGAAGACCTGTTGCATAGCCTGTAAGTTGCTTCCCTGCCCATTAGAACCAGCTATAGGCTGCTGAAAGGTGGCGGGCTGAACTGGTACAGTTTGAAAGACTGGCATCTCAGCCACCTGTTCTTGCACCTTAGGCATAAGTTGTGGAGACTGCATATTCTCCGTCAAGTGTACAGGTGTTTCCATTGACTGTGCGGTATGAATCACCTGTGCTCGAGCCTTAACAGGCTTTTGAATATGATCCAGTGACCCAACTTGCTGAGACGGAACAGGAGGTTGCAGAAAGGCTAAAAACCTTGGGTTCTGCATTACTTGTGTGAACATAGCCACAGCAGTAGCCAACTGGGTCCTGAATATATCATCATCAGTCTGTGGTGGTCTTGACGACTCACCCACTTCATGTGTCTGTTGACCCTGTGAAGAGGAAACCTCTTCAGTCACATCATCTGGTCTGTCAGCCATAATTACAATTCCCTGTGTCTTCAAGCCCAAAACTGACCAAGGCTCACTTCTATGGGAAAAAGTGATTTAATCCCGTCGATGGAACCATGAAACCGGCCTGTTTGATCCAAAAAGGGCGGTAGACTTTACTTTAAACCTTGATTTAGCTTTCACCCATTATTAGTCGTCTATTTTACTTGTATTTTCAAGACACAACAAAGGGGAGAGGGATACAGGTTGCTAGATTGCACCTGTATGAGTAGACGGACACCAGATTGGCCCCTAACTTAGGCGCCCCTTTCGGTATTTCTTTATTGTTCAAAAGAGGGAATAAACGCTGTGGTTCCTACAAGCTGCCCCGCACAAACTCGGCTGAATTTCCACTGTTCCAGCCCGATTTCGGCAGCATAACTGTACTAGAACCCTTCACGGTCAGTATTCCCACGCATTGACTGATTTTCCCGACGCATACGGGCACTTTGCAAAACCTGGCGAGAATCTGCAGCACGCTGAATTCTCTGTTTTCAGCCCTGAAAATGCGCCAGATCGCCTGTACAGCGGTCCCCTTGCGTCCCCGAACCTCCTGGGGGTATTAGGGTCCGTTTAGGGCCAAAACCCTAAACCTGCAAAAATACACAGCAGGCTGTAATTCACTGTTTCGGGCTCCGTTCCGCGTGCCGGTCGCATCCGTAGCAAGTCCTCGAGCTCCCGCACCTGTAGGGCTACTTGCCCTTTGAATCGGACGAGATTTCTGGCGTGAAACCTCTCCGAATTCACCTGTACCTGCGGGAGGATTAGCCGCTAGCTAATCCAGTACCTGTGCAAGAGGCTCTTGCCTCGGCAATCGCGCATGAACCCACACAACTGTACATTGGTCAAATGAAGAGCCCACTAGAGGGGCATAACATACTGCCAAAGGGGAGAGAGAGGGCAGTGCGTAGCGTGCAGGGCATCACTCCTGACACCGCACTGTGCATAAGAGGGAAAGCAAGCACTCCATAGCTCTTAACCTGTGACAGAGACTTGCAAAATGAGCCTCCCAGCTATAAATCACGTTTTTGCCTTCTCTATAAGTAGTAAACTGGCCTCAGAGTGCCAAGTGTCACTCATTTGTGCATCCACCAAGTACGAGCATTCCTCTTAAAGTAAGAGGCAGCTCTCCGAATCTTGGAGTAGTCTGAATAGCATCCTCCCGCGAAAGCAATGTCAAACTGCTGTATAAAAGACAAAGCCTTCGAAGCATCTAAGTATCTTGAGAAAGTATCAAACTTGATCGAGTGGCCACCTTCCTTAAACTCTCGGACTTTCTTGCTTTTATCTTCGAGAAAGTCATACTGGTTGGCTTTGTAAAAATTCTTCTTGTGCGCATAAAAGTTTCCATCATCGGAATCTGAGCTGTCTGTAGACGAGTCCTCAGTAGAACTGTCAGTCTCTGGGCGAGATTTAGCCTTCTTTGCCTTTCTCTTGCCCTTTCCGAAGCGTTGCTTCTTGCTTCGCTTTTTACCTTTTCTGTCTTCTTCGCTCGAATCCGAGGAGCTAGAAGAACTGTCAGAAGAAGAAGAAGAAGAAGAAGAAGAAGAACTGGGTACTCCTTCAAATCGAACACGCTTCTTCTGCTTCTTTGCCTTGTCAAAAGTCGACTGACGACCCAAATAACCTGGAAAGTCAGTGCTTTTCTTCTGCTTTTTGCCGTGCTTTTTGGCTTTCTTCCGTGCGTCAAAAAGCTGAGCAATCCGTGCATCAACCACCTCTTCTAGTTCCTTCTCTGAATATTTTTTTGGGATCAGAAGGTTTCTTGAAAGCAGATTTTGGGGGTGGTGTAGTGGTTTTCTGCCACTGTGCATGCACTTCCTGAAAGGAAGTCTCGCTCATATATTTTGCCAATTTCGGATCCTTTGCAAAATTGAGCATCATCTTTGTTGCATGGCCGATCAACTGGCGACGCTCTATCTCTCGCCGCTCCGCCTAAGTAGGCCAAGGCGAGCCATACTCTCTGTCGGAATCTTCGTTGTGATCCCTGCCCGCATCTCCAGATGCACAGGGAGTCGATTAATCATTGCCTGAAGCCATAGGTGCCACGGAAAAAAATTTTCTGGGATCGGGTTTCCCGTAGAAGAGAAATCGGCGGTGCTCTGATACCATTGTAACAGACTTGGACACTCCAAGTCAAGAATCAATCACGACAGCACCAAATAACCACTTCAAACAATTCACAGATCACAATAGATTTGCACTGGCCCGGCGGAGTTCCGTGCCTAGAGATATTGGCCCCAAAGACTGGCGCCCCTTTCGGTATTTCTTTTTGTATTAATCAATCATCAAAGTACAAGAGAGCGGTTAGGGTTTCACTCTCAGACTCTGCGTCCAGATGCTCTGAGAAGTGAGGCCCTCATCACTAATTTAAAGATTACAAGGGATGCCCAAAAGCAGAGCCCCAAAAGCTTGAAAGCAAAAGCAATTGCTCTCTCTCTCCCACAGAGAGTCAAAACTTGAAAGCAAAAGCATTCTCTCTCTCTTTCTCATATTGTAGAGAAAAAGCAAAATTTGCGTCGCTCATCATTTTCAATTTTTAAAAAAATTATATATATATATATATATTTTTAATAGCCTCCGTGATTTCCGGAAATTAGGGTTTCTTCCAGAAATTAGGGTTTGCAAGAATTTTAGGGTTTCTGACAAAAATTAGGGTTTCTGCTGTCTGCCACATCATCACTTTGTGACAGCAGCTTAAGCTAAACGCCACCATGAGCCAAGCTCCTGAAGATTCTACTTTTCTTTCTAAGGTGAAAACGCAAATTGCCAAAGACCCACTTGCTCAGAATATTAGACAACAACTACAAGGACAAGAGGTTAATGAGGACTTTCAAGAAATTGATGGACTAATTTACTATAAGGGTCTGCTCTATATTCCGCCAGGACCAACACGCTTGGAGGTACTTCAGCAACGGCATGATCTTCTATCAGCAGGGCATTTTGGGGTTAATAAGACAATTGAGCTTCTCTCCCGTGACTTTTGGTGGCCTCAAATGTGGAAGCTTGTCAAGGAGTATGTAGGCTTTGTAACACTTGCAATAGATCAAAGGCCTCTCGTCATCGTCCTCATGGGTTACTTTATCCCTTGCCATGGGTTACTTTATCCCTTGCCCATTCCAACCAAACCATGGTCATCCATCTCCATGGATTTCATTGTAGAGCTATCCTTGTCAAAGGATTTGACTCCATTTTAGCAGTCGTGGATCGGTTTACAAAAATGGCACACTTCATTTCAACCACTAAAACCATCACCAACGAAGGTACCGCCAAACTCTTTCTACAGTATATCCATCGTTATCACGGATTACCGGATGACATAGTTTCTGATCGAGGCCTACAATTCATCTCTAGCTTTTGGAAAAGCTTATTCAAGCTACTCGGAGTGCAAATCAACCTCTCCTTAGCCAATCACCCACAAAGTGATGGACAAACAGAGAGAGTAAATCAAGTTTTGGAACAGTATCTCCGTTGTACTATCAATTATCACCAGGATAATTGGGTCGAGCTCCTACCGCTAGCAGAATTCTCCCATAATAACAGTTTTCATGCCTCCACCCGTCACACTCCATTCTTTGCTAATTATGGTCAACATCCTAAATAGGATATCCATAGACACTATCAAGTCCAGAATCCAGCTGCTATTCATCTTACACAACAATTATCTGCAATTCACAAAGAACTTGCGATTCATATCAAAGAAGCTCAATCCAAGTATAAGGAAAGTGTAGATCTCCATCGCATGCAGCATCCAAAATACAAAGAAAGGGATAAAGTGTGGCTCCTCCGACGTGATCTGCGTTCATCTCGTCCCTGTCAAAAGCTTGATTATCGAAGGCTTGGCCCGTTTAAAATTATCCGTGAAGTCAATCCAGTCACCTATCGACTCCGATTGCCCTCATCCATGAAAATCCATCCGGTCTTTCATGTCTCAGTCCTAGAACCTTGTCACACATCTAAGATCCCAGGAAGAGCCCTACAACCACCTCCTCCGGTCTAGATTCAAGGACATGATGAATATGAGGTCGAGAAAGTCCTCGATTCTCGAGTTTGCGCGGCAGGTTACAATACTTGGTGCATTGGAAAGGCTATGATCTTAGTGAACGAACCTGGGAATCAGCACACAATCTATAGCATGCATCTCTCAAAGTCCAAGAGTTCCATCAACAACATCCATGGAAGCCCAACTCAAGGAACACCACAGCTCCTCGTGGAACTCGTCGCTAAAGGAGGGGGTAATGTCATGGATGCTTGAGAGTCAGTCGCTGCCTGCATCATCGCCTACATCATCGCTAGAAGGCTCTAGAAGATTCTAGAAGTTTCTAGAAACATGGAGAAGATTCCGGAAGAATCTAGAAGTTTTTGGAAAGCTCTAGAGAGTTGAAGAAGGATCTAGAAGGTTCTAGAAGGATCTAGAAAGCTCTAGAAGAATCTAGAAGGATGAAGAAGTTTCTAGAAGCTTGGAGAAGATTCCGGAAGAATCTAGAAGTTTCTGGAAAGCTCTAGGAAGTTGAAGAAGGATCCAGAAGGTTCTAGAAGAACTAGAAGGATCGAGAAGGTTCTAGAAGATTCTAACCTCCTAAAGTAACCTCCTCAAGCACTAGTATAAATAAGGGTCTTGGGCCACAAGCCCCTCAGTCTTGCCAACACTAGTTGTGAGCCTCCTATGAGGAAATCCCTCTTCTAGTTCTTATGTTCAAGTCTTGTCCTTGCAATCAAGCCTTGTCTTGTACTCAAGTCATGTAATCCAAGTCTTGTACCTAGCTCTCTTAATAAAGTATTAAGTCTTGTAATCAATATTAAGCTTATCATCAAATCCAAGTTCTTGTACATTGTGAGCACCTCCTCTTGCTCTCTTCTAGCTCTATACGCGCTCATAACAGATGAGAGAAGCATGATTAGCGAGAGCTATTTTTCCCTTGGTATTAACGGTGTCGTGCCGGCCTATTTGGTTGAGAAATTATTCGTTTTCCAGCTTGTTTATCATTCATGTACGCTACTGCCCGTGTCAGTGGTGCTAGAATCTCGGTCGTCTCTCTTTCTCCGTAAAGGGCGTCTCCTCCAGAAAGGAACGAAAAGAAACCGCTGAAGACAAACTTCACTAAGCACGAGTCCAAAGCGCGGCATTGCAGCAGTCTTCTATAGTACTAGTTGTCTACGAGACCTTAGGCAAAGTCAAGGAGTTGCAAGGAGCAGCTGCCAACAGGCTTGTAGACGGACTCTATTGAGAAACATGTCATTCTTAATAATGTCTTCATCTTCTGGAAGGCTAAAGCTCTTGCTCACGCAATAGGTGAGAACCTGGTTTTTCCATCTTCCTGATTTTGAGAAGGCATATCATTAGGTAGACCCCAGTTTCTTGGAGAGAACTTTGCTTTGCATGGGAGAGATTTGAGGAGTCTTAGATTGATAACTACGGCTTAGTTCGAGGAGATCGAGGACTACGGTCCGCACCGACTAGGCCCACGAGACAAAACTGTTCTCTCGCTCCTTTTTCCTAGGTTTGCTTTTTTCCTTGTTTTCATGGCAAAAAAAGCCAACCTTGAGAAATTTGAGCGAGGCTTAGGGAGCATTGACCAATCGGCGCAACTTAGTAGCCTTCTGAGTGAAGATTGCTTCTCTTCATTCTGGAGGCATATTAACATCAAATACAGGATTGTATTTCTGAGGAGTGCGTCATATTGGAGGGATTTTCCCTACCTGGCTTTGTACTAGCCTAGGTTTATTTTATGAGAATCAAGCTTGCTTGGAACTTAGAATCAGTTTTGGAGAGTTTGTATGGGTCTGTGAAGAGCTTTTCGTGCCTGAGCTTACTGTCGACTTGCACCAGGATTGGGACTAAGATTTGCATTAGTTACTGGGCTAATTTACATAACCAGCATTTGCGCCTTTTTTACCACCAACCTACGCCAAGGCCGGGCTAACATTTACACCAGGCTTGGTAACGAGAGTTGGTTCATTTATGTGGGAGTCTTTGGGGCTGATTTACACCCGGTTCAAGGTCAAGATCTATACCAGTCTTGCTTGCAGAGCTGATTTTACATGCAGTTTAAGGCCGGGCTTGGAGGGATTGTGTGTGACACTTCGGCGCTGGTTTTTACCACGTTTAAGCTCAATGCTTGCACCAGCTTTGAGGCTGATTGATGCCAGGTTCAAGACCAAGACTCGGAGTCAATTAAGCAGGAGCACTTGGGGCTGGTTATCACCAGGTTCAGGGCCAGGACTTGCTTCAGCTTCAGAGTTGATTTACACCCGTTTTAAACCAAAATTTGTACTGATTTTAGTTGCCTTTGGGCCTGAGTTGTGCAAGGTTTAGGACCAAGACTTGGTTCAGTTCCAGTCCTCCCATGGCCTACTCTACATCATTTTTGGAGGTGTTACCTTGTAGCAAGCCTCAAAGTTGAGAACTGAAGAGCCGTTCCACTTTTGCAATCCAAGCAAAAAGCATGTCATGAACCATGAACTTTTTTGATGGTCATCTTTGTTGGGCAACCCTAGAGAACCATCAGATCGATACTATCATCTGGTTATGACAACTTGGCTTACTGCGAGATGTTTTGCTCTCCTTAGGTGCTATGGAAGCATCAACATCCAAGCACCTCCGCGAGGTGGTCCAATTAGTTCTAGTCTCTCTCAGGGAGAAGCGCCAAGGAGTGGGGTGCTTCAAGGCTACGCCCAGCTAGTGTGAGGTAGGTTTATCATGTCGGGCTGTGTCTAGCCATGTTTGGCCCATGGCCACATGGACTTCTACAACTTTGTTCAAGACATGCATCAACTATTTGCTCTCTTGCGACCTCATTTATGTCAGGTTTAGGACCAAGACTCAGAGTCAACTATGCAGGGCCCTCGGGGACTGATTTTTGCCAAGTTTAGGGGCAGGATTTGCATGGGCTCCAGGGTTGCCTTACACTCGATTCAAGGTCGAAATTCGCACCAAGTTCAGGTTCAGTCTTGCCTCATGGTTTGCTTTGTATCATCTTCCCAGGCGTCTTCTCGTAACGAGGCTCAAGGTAGAGAATCGAGGACCCACTTCAGTTGCGCGTTTTCGATGGGTGCCTTTGTCAGTCAACCCTAGAGGACCACCAGATTGACGTTTCCATCCCGTTACGAGAACTCCGTTTAATCTGGGGTGTTCTGCTCTTTTTAGGCACTTCGGAACCTGCATATCCAGGGCGTGCTTGCGATTAAGCGAAATGATAGAGAATATACTTGGCAACAATAATATCTACATACTCGAGGCTCTCCCTCAACATGAGCTTGAAGGTAGGTGTCTTCAAGTTCGGGCCAATGATCTAGGAGTCGAGCTTACCTCGGTGAATATTCTTGCGCCGGTTTGCCCATTCAAACTTGAATGCACAAAAGGTCTAGACAACTATGCATGCGAAAGCGGCTGTCATACACTTCAGCTTCCTTCAGCACGAGGAAGCACGTAGCAATGATTTGTGGAGTTTTAAACTCCATTGACATACAAAATTGAGAGCTTACCTCTCGGAGTTCTCGGCATGAGGAAGAATCTGCCATTCAAGTCTGAGGTTTGGAAAGGAGGGGTTTTCCTAATTCTCAGGCTTGTAAAACAATTCTCTCTGATAAGGCCTTCCTTCACGAGAGCACACCAATCTATCGTCTGGCCCTCGGTGTCGTGCTGGCCTCTTCTGGTTGAGAAATTATTCGTTTTCCGGCTTGTTTATCATTCATGTACGCTACTGCCCGTGTCAGTGGTGCTAGAATCTCGGTCGCCTCTCTTTCTCCGTAAAGGACGGCTCCTCCAGAAAGGAACGAAAAGAAACCGCTGAAGACAAACTTCACCAAGCACGAGTCCAAAGCGCGGCATTGTAGTAGTCTTCTATAGTACTGGTTGTCTACGAGACCTTAGGCGAAGTCAAGGAGTTGCAAGGAGTGGCTGCCAACGGGCTTGTAGACGGACTCTATTGAGAAACATGTCATTCTTAATAATGTCTTCATCTTCTGGAAGGCTAAAGCTCTTGCTCACGCAATAGGTGAAACCTGGTTTTTCCATCTTCCTGATTTTGAGAAGGCATATCATTATGTAGACCCCAGTTTCTTAGAGAGAACTTTGCTTACATGGGAGAGATTTGAGGAGTCTTAGATTCATAACTACGGCTTAGTTCCAGGAGATCGAGGACTACAATCCGCACCGTCTAGGCCCACGAGACAAAACTGTTCTCTCGCTCCTTTTTCCTAGGTTGGCTTTTTTCCTTGTTTTCATGGCAAAAAAAGCCCAAGGCTATGTTTAATTTATGAGAATCAAGCTTGCTTGGAACTTAGAATCAGTTTTGGAGAGTTTGTATGGGTCTGTGAGGAGCTTTTCGTGGTTGAGCTTACTGTCGACTTGCACCGGGATTGGGACTAAGATTTGCATTAGTTACTGGGCTGATTTACGTAACCAGCATTTGCGCCTTCTTTACCGCCAACCTACACCAAGGCCGGGCTATCATTTACACCAGGCAGAGCTGATTTTACAGGCGGTTTAAGGCTGGGCTTGGAGTGATTGTGCGTGACACTTCGGCGCTGGTTTTTACCACGTTTAAGCTGAATGCTTGCACCAGCTTTGAGGCTGATTGATGCCAGGTTCAAGACCAAGACTCGGAGTCAATTAAGCAGGAGCATGTGGGGCTGGTTTTCACCAGCTTCAGGGCCAGGACTTGTTTCAGCTTTAGAGTTGATTTACACCCATTTTAGAACCAAAATTTGTACTGATTTTAGTTGCCTTTGGGCCTGAGTTGTGCAAGGTTTAGGACCAGTTCCAGTCCTCCCATGGCCTGCTCTACATCATTTTTGGAGGTGTTACCTTGTAGCAAGCCTGAGAGTTGAGAACTGAAGAGCCGTTCGACTTTTGCAATCCAAGCAAAAAGCATGTCATGAACCATGAACTTTTTTGATGGTCATCTTTGTTGGGCAATCCTAGAGAACCATCAGATCGATACTATCATTTGGTTATGAGAACTTGGCTTACTGCGAGATGTTTTGCTCTCCTTAGGTGCTATGGGAGCATCAGCATCCAAGCACCTCCGCGAGATGGTCCAATTAGTTCCAGTCTCTCTCAGGGGTGTTCTGCTCTCTTTAGGCACTCCGAAACGTGCATATCCAAGGCGTGCTTGCAATTAAGCCAAATGATAGAGAATATACTTGGCAACAATAATATCTACATACTCGAAGCTCTCCCTCAACATGAGCTTGAAGATAGGCGTCTTCAAGTTCGGGCCAATGATCTAGGAGTCGAGCTTACCTCGGTGAATATTCTTGCACCGGTTTTGGTTTGCCCATTCAAACTTGAATGCACAAAAGGTCTCGACAACTATGCGTGCGAAACGGCTGTCATAAACTTCAGCTTCCTTGAGCACGGGGAAGCACGTAGCAATGATTTGTGGAGTTTTAAACTCCATTGACAGACAAATTTGAGAGCTTACCTCTCGGAGTTCTCCGCATGAGGAAGAATCCGCCATTCAAGTTTGAGGTTTGGAAAGGAGGGGTTTCCCTAATTCTCAGTCTTGTTGGAACAATTCTCTCTGATAAGGCGTTTCTTCACGAGAGCAGACCAATCCATCTTCTGGCCCTTGGTGTCGTGCTTGCCTCTCTTGGTTGAGAAATTATTCATTTTCCAGCATGTTTATCATTCATGTACGCTACTGCCCGTGTCAGTGGTGCTAGAATCTCGGTTGCCTCTCTTTCTCCGTAAAGGACGGTTCCTCCAGAAAGGAACGAAAAGAAACCGTTGAAGACAAACTTCACTAAGCACGAGTCCAAAGCGCGGCATTGCAGCAGTCTTCTATAGTATTGGTTGTCTACGAGACTTTAGGCGAAGTCAAGGAGTTGCAAGGAGTGGTTGCCAACGGGCTTGTAGACGGACTCTATTGAGAAACATGTCATTCTTAATAATGTCTTCATCTTCTGGAAGGCTAAAGCTCTTGCTCACGCAGTAGGCGAGAGCCTAGTTTTTCCATCTTCCTGATTTTGAGAAGGCATATCATTAGGTAGACCCCAGTTTCTTGGAGAGAACTTTGCTTTACATGGGAGAGATTTGAGGAGTCTTAGATAACCTGCACCTACTCTTGGGCACTGACGACGTGAGTAGGGATGTCATAGCTGTTGTCCAAGCTATGCATGATAAAGGTGATAATCTTATTCTTCCTGTTTGGACAAGCAGTGAAGTTGAGATCACATATTGTCAAGTTTGGTTCTTTGCTCTTCGTAGGTTTGTAGTAGTATTCATTTTTCAATTTCATATTTAGCTTACCTGAGGACTTAAGAATGTGTTCCGTTATAGGTTGTTGTGTGAAGTTTGATTTCGAGGATTAAGTTTTTAAGATGTCTTATCCTTTTTTTTTTGGCTTAAAGTTGAGTACTTGTTTTAAGCCAAGTAAGTTGCGTCAACTTATTTTACACATACCTTTTTTGAAAACATTTTTAAGTTAATAATGTTTTGTTTTATCTAGTTTTGTTTCGAAGCAATCAAAGTGATTTAGTTAGTTAGTTTGTTTGTTTTTGTTTTTCTTTTCTTTTCGTGTGTCCCTTGCTTTTATAGTTTTATGAGTGCTTTATTCCCTCTTATAATTCGTGAGTTCAGACTATTCTGAACTTATGAAGGTATATATCATAACTACGGCTTAGTTCCAGGAGATCGAAGACTACAGTTCGCACCGACTAGGCCCACAAGACAAAACTGTTCTCTCGCTCCTTTTTCCTAGGTTGGCTTTTTTCCTTGTTTTCATGGCAAAAAAAGCCAACCTTGAGAAATTTGAGGGAGGCTTAGGGAGCATTGACCAATCGGCGCAACATAGTAGCCTTCTGAACTGGTCACTCCCCCGCTCAAGATACGAGATTTTATTGGACTGTCTCAGGTACAATTCTTTGGTGCTCTCTCCTACTCAAGGATGAATATTGGATCGAGACTTGGTTGGATCACCTCAGATACAACTATTCGATACTTGGGACTATCAAATTGGCTTAGATTTATCGCGAGTGCAGGAGATTGTACCCCTCCTCTTGAGCACATAAAGGAAGCTGATCCATTGGAGCTCCATTGCCCTATTGCTACTTCGATTTCCAAACTAGATAATGTGCGATGCGTAAGTCAATGACATTTTGCCTCCAACAATATTTATGAGAAAATTTTCACTCCGTTCTTAATTTCGAGCAGACTCTGATGGACGTTGGAACCAACACATAGAACAAAGTCAGGAGTTTTACAAACAATGGCCTGGCTGGATGATCGCAATGAAGACAAACTAACATCTATTCAACGCAATAAGCGTGAAGGTCAAGAATTGATGTTCCGATGTGGAAGAGGGAACACAGTTAGCCTAAGAAACAATGACTTTTACAGCAATATGAAGTTATTTCTGGAGCTTCTTTCATTCAATCCACTTATTCCTCGCATTGATATATCCATAGATTAGAAACAATTACATGCGAAATGACCAACTCCACCTAGGTGACGCCTGATGAATTCTTGCTGAGTTTTTTAAAAGATTATTGTTTTACTAAAACTCTTAGACTTTCTCTTTGCTCCTAACAGGACCGTGCACTATTGCCTGAGTGACGAATTGAAAGGGGAGAAGAAGAGGGTGAGGAGGTGAGGAAACATTACTTTGGAAGCTTTTCTTTCATACCTGACCATGGCTTTGGATGGAGCCCCACTGCAGGAAAGATGCACATATACTGGTGCTGGCTTAATATGCCCAAATGATTACGAGTACGTTCCTGTTGGTTGCTTGTTCAACACACTAAACTATTTGCTAGGAAATACATTCTCACCTAGTATATTGAGAAAACAAATCATTAATAGCTTCATCTGTGCCTTACGTAATGAAGAAGGCCATGCAATGCAATGTCTGCGAACTTTTTTATCGCTTGATATTCTGCGGACATTGCATGATGCATACTTCGTAAAATGAGTACATTTACAAAATGCAGCTACCAGTTTCAATTGGTGGATGGTGGGTAGACCATTTCTGCATTTTCTGGTGTGCGTATCTTTATAGAAAAAGCATTACACTTGGTCCAAGTCAACTATGATAAATTACATAGAATACTTTTCTCACTTTGATGTAGCCTTACATACACGTTATGACGATCGTCCTTCACATGTTGGACATTTTGAACCATTAGTTCCTTCTCAATCTCCTTCATGCCCAAATGCCATATGTGCACACTCTTCAGAAGATATTGCACGCTCTAATGAGTGCACTCTAAGTTTCTCAGACCTCCAGACAATGGAAAATTTTGATTACACTGCTGGCGACTGCATGTTCGATGCTATAGCCTACTTGCTTAACTGCGAGAGATCAAGCCAAGAAATAAGACAGGTAGGCGTTCGTGAGCTGACTCAAAACCTGCAAAACAATGATCCCGCAGCTATAGAGACTATGCAAATTCATTTAACCGAACCTTTCTTGCGGGAGACGCACAATGTTGAAAATGTAGAACAATACACTCAATTGATGATGGTCCCTGCCTCTGTCGGAGGCCTATGGGGGAACGCGATTATTCTTTATTGGGTAGCACGAGGATTTAAATTAAACGTTACAGTATGGAGCTTTTTAAACAAGAAAAAAATGATTGAGACAAACTTCTCTGGAAGTAAGCAAACTGTGAATTTACTTTTCCATGACGAACACGGAAAAGGACACTATGAGCCGTTTGTTGTTGTCCCTATTGGAGAACAAGAAGCAAGAATTGTTGTGGAGAAAGAGATACACAAGGAAAAACAGGTGCGTAAAAGAAAGAGGAAGAGAAGCTACACACATTGGACCGAAGACTTGGAAAGAAAACTGATGCACTTGTACAATTTGAATACTGGAGCCTTAAGGAAACACGTTATGGAAATTTTCTTGCAAGAAAACAAACAAGTATGCATTACTGAGAAAGGAGTAGCTTGGAAACTTACAAACTTGTTAAAGAAACTTGCCAGTAATAAATAAATTGGAGAACATTCAAATGAGCATTTTCCACTCCCAAAATCAATTAGAGATACAAAGTTACTACATTTGCATAGAGACGATCCAAACTTGCCAAAGAAAGAAATTTGCTTGCGTTTTTTAAGAACTCGCAACCTACCAGACAGTAACCTTAGTAAACTTACACGTCACTTATACTTTTTGCTAAAGAAACCCAAAAATGTAAACGAAACTGCTTCTGAGAAAACTGTGTATGAAGATCTTGAAACTGAGAACATTGTGTCACGATTTATTGAGGCTACACAGCAAACTCCGACAGAATTTTGTTCTTGTTGCAAACGAGTGAATTTCCCAAAAGACCTGACGGATGACTGCTCATACGAAAAGAATCTGATTGAGTACGAGATTTCCATGTTATTAAAACCAAACGATACTAACAAAGTGCAACTGTGTAATAGTTGTTTATACTACTGTAAAAAGAAAAGCGTCCCAAAGGTCTCATCGCCTTCTTTCCTATGTATGAATGAACATATTGAATCAATAATTGCACTTAACAAGCTTGAAGAGCGATTGGTCGCACCAAGAAACACGTTCGCACAAATTCATCAATACTTGCATTACGACCAATATCTCTTACGAGGAAGTGTAATAAACATTCCAGTGGCAACAAACATAGTTCAGAGCATCTTGCCCCGCATAGCTGTTGAAAACACAACTATCGGTGTAGCAATAAAGAGGAAGCTGGAGTACAAGGCAATTTATAAAAGTAGCCAAATTCAACGGCAACATGTCATCGCCGCATTGACTGATTTGGTAGGTATCCCGCTGTATAAAAAACACAATATACAACTTAGCACACTATTTAGCAAGCAAATGGCTGCACTCCATGCTGAAAGCAACGAACCGGGTGAGGATCACAAAGCACCAATCGATGACTTGCAAGAAGAAGCTATAGAACCGCACACAGATACCCTCTTGCATAACTTTGCTCACTTTTACGACTTTTTCGATGCCTTTACAAAGGTCTTGACGATAGCTCCATGTGAGGGCAACAAGCCACTTGGACTATTCGTAGACATAGACTGCGAGGAGTTGAATTTTCCTACGCTTTTCTTTGGGAAGGAATGATCTAAACCAACTGGGCCTCATCGGTATATGTATAAAGAGATTTGCCAATGGGAAATTATGAACAACGACCGACGATTTGCAAGGCACATCACGAACATGTTCTTACAAAGTCATTAAGGTCATGATACATCAAATTCACACATCCGCCTGGGTTAGACTGCAAAAGTCAACATTGAATGACCGAGTCATCCGCGCGGCAGATGTGAAGACAACAGAAAGCTTAGAAAAGGTCTTGCAATCAGATATTGGATACAGAGACCTCGAGCACTTGAGAATTTCTCCAGATTATTATGAGCGTTTGCGAAAAGAGGTTTTCGCGATGATCCATCAACTTGGCCCACCTACATTTTTGGTGACGTTCACAAGCGATGAGTGCAGCTGGAAGGCGTTACAAACCGCATTGCAGACACTTTCAAACGACAATCACCTCCATAGGAACAAAGCTGCCACTTTGCATGATCTCGTAAGAGAGGACCGTGTCACATGCGCTAGATATTACAATCACAGAATAGCATCCTTGCGAAAGTTGCTAAAACAAACACCAAATATCTACGGCCTCGTCAAGGACTTCTTTTTCGTGACCGAGTTCCAATCACGTGGAAGTGAGCATGATCACGGCCTTCTTTGGATAGAGAACGCACCTATATATAACGGCACCAATGAAATAGAGGTTATTGCTTTCATTGACAAGTACATATTCTGTGACAAGCAAGGCATTGCCAAACATCTACGTAATATTCAAACCCATTTACACACGCACACATGTAAAAAGCGCAAAAAGAAAAAATGCCGATTCAATTTTCCGCAACCGCCATTACTTACTACTACTATTCTCAAGCCTCTGGAGAATGCAACATGTACAGATAATGAAAACGCAAAAAGGATTTTCTATTTTCTACAAACGCATGATGAGAATGACCTTCCCATAGATTTTCATAAATTCCTCAACTTGATTCAGGTAACAGAAGAAGACTATACGAGAGCAGTCTGCTCCACAATAAAAAGACCAACAATTTTCTTAAAAAGAAGTCCCCAGGACATACGAACGAACGCGTTCGCGAATCATTTAATAAATGTTTGGGAAGCAAACATTGACTCCCAGTTCATCCTTGACCCATACGCAGCGGCAAAGTACTGTACTTCTTACTTAACAAAAATGGACAATACATTGACAAAAGTCTCCCAACAAATTCTGAGACGTACTAAAACTGAAAAGACTGGTCCAGCTGAGCAAATTAAACAGCTCGGAATAGCACTATTAAACACTTAACAAATGTCCATTTTAGCAAGCGGTCTATTTGATACTATCTTTTCCATTCTTTCATGCATCTAGATCTTTTCAATTTGTGAACACAGCACCAGCGGCTGAACGCACGTTTATGTTGAAACGCGCCAAAGAACTGCGTGATTTGCCAGACAACTCTGCTGACATTATGAGAGAATTAATTATTGATAAATACAAAAAACGGCCACCGCAACTAGAACCTTGTACATTAGCAGACATCGCCGCTGAATTCAATCACGAAAAAAACTTCACACGGCGAAAGAAAGAGAAAGTGATTAGGTCTATTAGATACAATAAAAAGCGCAATCTTGAAAATTTCCATAGGGAAATGTTGCTACTGCATTTACCCTTTTGTGGAGATGAAGCCGACTTCCTAAACGAACACAACACTTGGCGAAGTGTCTACGAGTTGCACAAGCAACAAATTTTTGGAAATTACAAAAAATACACGCACCAATTAAGCTCAGAAAACCGGGCACAATGGCATGATGTCGTAGAAATAGCAGCCACTCTAATAAGCAGCGAGAGTTCAGTTCTGACGATGAGAACGAGCACCTTGTGAAAGTCACCAACATTGAAAAGGTAGAACCTTTTACGATCGAACTCGGTTCATGCACCAGTACAACTACGAGCATTGGCAACATTCAAACCTATGAGTACTTAACCTCCGACACAGCTACACATTACAAAGAGATACGCTAGCTAAACTACAAGCAATGGATTTTCTTCGACGACATAATGTACAAAATACTGTACGAGCAAGAGAAACAGATCTTCGCTTTCATAACATGAGGCACTGGAACAGAGAAAACAATTCTCCTAAAAACAATCACTGAACAACTTACTAGATATTACAACAATAATAAGCACAGCGACCCGTTAAAACCAAAAATTCTCAAACTCGCGTACATAGGAAAAGCAGCATACAATATTCTCGGAACAACAATTCACTCGGCTCTGCATATACCTATAAATCAAAAAATGTTAACACAACTTCCCGACTCACAACTAGATACCTTAGCCAAGGTCTATATGGAGCTGAAGGTACTTTTTATAGACGAAATTTCGTTAGTGAGAGCATGAATGTTTTTGAACATCAACAAACGCCTCCAAACAATTAAACACAAACATCATATACCTTTTGGAGGTCTGCATGTGCTTTGCTTCGGAGATTTATACCAGCTTCCCCTAGTACGCCTCTATCATCTGATCCATGGCTTCGTAGACTTTGCCAATGCATGGCTGCAAGCCATCCACAACTTGAAGTAGGTGTAGAATAGGCTTGATGATGGCGTCAAGAGTCTTCACCTCCTCCCACCAAGCGGTGTCGTCGGCCCATTCTCGGCATTTCAATCTTGTTGTTTGTTGATGTAGACTCCGGCATGGCCTGGAACTCATCACTGAGAAAGAGGCCCCTTAAGGCTCCGCCACATGTAGACAAGTGGCCTAGCATAAGCCAATTGAATGCAAATCTTGTCTCTGAATATTTGAGCAAGGACAAGTGGCTCCTCTTTGAGAATTCATGGCGCACTTTTTGATGGTTGAGCACTAAGAAGACAACTCGAGAGGCGTCACCAATGGTGGGTGAAATCCATGACAAGCTCGCTATGTCCTTGAGGAGGTTATTGAGGCAATGCGCCATGCAAAATGTGACATGGATGCTAGGATACATGCCCTCAATGATAGCCCCGGCTGCCCTATTTGACGCCTCTCCATCTACAACCATACAAAGGACATTCTTCGGGCCGGTGATCTCTATGGTGCTTGTCTACTCCGCAACAAGTATCTCCGCGGCCTTGCCACTATCGGATGCATCACGTGACTCCACAAAGTATATCTCTCCCCGAGAGTAGGCCACCACTCCGTGGATGGACCGCTTGCAGGTGTCGCTCCATCCATCTACAAGGAGAGAGACGCCATTGGTATAACCGGCCCGTACAACGTAGAGGGCGGTACGGGCGGTACTATTTCAATTACCTGTTTACTTTACACAGAGCACTGAGAAGGGAAGAGAACACAGTTGCGTCTAGCGACTAGAATGTCACTGCGCACACGAGACCGACACCCTGTAGGCCCCAAAGACTGGCGCCCCTTTCGGTATTTCTTTATTCAAATTAAGGTAGACGATCCGACCACTTAGCACAAGCTTTCACAAAGCTGTCCAAACCTGGCGAGGGCTGAAAACGCAGGTTTTCGACCGGATTTCGACAGCATAACGGCGCAAAAACCCCTGTAGGTCAAAAACACCTGTCTAGGACGGATTCCCTCGATATTTGGAAGCTTTTTGGTGAGCTGTCACAGAAATTCAGCGGGCTGTAATTCTCTGTTTTTCACTGCCGGGAGCCCAAAAGCCTGTACACGCATTCCAAGGCTCTCATGAGGCTCCCCTGATGTTCCCTTGCAGTTTAGGTGAGAAACCCTAAACCTGCAGAAAAACACAGCAGGCTGTAATTCCCTGTTTCGGATCGTTTTTAGCGGAGCGAACACGCCTACGCGTGTCCCAAGGGCTCCCGCACGCAATGGGACAGTTCCCATGTGAATTGGACGAGTTTTCACGCGAGAAAACTCTCCAAACTCGCAATCTTTCGTGAAGGAACTGTGCGTACCTGTGGGGGATTAGCAATTAGCTAATCCGGTTCCTGTTCAGAAGGCTCTTGCCTTGGCAAACGCGCATAAACCCCCAGAACTGTACATAGGTCAAATGAGAAGCCCACTAGTGGGGCATAACATATTGTACGTAGGGGAGAAAGAGAGCAGTATGTAGCGTGCGGGGCATCACTCCCGTCACCATACTGTGCATAGAGGGCAAGGTAAGCATTCCATAGCTTCTGTACCTGCTACAATCCACCTGAGGCTGAAAATGGCGCCCCCTTTGTTGATATGCAGCTCGTTTTTGCCTCCCAGAGTGGCAGAATCGCTCACAGGCTGACACGTCGCTCAGTTTCCGAGTTTGGGCTTTCCCTGCTAAAAATATCTCAACTGGTGCGTCAGTTGACTTGGCAGCAGAGCAATAAAATGTTCCTCTTGTCATTCCAGAGCTAATGACGCGAACACATTTTCTGGTCAAAAATAGCAGTTCCCTAAATTTTAGGAGATGCTTCCATGGCGTCCCTATCGGTCTCCTGACCATCATTGAAGACTACCATTTGACCACCATCTACAATGTGGGTTAATTTACTGGCCCCTTTCAACTTATAAAGTTGCAGTGACTTGACGAGTGGCCCAAATTCCAGTTTGGCGCACACGAGCTTCCATACTCATCAGAATTCAGTGCTAACTGGCCCGGGCAGTCCCTGTCTGACCGACCTAGATCCCCGATGTGAGAAACCCATTTGGCTGCAGCCGTTTCACACTGGCCATGCAATGTCCACTTGCACCTTTTCAAGGGTTTTGGGACAAACAAGTAAAAATAAAATAAATATATCTAATACTTATTTACGTAAGGCAACAGGAAAAATACACCTCGTGGTGACACACCCCACCCTTGAAATACTGCAAGCGACCTCGCTTGCATGCCAATAATACATGCAGATATCTCCTGATATCACATATATTCTATGATGGGAATCCAAGATATACATGCTTCTGGAAATGTAGCGTTGGACGATTAAACAATCCCACCAACCTGGCTACGACACATATATAAAGCATAGAAGTCTTCTAGTGTACTCTTGAGCACAAACTTCTCTAGCTAAATTCTGTATGGAAAGAGTAGATACAATTGCTTAACTACTCTCTTGAGAATCATGAACCATGCTCTTGCCTTGCTCCAAAAAGGTTGCATCAAGTCACTGTGGGTTCCATTTGAAAGGCTTCAAGATACAATTGCAATAGCTGAGGTGAATCAAGCAATTCAGACTCTTCCATCCATTTGGCATCTAATGATGTATAGTTCTTGAACTTCACCAAATAGCGTCTTGCAACCTTTCCTCTAACCTTTCTTTCTTTATGTGCCAATATCTGTTCAGGAACAAGGATTTCATCCAATTCTTCCACTTTGGGTTGTTCCTCATCAAGCGTATTCTCTGGCACATCACCAACAAAGGGCCTTAGAAGGCTGACATGAAAAGCATTATGTATTTTCCAGCCTTCTAGTAGCTTTAACCTGTAAGCTACATCGTTGATCTTTTCTGAAATCTGAAAAGGACCATAATATCGCATACTGAGCTTAGGAAACAAGCGTTCCTTGCCTTTCCTTTTCCTTAACCTGGCCTTTTCAAAGCGCAAAAGTACCCAATCACCAAGTGAAAATACAAGTTCACGACGGTGACGAATAGCAGCTTTCTTTTGCTTAGCCCGAGTCTTCTCAAGAGCAATCTTTATCTTCTTGTATGTTTCATCCATATCTTGCACATACTTGTCTGCCTCAAATATCTTGTCCTTAGTCTGCAAAATGGGTGGGACTTTCTTTCCTCCTTCCACTATCTCAAATGGTGCCTTACCTGTTGATGTATGCACAGTGTTATTGTAAGCATATTCAACCAATGGGAGATGGTGTTCCCAAGTTGCCTTGTGCTCTGAGACATAACATTTGAGCAGGTCCAAGACAGTAGAATTTGCCTCTTCTGACTGTCCATCAGTTTGCGGATGAAACGAAGAAGAGAACTTGAGCGTAGTGCCCATATTCTCAAACAATGCCTTCCAGAAAAGACTCGTCATACGTGGATCCCTGTCACTGACAATTGACTGAGACATCCCATGATATTTAAAGATATTGCTCATGAATATCTTGACCATGTGTTCTGGCTTTATCTTCTTCCTAACAGGAATGAAATGGGCCTGCTTACTGAACCTACAAATGATAGTCCAAATCCCATCATTTCCTGTTTGTGTCCTTGGAAGATCAAAGATAAAGTCCATTGCTATACTTTCCCATGGCCTATCAGGGATCGCCAATGGCTGCAACAATCCCGGTTGCTTTTGTCTGTCAAATTTGACTTTTTGGCATACTAAGCATGATCTTACTAATGTGTCAACATCTTGACGCAAAGCTGGCCAATAGAAGAATGCCTCAACCCCTTTCACTGTCGCATCAATTCCACGATGCCCAGCATAAGGTGGAGCATGACTTTCCATCAAAATCTTTGGCCGTAACTGTTTAGTAACGCATAACTTTCCATGCATCATGAGAAAGTCATTCTTAAGCATATAGTGCTCATGATGTTGCCCATCAACAAGCTGGTCATAGATCCTTGCAAAATCTGAATTTTCAGCATATTGTGTCTTCATTTCGTCTAGTTCACAATGGTACGGAATTGACACTGCTGAAATTTGGGGCTTTCGTGACAACGCATCAGCCACCACGTTCTTTTTCCCTTGCACATGCACAATCTGAAAATGGAACATTGACAAGATGTTTGCCCATCGCATGTGCTTCTCAGACAACTTCGTCTGTGTAAGAAAATATCGCAAGGTTTGATGATCCGTTTGGACAACAAAATCAGCCCCTAGCAAATAGTGTTTCCAACTAGTGAGAGCATGAATTACTGCCAGCAATTCTTTCTCATAGACTTGCAAGTTCCTTTCAGTCTTCAAAAGAATTCTGCTCTCATATGCGACTACTCAGCCATTCTGCATTAGAACTGCACCAAGACTATGGCCACACGCATCACATTGAACCACAAAAGGTTTAGAAAGATCTGGCAAAATAATTACCAGATCTGAAGTCAGCTTCTCTTTCAAGTGTTTGAAAGCTAAAATTTCCTTGGCTGTCCACTTGAAAGTAACTCCTTTTCCTTGCAGTGCATGGAGTGGAGAAGCAATCTCAGCAAAATTTCGTATGAACCTCCTGTAATAGGAACATAAGCCTAGAAAGCTTCGAATGTCATGTACGGACTTCAAGTCTGGCCATGACCTAATTGCTTCCACTTTAGCAATATCCATGCGTACCCCATCCTTTGAAACAATGTGCGCAAGGAAGTGAATTTCTTGCAAAAAGAACTCACTTTTCTTCGCATTAATGAGTAGCCTGTTCTTACGTAACTCATTGAAAACTGCAGTCAAGTGATCCCTATGCTCCTCTTTAGACTTTGAGTAGACAATCATGTCATCAAAGAAGGTACCCACGAAGTTTCTATGTGGTCTAAAAATTCTGTCCATCATTCTATTAAATGTGGCAGGAGCATTTGTGAGACCAAATGGCATGACAAGAAACTCATAGAGACCAAATGTTGTCCTGAACGCAGTCTTATGGACATCTTCTGGTCTAATGCGTATCTGATGATACCCGCTCTTTAGGTCTATTCTTGTAAACAATGACGCTCCCTCAAGCCGATCAAGAATGTCATCTATCCTCGGTATGGGGAACCTGTTCTTGATAGTATTCTTATTCAAGGCGCGATAGTCAATGCACATGCGCCATGAACCATCCTTCTTCTGCACTAAGAGTACAGGCGAACAAAAAGGGGATGAACTAGGCTGAATCAGCCCCTTCTCTAAAAGCTCGTTGACCTGACCCATAATCTCTTTCTGCTGGGCTGCACTAACCCTGTATGGTGGTCTATTCGGTGGACTAGAACCTGGCACAAGATCTATAGTATGATCCTCAGGTCTCTCAGGAGGTAACTCCCCTGGCAAAGAGTCCGAAAAACAATCACTGAAACCACTAAAAAAAGTTGACCTGTCTTTATCTAAGGTAGACAAATTAGATACAACTTGAGGTACTTCTTTTGCAAAGATCAAGTACGTAGAAAGATGATTCTTTATTACAGATGAAATAGCAGAAGCAGAAACAACTGGAACAGACTCGCCTTTAAGCTTTACATCAAGGACACGAGTCTTTCCTCTATGTACAAGGGTAATCTTTTTGTTGTAAGTATCCACCATAGCATGCAACCTGTAACACCATGGGATACCCAATAACACATCACAGCCCTCAAGCGGCATAATATGAAATTCTTCCGCATCCACATAGCTCTGAATGTGCAGACGAAGCTTTCCCAGAATGGGAGTAACAGGCTCTGAATGTCCTGGGCATGCCAAACCTGCTTCGCTTGTCATACCCATCTCCTCTGCACGAATGCCCAACTTTGATGCCAATTCTGGTGATATGAAATTTGCACGGGCTCCTGGATCAAAGAAAACCAGCACTGTTTGGTCTCTAACTTTGCCCCAAGCTCTGCATAGCTCCGTGGCATCTGTGTTTGGCTGATCTCCAACCAAATCTGGAACAAGTCCTGCACTCGGCTTTGGCTTCTTCCCTTTATGGTCTGACTTGTCATCCTTATCGTGTGACTTCTTCTGTGGGCACTCATTTGCAAAGTGTCCTTCGTGTTCACAAATGTAGCATTTCTTGGCCTCCCTAAGAGCTTTCCTTTCTTGAAAAGTTTTGCCAGAAAAATGCCTTTTTTGTCCTTGTCCTCGTTCCGAAGAAGATTTAGATTGCTTCTTGGACGTCTCAGCTTCTTCAGTGGAGGGCTTCTTTGCAGGAGACTCAGAAGGCTTTGCTGCAACATTGCCCTTGGCTGAAAACTGTTTGCCCTGGGCCCCTTTCTTGTGGCTATTAAATCCATCGGAATCTCCCTTCGACAGATTGCTGGCCACTCTTGCATTCTCTATCAACTGAAACATATTCATGACAGTAGTCTTTGTGCAGTAGTCCCTGATTTTCTTGGGCAATCCGCAATAGTACTTCTCAATCTGTTCTGACAATGGCACAAACCTGTAAGAGGTGACTGGCAACAGTGCGGCCCAAAACTGTTTACTGTACTCTTCCAAATTCGCACACTGTTTAGCATTCAACTCGTGCCATTCTGTCATCACATCCACTTCAAAAGTGTTTGTCAACCATGCAGGCGCAAAAAGCTGTTTGAATTGGACCCACGTTGTTGGGGCTTGACCTTGGTTCAACAATGCGGTCCACCATTGGAGCGCATTCCCTTTCAAGAAAGTGGCAGCCTTGCGTATCTTTGAAGATTCCGTGAAGTTTTCTCCAGCATAAGCTGCATCGAACTGCTGTATGAAGGTCAAAGCCTGTGGGGAAGCAGGAGAGAGAGCCCACTTGATGTCCTATGCAATGAGAGTGAAGGAGAAGGGAAGAGTGGTGCAGAAGAAGCTTGCGCAGGAAAAACGTGAGAGAGAGAGAGAGCTCGTTGAATTTGGGAGAAGTCACACTATCTTCTTTTGGGCTTCACATTTGAGTATATGAGTAAGTGACTAGGGGGCCATTCACACTTGGGCCCCCTCACTTATAAGTCTTTTTAACTTATAAGTTATAAGTACAAGGCACTTAGGCCTTTATTCCCTAACAACCTCCCACCTAAAGGCAGTGTACCTTGGGAGATCAAAGAATCAGCTAACTATGATACAACAGCTGATCATGCACTTACTCATCCAACACCCATCATCTGACGGCAATATGCAAACCGCTCTGCTGGAAGACTCTTGGTCAAAAGATCTGCAGGATTGTCATCTGTGTGCACCTTGACAAGTGTAATGCTTTTGTCATCAAGCACACTCCTGATAAAATGATACTTCACCTCTATGTGCTTTGTCTTGGCATGAAAAACAGGATTCCTTGCAAGCATAATAGCACTCTGACTATCACAGTGTAGCACAGGAACCGGTGACTTAATGCCAAGCTCTTCTACCAAACGCATGAGCCACAAAGCTTCTTTGCATGCCTCAGTGGCAGCCACATACTCAGCCTCAGTGGTAGACAAAGCAACACATTTTTGCAGTTTAGAAATCCAAGAAACTGCACCTCCTGTGAATGTAAACACATATCCAGAGGTAGACTTCCTGCAATCTGGATGTCCAACAAAATCTGCATCTGTAAAGCCATGCACAGATGTCTCACTCTTCCCAAAACAAATGCACAAGTCTTTAGTGCCTTTCAAGTATCTCAAGATACACTTCACTGCTTCCCAATGCTTTTTGCCAGGATTGCTCATGTACCTGCTTACTACTCCCACCGCAAATGCAATGTCCGGACGTGTAGCAACCATAGCATACATCAAACTGCCAACGGCTGATGCATAAGGAATCTTGGCCATTTCAGCCCGCATATCATCTGTGTTTGGGCAGTCATGTGCAGTCAGTTTTACATATGGAGGCTGCATCATATAGATCATCTCAAGCAAATCGCCATGCAAAAACGCTGTTTTGACATCCATTTGCTTTAACTCCATATCTTCAGAAGCAACCAGGCCTAAAACAAGACGTAATGTGGCAAGCTTTACAACAGGAGAAAAAATCTCATCAAAATCCACACCATGCTTTTGCTTGTACCCTTTAGCAACCAAACGTGCTTTGTACTTAGAGGAAGCATCAGATGTGACCTTGGTCTTGTAAACCCATTTACATGGCAGAGCCTTATGCCCTTTAGGCAAATCAACCAAGTCCCATGTATGGTTTTTCTCCAGAGACTGCATTTCCGAAACCATTGCTTTGAACCATTTCTTACTTTCTTCCCGTTGCATAGCCTCTTTATAGCAAGACGGCTCACCACAATCAGTAAGCATGACATAGTCTAAAGACGGTTCATATCTATCGGGGGGCCTTGTCACCCGAGTAGACCTACGCACCCAATGATCCATAACAGGTGGATTTTCAGCTTGTAAACCATCAAAAACAGCAGGCTGTTCAGCCGGTTGCATCGCAACAACGGGCGGTCTAGGAGCATCAACCTGTTCTCCTACCTGTGGTGCATCAATGGCAACTTGTTGGGGCTGATTTTCAGCAGCTAATGGCTGATTTTCAGCACCATTTTCAGCATGTAAAGGCTGCTGAACATTGGGCCTTCTTGGCTGTCCATATGTAACATCTTCACGAAAAACAACCCGGCGCACTTCCTCGACCTTTGTGGGTTGTTTGTGCATGCAATCCTCATTGAAGATGACATCATTGCTGCGTATGATTTTCCGTAATGCGGGATCCCATAATCTATACCCCATTTCACCATCCTCACCATATCCTAGGAAAATACATTTATGAGACTTTGGTTCTAGTTTGGTGCGCAGTTCACTCCGGATGTGAACATAGGCCTCACAACCAAACACTCATAAATGTGCATATGAGGGTGGCTTGCCAGACCACACCTCCTCAGGCACCTTTCCACCCAAAGCCTTGCTAGGTGAGCGATTAATCAAGTGAATAGCTGTTTGCACAGCTTCTGCCCAAAAACCATGAGGTAATGCAGCATGTGATAGCATACTCCGAACTTTCTCTTGGATAGTCCGGTTCAACCTCTCTGCAACTCCATTCTGAGAGGGATTAAAAGGAGCCGTGAGCTCTCTTTTAATACCTTTAGTAGCACAAAAGTCAATAAATGCTTTTGATACATACTCCCCCCCATTGTCTGAGCGCAAAGACCTAAGCTTCTTGTCAGTTTGATTCTCAACAAACGCAAGAAACTTCTTGAAAGTATCCAAAACATCGCTTTTAGCACGTATTGGATACACCCACACCTTACGTGTAGCATCATCGATAAACGAGACAAAATATTTCTTTCCCCCTAAGGACAACTGTGGCATTTCACATACATCGGAATGCACTAAGTCTAACCTGTCAGACTTCAAAGAAATAGACCTTTTGTGCGGTGTTTGACTGTGCTTACCATAAATACAGTGCTCACAATGAGAAAAATCAGCATACCTCAAACACGGCAAATAACCACAACGAGACAGAGTTTCCATTCCTCTTTTACTCATGTGTCCCAACCGGCCATGCCACAAAGAAACACTTGGCTGCTCGGTTACGGCGACAACATGGTCACGCACACTAGATACATGCAAAGGATACAAAGTGTCCGATTTACAACCCTTGGCTACAATCCGGGTCCCTTTACAAATTTTCCACTTGCTATCACCAAAAGTGGTGTGATAGTCTGCATCATCTAGCTGCCCTGTACTAATCAAACTCTTCTTGAGTTGTGGCACATGACGCACTTTGTGCAAAACAAAAGTCATACCATCAGCAAAAGAAAACTGGACACTGCCAATACCTGCAATGTCACATGCATAGTTGTCTCCCAAATAAACAGTGCCCTGCACCTCACCTGAGTACTGTGTAAACCAATCCCTATGAGGTGTTACATGAAAGGAGGCACCTGAATCAAGAATCCAAGTATGCATGTCCACATCAGAACCCATAGCAAGGGTATGTGCATCCACAGAAGAGGCATTGAGTACATCAATGCTGCTGTCACTGTCACAACTACTAGCAACATTGATTTCCTCAATCAACACAGTGCTCTTCTTGGCATTTCCCTTGTCCTTTGCATCAGTTTCAGCACCCTTGTTCTTCTCTTTCTTCCACTCATAGCATTCCCGTTTATAATGCCCTTTCTTTCCACAATGATGACACACAACATCTTTCCTACGAGATTTGCTGCGTGCCCTGTCCTTACTGTCAGATTTCTCCCTCTGTTGAGACCTGCCTCTCAAGTGCAATGCATTAGAAGACCCACCTGTGGTGTTCTTCCTGTTCATCTCTTCCATCAAGAGAGAACTCTCTACATCTGCATACTTAAGTGAAGCACTTGAGTTACTAAGAGCTGTCCGGAATACATCCCAACTCTCGGGCAATGTGCATAGCAGAAAAGTAGCTTTGAACTCCTCATCAATCGTGAATTTCAGCTCTGTCAGTTGGCTGAAAATAGAATTGAATTCATTGAGGTGCACTAACATGTGCGTGCCCTCCTTGCGGAGATCCATAAGCTTCTTAAGCCAATACACTTTACTGGCAGCACTCTGCTGTGCATACAACTCGTCTAAACGCTTCCACATGCCCCATGCTGTCTGCTCATTCTCTACATTGAAGAGTAAATTGTCAGACACCGAAAGCATGATCGTGGAACGAGCCAACTCGTCCACTTCTTCCCATTCTTCAACCTCCATATCAACCGGTTTCACACCCTGTAACTTAATAGGTTTCGCCTGTTTCTTCTGCAACATCACATTATAACATTGCTTCTTCCATATAGCAAAGTTATGGGCACCTTCAAGCTTGCGAATGTGCAACAAATTGCCACTTTCACTGCTAGAAGCCATTCTGAGTGATTGCAAACACTGAAACCCTGTTTTGCCGACCTAAACACGCCCAAATGTGCGCAATCGGGCAAAAAACAGCTTGCTGTTACAGAAAAACAGCGAGCAAATTTCACGCGAAATCACCCCAAAACAGCGTACATTCACTGCCAAACCCTTACCAAAGGTTTCCACAAGGTGTATACATCATTTGCTTGCTGAAATTCCCTGTTTTAGGGCAAAAATCAGACCTGTAAACACCTGTTTTGCTGAATTTTCAGAACCTCGTTGGTGGAAACACCTGTAAGATTGACTTGTGAGACTTGCCCTAATGAAATTGCATCAAATTGACCCCGAAATTGGTCAATTTCAGCAGAAATAGGCTGCTGTTCGCCAGTTTTTGAAACCCTGATTTTGGGGAAACTGTCACCGGAGGTCGATTCTACACGGTGAGAGGATCCCTTCGCGACAGAGTTGATCGAAAACGGTTGAATATCCTTCCCGCAGCGAGCAAAAACAGAATTCTGATCTGTGTTGCGAAGATGGCTCTCTTGGAAACCCTAAAGCTCTGATACCATGTGTGGGGAAGCAGGAGAGAGAGCCCACTTGATGTCCTATGCAATGAGAGTGAAGGAGAAGGGAAGAGTGGCGCAGAAGAAGCTTGTGCAGGAAAAACGTGAGAGAGAGAGAGAGCTCGTTGAATTTGGGAGAAGTCACGCTATCTTCTTTTGGGCTTCACATTTGAGTATATGAGTAAGTGACTAGGGGGCCATTCACACTTGGGCCCCCTCACTTATAAGTCTTTTTAACTTATAAGTTATAAGTACAAGGCACTTAGGCCTTTATTCCCTAACAAAGCCTTCAATTGGTCCTCAGTTCCTCGGAAAGTTTCAAACTTCACTCTCTGTCCACCTTCCTTGTAATCCTTAAGCTGACTCAAAGGAGCCACATTATCATAAACAGGTGCCTGTAACAGTGGTGCTCCATGAGTGTTCATTCCAGCACTCGCATCAACTGTTTTCCCTGTCATATCTGCATTTTGTACGTATGGCTGCGAAAAACCAGCCATACCAAATTGTGTTCTAGGCACTCGAAACTGGCCATAGGCACCCTGAAAACCTGGTTGGACACCCATGTTCGCGTACATAGGGTTACCCATGCCTGTTTGCATTGTCCCGAACACATTCCCTGGCATATAACCTGTGGAAGGTCCAGCCATAGCTTGAAACACTGAACCACCTCCAAAATAACCAGGATAAGTATTAGGTAATGGAAGGGTCTGACACACAGCGTGTTCATTACTCCCTTGACCATTCACAAATGGTTCCTGTCCAGCTAAAGGAAGCTGCTTTGGATCATTGGACACCGCTAGTTGCTCAACCACATGGACTTTCCCTCGAGCATCATGAGTCCTCTGCGCATTGGAAATTCCTTTTCTTGCAACGGCTTAGTCATGCCTTGTGTAGGAGGCTGAAAACCCTGTGTCGGAGCCTGTAAGAATTCATGCATCCTTGGGTTGTTAGCCAACTGCTGAAACATGTCCATGCAACAACGCGGTTGAGTTCTGAACAACCTGTCCTCTTCTTGAAGAGTTGAAGGAATTTTCTCTGTGCCATGTGAGGAAGATCCCTCTTCAGGTACTTGGTCTCTCTTCTCTGCCGTATCGACAAGCTCTGTGTTGCTTTCACCCACAACAATCCACGCTGCACTTTCTGAAGAAAAAGTGACTATCCCGTCGATGGAACCATGTAACCGGCCCGTACAACGTAGAGGGCGGTACTATTTCAATTACCTGTTAACTTTACACAGAGCACTGAGAAGGGAAGAGAACACAGTTGCGTCCAGCGACTAGAATGTCACTGCGCACACGAGACCGACACCCTCGCAAAAACCCCTGTAGGTCAAAAACACTTGTCTAGGACGGATTCCCTCGATATCTGGAAGCTTTTTGGTGAGCTGTCACAGAAATTCAGTGGGCTGTAATTCTCCGTTTTTCACTGTTGGGAGCCCAAAAGCCTGTACACGCATCCCAAGGCTCTCACGAGGCTCCCCCGATGTTCCCTTGCAGTTTAGGTGCGAAACCCTAAACCTGCAAAAAAACACAGCAGGCTGTAATTCCCTGTTTCGGATCGTTATTAGCGGAGCGAACACGCCTACGCGTGTCCCAAGGGCTCCCGCACGCAATGGGACAGCTTTCCCTGCTAAAAATATCTCAACTGGTGCGTCAGTTGACTCGGCAGCAGAGCAATAAAATGTTCCTCTTGTCATTCCAGAGGTAATGACGCGAACACATTTTCTGGTCAAAAATAGCAGTTCCCTAAATTTTAGGAGATGCTTCCATGGCGTCCCTATCGGTCTCCTGACCATCATTGAAGACTACCATTTGACCACCATCTACAATGTGGGTTAATTTACTGGCTGCTTGTTCCAAAACGGGGATCAAACATAATACGGTAGCTCAAATCTTCAGTTTTAAACAGAAACATGATGAGTCTATTAGGAAATGTACAACTCGAATGAAACAATACATTGCCAGATGCCCAGGGCTAGAGATACCTGCAGAAGAACGACTCGTATCTTTGTTTCTAGAAGGACTGCTAAACAAAGAACTTCATGCTATACTCTACAGTAAAAAGCATAACCCTAGAAGAGTGTGTCAGATGCTATTGACTTAGGAGACAATTGTGATATTTTTAACGAAGATGTCCCTAAGGATAACCAAAGTGAGAAAACAACATCCACTAAACCAGCACAAGTGGAACGGCTGCTGCAGCACCACTTTCAGCCATAGAAGATATGCTCAAAAGTATGAACGACATGATGAACAACATGCAAAAAGAGCCTATGAGGGGACCAGGACAAGGGATACCTCAACAGGGACAACCAATTAGGCAACAAAAATGGTGTGCAATTGAGGATAAATGGATCAACCATGAGACTTACGAGTGCTACTTCCAACCAAAGTATGATGGGAATTTTCAGTACGTGCCTATGAGGCCACAAGGACAACCCATGTACAGATATCAGCCTAATTTGGCCCAAGCTCAAAGACCACCAATGTGTATGGAAAGACCTCAACCTGTGTTGGGTCAACAACCTCCGTACCCAGGACATAATGCATTGCCTGTAAAGTACATGCACTCCGAAGGAGTCATAGATGAACAAGCATTAGTGCTTGTTACACCCTATGCGGAGCCTAGTCCATCTACAGTTGGTAGAAGGAGATTGGTATAATTTACATCCACCACCAATGGAAGAAATCGTGACTTCTGCTCCACCAGAGCTCACACCAATGTATTATGTACTTGACGAGTGGCCCAAATTCCAGTTTGGCGCACACGAGCTTCCATACTCATCAGAATTCAGTGCTAACTGGCCCGGGCAGTCCCTGTCTGACCGACCTAGATCCCCGATGTGAGAAACCCATTTGGCTGCACCTTTTCAAGGGTTTTGGGACAAACAAGTAAAAATAAAATAAATATATCTAATACTTATTTACGGAAGGCAACAGGAAAAATACACCTCCTGGTGACAATTGGTCTCCTACAAATCCTTTGTTGCTTGGGCCGCTTGCTCCACGGCAAGCTTCTCTTTGTCAAGGAGGGTGGTGCAAAGCCTCTCCGATGAAGGTGGCACATAAGAGGAGCCATATTCCCCTTTTTTCATAACCATGGTTCGAAAGTATGGAGAGCTATCCACACAAAATAGAGCATGTTGTGTTAGTATGGAGAGTCGAGAGTCGAGAGTCGAGAGTCGAGAGTCGAGAAGTTAGAACCCATAATGAATACAAAATGGAAGATTGCAATGTACATATGCCAAGGGAAACTCACCGCGAAGCATGGAAGGCAATGTGGTCGTGGAAGAAGAATCGGGCAACTGACCTATCCACCTCTTCCTTCAATTTAGGATTTCAATTTTCGTTGAGGGTGCTTTGGCGATGCACAATGGAAGAGGACGGTGAAGATGCATTTGTCTTGAATGATTGAGAGATGTCGTCAAGGTTGGCTTCCCTTTGCTCTCGCGGTGTCGCCGTGGCGGAGGGATCAACGGCAACAAAACGGCCCCTCTTGGCCGCTTCCGCGACCTCATACACCGTGAGCTTCTCAAGAAGATCTAACCTCTTCTAGGGAGTTACTCGAGGGCAAAACTTCACCTCGTGATTGGATTCATGAAGAAGATCGGCTCGCACTTTGTTTGAACCACCCGTTCTCTTGTACGGGCATAGCTTGCATGTCCATGGTCTTGCACCGCCACCTTTGCCATGCGTGCTAAAGTCGACTTCATCCCACCACGACCATGTTTGCACGGCGGGTCTCCTTTGAGAAGAGCCGGCTTGAGAAGTGGAGTTGGCTTGAGATGACATGATGGTGGAGAGAGAGTAGAGCTTAGAAGTTAGAGGAGAGCTTGTGTGGAGAGAGAGTAGAGGAGAGCTTCAAAGTTGAGAGGGTAGAAGAGAGGGAGGGAGTGGAGACTCAAGGGTAGAGCTAAGAGTGTAGAGTGTAGATACTAGAAGGCTTAGAAGCCTCTAGAAGGTAGACCGTACGACGTGTAGTCGTAGCTTGAGTAGAGAAGAGAGATTGAGGGAATAAGAGGCCCAAGGGAGGCTTTACAGCCTCCAAAGGGCCAAACCCCCCCCCCCCCCCCCCCCCCCCAAAATATGGTCGTTGGCTGCAACTGGCCGTTTTGAAAGGTCAGTTCTTTCAAATTTTGATTTTTTTTGGGCGCTTGGAATTTTCCGTTCCCGGCCGCCGCCGGCCGTTCCGATTGTCCCCAGCCCGGCAGCCTGCGACCCCTCCGTCCGGCCGAAAAACCGTCCGTCCCTGGCCCAGTTCCGGGCGTCCCCCAGTCCTAGGGCCCGTCCCCCCCGTTCCCTATAACTATGCTGAGACTAAGGCAGAGATATTTGAACATCATTATAGGTGCCTAAAAGGCATAACATGTAAAGCAGACCGTGTAGTTAGTGTCTTTTTGATTATTTGAAGTGATAAACTCACATATTGCTTTGAAGATTTCCCTTTACATTGCTTCTTGCCTACTTACCCTTCACTAGTGGTAAGTTTGTGGTCCTCAACCCTTGGACTAAGTTTAATTTACCAAAAGATCCTCCACAACTTTGGGATTTGAGAGTCAACACTTTATTCCAGGCAGTCACAACTCCTTGATATGCGTGTAACTCCAATTGGGGAGTTGGCTATAGTAGAGGACACTGCTATGTTTAGATGGAGAAAAAGAAGAACAAAACAATCAAAACAAGAACGACCTCACCCATCATATAGGTCAATTAGCTCCTTGCTTGACATTTTCATAAGTCTGTCACTGATCTATTGTGAAGCATAGATGTTCTTTGAGGTCTATTCTATTGTATGCATCTTCGTCTATGACAACTATGGGCTGCGCATAGTAAAATGCAACAAGCTATCACTATCGAAGTGGCGCAAGAATACACTTTTTTTTTGTACACTTGAGCTCTACATTCTGTCGGTGGACTTAATGGACTCTAAACAACGTGAATGAGGGTCTACAACAATAGTGAGGGCGGGAATAGTCTTGATGAGAGAGGGTCCGTGGGGTGGGGGGTCACTTCTTCTTCTTGAGAAGAGTTTGTGAAAGAGAGATGGGAGGTGCTTTTATATGCTCAAATACTAGAGGGTGTCCTCTCTTTTCCTTCAAAAACATGGAGAAGCTGACAACTTGCCAAAAATAAGGAAAGGGGAAAAAGCTTAGAGAGAAAACAAGAAGCACCGTCTCTTTTAACGTGGTTTGGTTTAACTGCGAGACACTAACTGGGCGGCGAAATAGACACTCTACCACAAATGAATTGAAACTGCAAGTGTTGAAATTGAAAGAGAGATGATCGAAAAGTGTAGACAAGACGTAGTGGAGCGGAGTTCTTACTGATCTCTGTACAACAGTGATATGTAAAAAGACCATGAAGGCCTCATATTTAAGACACGTAGGCACAAAAAGCAACTGCTAGCAGAAACTGATGCCCAAAAGCTATGTAGTCATGAGTGGATGTAACAAACTTGGACACTCCAAGTCAAGATTCTACCGCGACACAACAGAGATTCACTTGAAACAGTTCACAGTTCACAATTGATTTGATACGGCCCGGCGGAGTCCTGTGCCTAGAGATATTAGCCCCGAAGACTGGCACCCCTTTCGGTATTTCTTTTTGTATTAATCTGTGCTCAAAGGACAAGAGAGTGGGAGGGTTCTCCCTCTCAAAAAGAAAGCTACATGCAAGTAGCAAGTCTTGTAGGCAAAATGAAAATTTGTGCGCTTTGACACACAACAAAAGCCTATATGCATGACAGTGATCCGAGCTTGGATCTAGCATGGACAAGAGCAGCAACAAATGTAGGATGATTTGGAGAAGAACTAGAGTAGCCAATGGACATACTTTATAGGTGTATGTTGCTAATGTGTACAACTTGGATTTTGTATCATTGTTTTTCTCACCAAAAGCTTCGAAAAATACTAGTGTGACAAATTTTCAAGTTCCCCTCACAATTTTGCTTCCTTACAATTTGCAACACAAAGCACTCGAGTTTTAAAGCTCAATCTAAGAACTCATTCTTTTGGGCCACCCTTCAAGATATGCAGCCTAATAGAATTCAAACAAGCTAATGAATTGACTCAAATTTTTTGAACAAGCTTTTGAAATAGAAAGTAAAAACTAGCAGTATAGCAAACCCCACTCGTCTTTCTTGAAAGGTTGTAGCCTAGTTTTTCAACTTTGGCCAAGTAGTCCATCTCGTCAAAGAAATCCTATGAACCTCAATAGCGAAAGAAGGTTGGTGAAATATAGAGTTTCAATTGGTGGACATAAACATCCTTAACTTGCATGCGTTTGATGAAATATAAATCTTTGATGTACAACTCATTAACCTTTCACTTCCGTTTGGTTATGAGCTACATGAACAACTTCTTTCCCAATTGCATACCTTCACTGTTGGTAGATTTTCCCCCGACACCTATCTCCAATAGTGGTGGAACTCCCTCGTGCCTATGTTTTGTGCTAGAAAGGAGCTTGTGTCGCCTATTTTTTGAAGAAACCAAAAAGTGAAAAAAGAAAAAATGAAAGTAGCAATTTGAATAGCAATTTAAAAAAAATAAAATGTAAAGCAATACCTTGCTAGTTGGTTTTAGGTTTTAATTGAGAGAAAAATAAAATGTAAAGCAATACCTTGCTAGTTGGTTTTATGTTTTTATTGAGAGAAAAATGGCCATCTCACTCTTACAAGTGTAGCTCTTGCAATCAGGAGGATTCTGGTTTCAAATCATGCATGATCTATTGAAGATACATTTATTGTAATTTTCATTCTCTTTTTTAGTTATTTTTTGGTAGTTACGTGAAGTAGGTTTTGGCCTTTGAGGATTTAGAAAGAGAATGTATTATTTGTATTGAAACAAATAAATTAAGATTGACGAAGACACAATTTTTACTATGCTTTGGTAGCATAAGAGGTTTCGAATATAAACAACATACAGTAGATGCTAGAGAAATACTATCAACACAAGTTATTACAAGTTTTTAGTAGTTATAGCATTTTGTAGAAGTTATGATTCTTGAGATACAATAAATTCTAGTGACTTATACAGAGTAAGATGAACAATGCTAACTCTTTGCATTACACACATTATAACATCTTAAACTGCATGAACTCGTAAGTCTATTTGTCGTTTAGTATATGTACGCCTAATCTTCATTGATTTAGGTCAAAGGGATTCAATTACATGCACACGACAAAGCCTTATTACATGTTTAATACCATTTGTGTCTTTTCTCGTTCGTACCATTGGCTCATTTAGTTGATAAATGTTTTGCATACACACTCTTAAATTCTCATGTTTCGAAGCATGGTACACACACATTGAGTAGTGAGCATCGATGGATCAAGGACAACTTGTAATTTGAATATAAAGAAAGAAAAATATATGTTTTCCTCTCTCTAAGTTGTGTCTTCTTGTTGCAGATTATCTATTTGTCGAAGGGCACTACTATGCGCACATGTACCACTTTCTTTGTTTTTGTTTGTGTTCAAGCCTCAAGGTTGCCATAGAAGTTTGTCATATAAACCGAAAATAACTCATGAGCATGATGTATGCATTGCAGCAACGATTAGGCAAGTCGGTTGACAATACAGAGAAGTGAGCTCAATTGCAGTGCCATGGATGCAGCAAAGAAGAAAGCGCTCCTCAAGTCCCGAATGCGTGAAGCTGCGCAAGAACGGAAGAAGCGAATCGATTCTCCTCTCGTCAGGTGACTCTTCCACACAAAGAGAGAGAGAGAGAGAGAGAGAGAGAGAGAGAGAGAGAGAGAGAGAGAGAGAGAGAGAGAGAGAGAGAAGTGTGGAGATGTTGTATTATTTAGTGAACACTATGCATGACATGGTTGGTTTTATTATTGTTTTGTGGATGACTGTCATGAGTTTAGTTAGGTTACTTGCATTTATGTATGGATTTTGCCTTGATGTATGACCTCTTTCAACAATGCGGAAGGTTGACTTCCATGAGCTCAGATAGGTTACTTGCATTTATCTATGGATTTTTCCTTGATCTATCGAGATACCCATGTACGTCGTCCTTCAACAATGCTGTATGTGACTAAGACAGAGATATTTGGACATCATTACAGGTGCCTAAAAGGCACAACATGTAAAGCAGACTGTGAAGTGATAAACTCACATAAGATTGCCCTTTACATTGTTTCTTGCCTACTCACTCTTCACTAGTAGTAAGTTTGTGGTCCTCAACCCTTGGACTAAGTTTAATTTACCAAAAGATTCTCCACAACTTTGGGATTTGAGGGTCAACACTCTATTCAAGGCAGTCAAAGCTTCTTGATATGCCTGTAACTTCAATTTGGGAGTTGGGTATAGTAGAGGACATTGCTACGTCTAGATGGAAAAGAACAATATCAAAACAACCAAAACAAGAACGATTTCACGCATCATATAGATCAATTAGCTCATTGCTTGATAATTTCCAAGTCCGTCACTGATCTATTGTGAAACATAGATGTTCTTTGAGGTCTATTCTATTGTATGCAACCTCGTCTATGACGACTATGGGCTGCGCATAGTAAAATGCAACAAGCTATCACCATCGAAGTGGTGCAAGAATATACTTTTTTCTGGTGCAATTGAGCTCTACATTCTGTTGGTGGACTTAATGGACTCTAGACGACCTGAACGAGGGTCTACAACAATAGGGAGGGCGGGAATAGTCTTGATGAGAGAGGGCCTGTGGAGCGGGGAGTCACTTCTTCTTCCTGAGGAGAGTTTGTGAAAGAGAGATGGAAGGTTCTTTTATATGCTCAAATACTCATTGAATCATTTAGTCCTCACATTTAGGTCTCATTGATTTGTAACACATGTCGAGATGCACTTAATTCATTGTGTTTATGATCAATGCCACCCCTATTGGTGAATAGAGATAAAATGCTGTTGGCATTTCATCTCACATACTCAGACAAACACATTTGCGAGAGTACTCAACATTTGTTCAATGCTAAAATCAATTTCTTGAAATTTCAACCATAATGTCACATATTATGGTAAATAATCTATGTACAAATTATATAGCAGTCACCTGACAGAGCACTCTTAGCACATCAATACCACCAAAAATGCCAGAGACAAATTGGTTGTCTCTATCTCAATGTATCGGGAGTTTGTGACAAAGGAGTTGAGTGGCTCCTCTCTTGTGTAGCACGTGCTACACTAGACCCAACCTATTGAATCAACGTGCGCTTTTGGAATAGCCACAGTTAGACCGAAAGCTTCAAGGTAAAGCTCTAACAAGTAAGGAGTATTTTCCAAGTCCTCCTTCTCCATCCGCTTCGCATCAAGAGAAGGGTAGTTCGTGAACTTGACCAAGTATTTCTGGACCAGCTTACCTTTCACTTTCCTTTCCTTGTGCGCTAGGATGTGCTAAGGTATAAGAATTTCCTCCGTTTCTTAGATTGAAATATGTGGAAATCTACATTATGGTGAGATTATCCACCTCTAATAACCATGGATTTGAAGCACCAACCTGCAAGATATGGGGAAGAAGGTTGATAGAGGCAAAGTTTCAAAACATAGGCAACACAAGTTTCCTTCTAGCACAAAACATAGGCATGAGGGAGTTCCACCACTATTGGGGATAGGTGTCGGGGGAAAATCTACCAATAGTGAGGGTATGCAATGGAGAAAGAAGTTGTTCATGTAGCTCATAACCAAACGGAGTGAAAGGTTAATGAGTTGTACCTCAAAGATTTATATTTCTTCAAACGCATGCAACTTAAGTATGTTTATGTCCATCAATTGAAACTCTATATTTACCCAACCTTCTTTCGCTAGACTACCATTGAGGTTCATAGGATTCCTTTGACGATGTCACAAAGTGATGACGTGGCGGACAGCAGAAACCCTAATTTCTGCCAGAAACCCTAAAATTCCTGCAAACCCTAATTTTTGGCCAAAAACCCTAATTTCCGGAAATCGCGGAGACGGATTATTAAAAAAAAATAATTTTTTTTTTTTTTTTTTTGGAAAATGATGAGCGACGTGAATTTTGCTTTTGCTTTTAAAAAAAAAAAAAGAGAAAAGACTCTCTAAGAGAGAGAGAGAACTGATGCTTTTGATTTTAAAAGCTTTTGGGGCTCTGCTTTTGGGCATCCCTTGTAACCTTTAAATTAGTGGTGAGGGCCTCACTTCTCAGAGCATCTGGACGCAGAGTCTGAGAGTGAAACCCTAACCGCTCTCTTGTACTTTGATGATTGATTAATACAAAAAGAAATACCGAAAGGGGCGCCAGTCTTTGGGGCCAATATCTCTAGGCGCGGAACTCCGCCGGGCCAATGCAAATCTATTGTGATCTGTGAATTGTTTTGAAGTGGTTATTTGGTGCTGTCGCGGTTGATTCTTGACTTGGAGTGTCCAAGTTTGTTACAGTGGTATCAGAGCACGGCCGATTTCTCTTCTACGGGAAATCCGATCCCCGAATTTTTTTCCGCGGCACCTATGGCTTCAGGCAATGATCAGTCGACTCCCTCTGCATCTGGAGATGCGGGCTGGGATCACAACGAAGATTCAGGTAGAGAGTATGGCCCGCCTTGGCCTACTTAGGCGGAGCGGCGAGAGATAGAGCGTCGCCAGTTGATCGGCGATGCAACAAAGATGATGCTCAATTTTGCCAAGGACCCGAAGATGGCAAAATATATGAACCAGACCTCTTTGGAAGAGGTACAGATGGAGTGGCAGAGAACCACAACACCACTCCCGAAACCCGCTCTCAAGAAACCTTCTGCCTCCAAGAAATATACGGAGAAGGAACTGGAGAACGTGGTTGATGCACGGATTGCTCAGCTTTTTGACACGCAAAAGAAAGGCAAAAAGCACGGCAAAAAGCAGAACAAAGGTACTGACTTCCTGGGATATTTAGGTCGTCGGTCGACATTTGACAAGACAAAGAAATTGAAGAAGCGCGTCAAGTTTGAAGACCTACCCAGTTCTTCTTCTTCTTCTTCTGACAGTTCTTCTAGCTCCTCGGATTCGAGCGAAGAAGTTAGAAAAGGTAAAAAGCGAAGCAAGAAGCAACGCTTTGGAAAGGGCAAGAGAAAGGCAAAGAAGGCTAAATCTCGCCCAGAGACTCACAGTTCTACTGAGGACTCGTCTACAGATAGCTCAGCTTCCGATGACGGAAAGTTTTATGCGAACAAGAAGAATTTTTACAAAGCCAACCAGTATGACTTTCTCGAAGATAAAAGCAAGAAAGTCCGAGAGTTTAAGGAAGGTGGCCACTCGATCAAGTTTGATACTTTTCAAGATACTCAGATGCTTCGAATGCTTTGTCTTTTATACAGCAGTTTGACATCGCTTTCGCGGGAGGACGCTATTCAGAGCACTCCAAGATTCGGAGAGCTGCCTCTTACTTTAAGGGGAATGCTCGTACTTGGTGGTCCACGCTTCTATTAAGCAAGACTGTGCCAGTTACATGGCTGAAATTCAAGAGGCTTTTTATTTCTTTTTGGTTGACTCAAGAGTTTGAGCGAGATATACGAGCTGCTTGGAACCATCTCCGGATGACCAAGAGCGATACAGTGAATTCTTATTCTGAAAGATTCTGGAGCTCTTTTCTACCCGCCTCTTCATTCAAGAAGATCTCGTTCAGAGAACAGATTGAGCGGTTTACCTTGGGTCTACCTACAGAGATCCGAGATCACTGCTTGGAACAGAAGTAGGCTTCTATTCAGGAGTTGATGAGTCATGCGAAGCGGGGCTTTGCCATTCACTCTGGCAGTCTGACCTACCCCACAGATGAGGCCATGACACAACGAGCCGAACAGACTTCTGGGAATGAAAGTAGAATGAAAAAGAGCAACCCAGAGAAAAAAAAGGATGCACGACCCAAGCTTACTCCTGAGGAGAGAGCTCGCTTCATCAGAGAGGGGAAGTGCTTGGGATGCGGGAAACATGGACATATTTCCGCAAAGTGCCCTGATAAGGCACAGAAAGAACAGAATGATAAAGACGACGACAGGTCTGAGAGTTCGAGAGCAGCTGAGGAATGTGGCAGAAAAGGCAGATAGAAAAGCAGAACTGGTACCACATGGCGTGGGACTTGCACCGAATCTAATGAATGAAAGTACAAACTTTGCCGTTTTTTTTTGGGGCAAAGTGAAGGATCAGGAAGCTCTTTTGAAGGAGCCAAGGCCAACTTCTTTTCACTTGGAATTGGCGGCTCGATTTGGAACTACGCCCGACAGACTGACGCCACAAGCGGAGGTAGTTCGACTGGCACCCGGATGGGATGTTGCCATTACACCGAGCATTGGCAAACTTCGTTTGCAATGACAGGGGTGTTCAGGGCATGCGAGTGACGTTCTACTCAGGATCCCTTGGTACCACAAGAACTACGCTGTGGTTGACTACCGGGCCGAGAAAGCGACTTTGATAAATGAAGGGCTTAGAGATTGTACTTGATGAACTTCAGTTTTCTTACTCATTCTTTTGGGAGAACTGAACGATGGATAAAGGTTAAATATGTTTTGACCTGAAGAAAAGAACGCCAAGATTTTTTTTCTCCACGCTCATGCCGATTGCTTTTGAGAGGGCCTGAAGATCATACCATTGATCTGATATCTGGAAGCACGCCACCGAATCGGCCACCTTATCGTGTGAGCCGAGTACAGAATGAAAAGATTATGAACTCAGTGAAAGACCTCTTGGAAAAGGGTCTTGTCCAGCCTAGTACTTCACCGTATTGCTCTCCAGTGTTGTTGGTTTTGAAGAAAGACAGATCTTGGAGAATGTGCATCGATTATAGCACTCTCAACGAAATCACCATCAAGAACAGATTTCCGATTCCTAGGATCCATGATATACTCGACAGGTTACAGGGATCCTCATGCTTTAGCAGGATTGACTTGAAGAGTGGATATCATTTGATCAGGATAGCGCCAGGAGATGTCTACAAGACAGCTTTTCGGACGACTTTTGGGTTATTTGAGTTTTTGGTGATGCCTTTTGGCTTAACCAATGCTCCTGCGACATTTAACCGGATGATGGACAGGATTTTTCGAGAGTACAGGCTATTTGTTGGCACTTTCTTTGACGACATCATTGTTTTCTCCAAGAATGAGACAGAACACAGAGATCATCTGCGTCATGTCTTTCAGGCATTACGAGATCACACGTTAGTGATTAATGCAAAGAAAAGTGAATTTTTCCTACTAGAGATACACTTTTTGGGACACATTGTGTCAGCAGCAGGAGTGCGAATGGACCCGGCCAAGATAGAGACTATCCGTGATTGGCCCGATTTGAGGAATGTCCATGAAGTTAGAAGCTTCTTGGGACTGTGTTCGTACTACAGGCGGTTCATACGAAAGATTGCAGAGGTTGCTTCCCCTTTGCATACCTTGACACAGAAAGGAGTACCTTTTTCGTGGGGACCCACAGAGGTGACTGCCTTTCAGACATTGAAAGAGAAATTCACTACAGGACCAGATTTGACTTTGCCGGACTTGCAGAAGTCATTTGAAGTATTTTGTGATGCTTGTGGTCATAGTCTGGGTGCGGTCTTGATGCAAGAAGGCCATGTCATAGCTTACGAGAGCCGTTTGTTCTCTAGGCCGGAGATGACAGCACAGATCTATGGGAAAGAGCTTTTGGCGGTTATCCACGCTCTTACTCAGTGGCGGCATTACCTACTCGGAGCGGATTTTACCGTCTTTACAAACCATCAGAGTTTGCTATACTTCTTGTCACAGAAGCAGCTTTCGGAAAAGCAAATGCGGTGGGTGAACATCTTGTCACAGTTCCACTTCCAGATTGTCCATGTGCAGGGACAAAAGAATGTGGTGGCAGATGCTTTGTCTCGGAAACCGTTGGTTCTGGCTATTTCCGCGATACATCATAGGAGCTTTGAGGATATGGTCGATCAGTGTGCCACAGATACAGATTTTGCAGATATTTTCACACGGATACAGGATGGGGAGACAGTAGCTGGATACTCCCTTCGGGAAGGCTACTTGATGAAAAAGACTATGTTGTGCGTTACACAGCCGTTGAGGGAAAAGGTTATGACTGATTGCCATTGTCCACCTTTTACGGGTCACCGCGGCATTGCTACCACCATGAAAGGGGTAGAGAGAGATTTCTTTTGGCGGAGACTGAAGAAGGATGTGGAAGAGTTTGTGCGCAGTTGCTTGGTATGCCAGAAGGTCAAGTTTGACAGGCATAAGGTACAGGGATTGTTACAGCCTTTACCCATACCCACCCACCCCTGGGAAAATATTGAAATGGATTTCATTTTTTTTGATCTCCCGAGAATACAGAATGATCACGATGATTTTCCGATTACATGGCACGCCTGAGACGATTGTCTCCGACAGAGACCCCAGATTTATGAGTTTGTTTTGGAAGGCAATTTGGGAGAACATTGGCACGCGGTTGCAGTTCTCGTCATCGTTCCACTTGCAGACTGACGCGCAATCTGAGATTGCCAATTCAGTGATTTTAGATTTATTGAAGTCTTGTATCTCGCATGAGAAGACTCAATGGGAAAAGAACTTACCTTTGGTGGAATTTGCCTACAATAACACGATACACTCTTCGACGGGGAAGACGCCATGAGAGATTGTTGAAACTGCTGCGAAGGTTCCATCCTTCCTGAGCACGAAAGATAAGATCTTTGAAGTGGATGAATATACGCGAGATTTGGATACGGCTTTTGCCAAGGTTCGCGAGACTTTGCAGAAGTCTCAAGAACGACAGAAAAAGGCAGCGGATCGCCATCGTCGCGACTGGAAACTGAAGGAGGATGATTGGGTGCTCTTACTTTTGAGAAGGCACGCCTAAGAAAGAAAAAGGGAAAGGAGAGGCTTTTTCCAAAGCTTAGTATGTGATACTACGGACCTTTCCAGATTACTGACAAGATAAATGATCTCTCCTTCCGATTGAAATTGCCAGATACTTGGAGGATTCACAATGCATTGCATGTGAGTCTCTTGAAACCTGTTAAGGGTGATGTGCCTGATGATGGGGAGCCTGATGAGCAACCCAAAGTGGAAGAAAACGAGGAGATCCTTGTTCCTGAACAGATTTTGGCACAGAATGATACGAAGAAGGGTAAAGTCTGAAGGCGGGTTCTTGGTTAAGTTCAAGAACTTTCCTGCATTTGATGCGAAGTGGATGGAGGAGGAGGACCTAGCAGATACTCCTCGGATTGTGAAACTTTACCTCGATGTTTTGGTTTAGCATAGTCTACTCCAAATGGAACCCAGAATTCAGCTTGGCCGAAGATCTGGTGCAGTGGGATGCACAAGAGGGGAGTTACTCCGCTCCCTTGTCAACAGATGCCTCGATTTTGATACTAAAGTCACTGATGTCTCTTTGAGCTTCAGGGATACTGAGAGCTGACAGTATTCTGCTGGATGACTTTATGAAATGGAATTCCTGATTATGATACTGATTTGTTCTTGATTTCTTGTGAGCACAGGAACTGATAGACGAAATGACTGCAGCATTTTTGGTCTGATTGATCTCGAATAGACATGGTTGCAATAGGGGTTAGTTAATCGGACATCGTGAGGTCCCGATTGGACCTAGATGTGATTGCTAGCTACATTGCCGATAAATCATGGTCTAAGATCCGAATGAATGTTGAATGTCATGTGATGTCCTGTGATGTCTGGTGATGTCCTGTGATGTCGTGTGATGTGACTGTCGATTTTGTACATGTGCTAGATGTGCGTTCCTAGTACGTAGGTACTAACAGTCAGTGTCTGCTAAGACGGTTTATGGCTTTTGTCGGTTTTGCAGGCGTAATCGCGGTCGATTACAATGCTTTCAAGAGGGGGATATGTCACAAAGTGATGACGTGGCGGACAATAGAAACCCTAAAATTCCTACAAACCCTAATTTTTGGCCAAAAACCCTAATTTCCGGAAATCGCGGAGGCGGATTATTAAAAAAAAAATAATTTTTTTTTTTTTTGTAAAATGATAAGCGACGCGAATTTTTCTTTTGCTTTTTTAAAAAAAAAAACAGAAAAGACTCTCTAAGAGAGAGAGAGAACTGATGCTTTTGATTTTAAAAGCTTTTGGGGCTCTGCTTTTGGGCATCCCTTGTAACCTTTAAATTAGTGGTGAGGGCCTCACTTCTCAGAGCATCTGGATGCAGAGTCTGAGAGGGAAACCCTAACCGCTCTCTTGTACTTTGATGATTGATTAATACAAAAAGAAATACCGAAAGGGGCGCCAGTCTTTGGGGCCAATATCTCTAGGCACGGAACTCCGCCGGGCCAGTGCAAATCTATTGTGATCTGTGAATTGTTTTGAAGTGGTTATTTGGTGCTGTCGCGGTTGATTCTTGACTTGGAGTGTCTAAGTTTGTTACAGACGAGATGGACTACTTGGCCAAAGTTGAAAAACTAGGCTACAGCCTTTTAAGAAAGAAGAGTGGGGTTTGCTTTAATGCTGGTTTTACTTTCTATTTCAAAAGCTTGTTCAAAAAATTTGAGCCAATTCATTAGCTTGTTTGAGTTCTATTAGGTTGCATATCTTGAAGGGTGGCCCAAAAGAATGAGTTCTTAGATAGAGCTTTAAAACTCGAGTGCTTTGTGTTGCAAATTGTAAGCAAGCAAAATTGTAAGGGAAACTTGAAAATTTGTCACGCTAGTATTTTTCCAAGCTTTTGGTGAGAAAAACAATGATACAAAATCCAAGTTGTACACATTAGCAACATACACCTATAAAGTATGTCCATTGGCTACTCTAGTTCTTCTCCAAATCGGCGTACATTTGTTGCTGCTCTTGTCTATGCTAGATCCAAGCTCGGATCACTGTCATGCATATAGAATTTTGTTGTGTGTCAAAGCGCACAAATTTCCATTTTGCCTAGAAGACTTGCTAATTGCATGTAGCTTTCTTTTTGAGAGGGAGAACCCTCTCACTCCCTTGTACTTTGAGCACAGATTAATATAAAAAGAAATACTGAAAGGGGCGCCAGTCTTTGGGGCCAATATCTCTAGGCACGGGACTCCGCTGGGCCGTATCAATCAATTGTGAACTGTGAACTGTTTTGAAGTGAATCTCTGTTGTGTCGCGGTAGAATCTTGACTTGGAGTGTCCAAGTTTGTTACATCCACTCGTGACTACATAGCTTTTGGGCATCAGTTTCTGCTAGCAGCACCTCCCATCTCTCTTTCACAGACTCTCCTCAAGAAGAAGTGACCCCCCATTCCACGGACCCTCTCTCATGAAGACTATTCTCGCCCTCCCTATTGTTGTAGACCCTCATTCAGGTCGTTTAGTGTCCCTTCAGTCCACCGATAGAATGTAGAGCTCAATTGTACAAAAAAAAAGTGTATTCTTGCGCCACTTCGATAGTGATAGCTTGTTGTATTTTACTATGCGCAGTCCATAGTCGTCATAGACGATGTTGCATACAATAGAATAGACCTCAAAGAACATCTATGCTTCACAATAGATCAGTGACATACTTATGAAAATGTCAAGCAAGAAGCTAATTGACCTATATGATGGGTGAGGTCGTTCTTGTTTTGATTGTTTTGTTCTTCTTTTTCTCCATCTAGACGTAGCAGTGTCCTCTACTATAGCCAACTCCCAAATTGGAGTTACACGCATATCAAGGAGCTGTGCCTGCCTGAATAAAGTGCTGACCCTCAAATCCCAAAGTTGTGGAGGATCTTTTGGTAAATTAAACTTAGTCCAAGGGTTGAGGACCACAAACTTACCACTAGTGAAGGGTAAGTTGGCAAGAAGCAATGTAAAGGGAAATCTTCAAAGTAATATGTGAGTTTATCACTTCAAATAATCAAAAAGACACTAACTACACGGTCTGCTTTACATGTTGTGTCTTTTAAGCACCTGTAATGATGTTCAAATATCTCTGCCGTAGTCTCGGACAGCATTGTTGAAGGACGACGTATATGGATATTTCTATAGATCAAGGAAAAATTCATAGATAAATGTAAATAACCTAGCTCAGCTCATGGCAGTCAATCTTCCGCATTGTTGAAGAAAGTCATACATCAAGGCAAAATCCATAGATAAATGCAAGTAGCCTAACTGAACTCATGACAGTCACCCACAAGACAATAATGAAACCAACCATGTCATGCCTAGTGTTGACTATATAATACAACATCTCCACTCTGTGTATGTGTGTCTGTGTGTGTGTGTGTGGAAAAGTCACGTGACGAGAAGAGAATCGATTCGCTTCTCCCGCTCCTGCGCAGCTTCACGCATCCGGGACTTGAGGAACGATTTCTTCTTTAATGCATCCATGGCACTGCAGTTGAGCTCACCCCTCTCTATTGTCAGCCGAATTATCTAATCGCTGCTGAAATGTATACATCATGCTCATGAGTTATTTTCGTTTTAAATGGCAAAATTCTATGGCAACCTTGAAGCTTGAACACAAACATATTGCTGAGAAACTGTATGGGACTGGACTAAGTATTGAGCCTTGAAGATTGAGGAGCAATCTGAGCAGGTCCTTACTGTCCAATTTCAAGGCTCACATTTGTTGTGAAATACGGTTGGCCAATACATACTACAAACATGAAAGGTTTGAGAGCCGAAGTTGCTGGACTTCTTAAACTGATTGCATTTGTTTAACTGCCATCAGTGACCAAAGAGAAAAGCTTTAAAATAACATGTAGAGTCGAAACAGATAAAACATCTTATTGCCTTTCCTGTCTACCATGAAAAACGGAGAGTATATAATGCCACAACTAGGTATTAAAAGGAACAATCTGTCAAGATCTTGTTTATAAAACTCCAATTTGTTATAATCAATTGAGGATTTGATGCAAGGCATGCCCAACCATATACACATTGGATAATATGACTGGCTAAGTGCAGCTCCAGAAATATAGCTTTCAACTATCTAGTTGCATACTTGTGCTGTGGGGAACATCCAACAACAACAGGTGCTATTTTTCGTTTTGATGCACCAAGGTGAACAGGAGGTTCATGCTGCTGATGCTGATGCTTGAAAAAGCCGTTTCGTTGTGGGATGACTGAGTGCATTCATCTTACTGAATTATGTAGACCAAGGTACAAATTTTGAATCAAGCATTGGCAGCACTAACGTAGAGAAGTCAGATTCACAAAAGATGCAGGAATGCAACAAAGAACTTCAATGGAGTAAATATGGAGGTATACTGGAAATGACGTCCGTAAGACGAGTAGAGACAGACCTTGATGAGTTGGGAGGGGTTGCTGAGAGCGCAGATCTGCTTGTAGCTTGCTGCTGCGAAGCTCTTTCTTTGGCTACGTGCCTTTCTTGCGATCCTCTAGATGCGTAAGTGCGGAGCAAAGTGAACGTTACTTTGTGAGTTCGTGTTGCAAGGAACAATATCTGCATTTGTTGTTGCTCTTTTCTCTTTGAAGAACCTGCCAAGGGAAGAGAAATCCATGGCATTATTATGTGGGCAATACTGGCAACGAAGGCTGAGCAAGACAACGACAAAGGGAATACACACCAAGTTCTAATTGTTCAAGTGGGTAGTTCTTGCAAGTTGCTGGATTTGTAGGTTTGTGAAGAGAATGGTTTGAAGAATTGACCCGTCTCTTTCTTTTTTGGAAGGTCGTATTGAAGGACCTCAGACAAATTTGAGTTTTTCAATTGAGTATTGAAAAAAGAGATTTTTGATTTGCTTTAGTCAACTTATTGGAGCAAGAGATTGTTTGTCTAATAGAATGTATATAGCGTCATGGTCTGACCAGTATACTGGAAAATTGTTTGTTTCAGAAGTAAAGCAAGATTTAGTCATCCAAATGGGATCAAGTAAAGATGCGTATATAGTGGTTGGTAGTGTATTTCAAACGTGTAAACCACTTGTCGACATCATGCTTTGTAAAGCTAGTTGTTGACGATATTTTTTTAGCATGTCAACATTGAAGTCGCCCATAATAATCAAGTTTTCATTCTGTGAGCATCTTGTTAATATCGTGCTGAGAGTGGCTAAAAAAGACTCGAATTTGTGAATATGTGGAGATCGGTATAGCGCTATCAAATGTATGAAAATTTTGCTACTGTGCTGCATAGTGGTTTCAATAATTTCGTAGTCAAGTGTCAATGTAAATATTTGTTGCATTGGTTAGGAAAGAAGATTTGTATGCGATAGTGGTATTATATTTTGTTTGTGCAGTTATTATTTTGAACTTCGTATTTGCATTTAGCAAGTCTGTGTGAAGTATATGTACCTCTTGAAAACAAGCTATGTCGCTCGTCAATATTAGTGGATGAACTTTGATATCTTCAAAGTACTTACATAATGACCTTATGTTTAGAGACATCATCAAAATGTTCCTTGGACCGAGGTTTTTGAGTGATGGCGTGGACAGTTTCCAACGCGCTTCTGAGGAGAGTTTGGAGGTCTCGTTCTTCACATCGTGAAGTTTGAACTAGCTAAAGGATTTAGGAGAAACAGGTTTTCCGTGGTTCGAACTCGTGAGAGTGCTAAACCATGCTTAGTACATTTGTCAGGTGAGAAGGCTAGTTGATCGAGTGAGAGTCCATGGGAGCGGTGTATAGTTCTTGCTGAAGCTTGTTGAATTGGGAACTGACTTCTGCAGACTATGCTAACATTGCTTTTTCCTAGTTGGAACTCTTTCATTACTGAAAATATACATGTCCACGTAGAGCCAATGCTAGAGGTATACTTTTGAATTGTGTTTCCTTGCCTACCTCTTTGTTGTAGAATTCAATCGACATTACTAATTTTTTGTTCAAAGTTACAGTAGTTTGGAAAAGTCCGTCTGCTCCATTTACAAGCCCGTCATTTGTATCATAGTTTCCTGCACATAGCTCAACCAGCATTAACGGCTTTATGTTCAGTACGCTGTGCAGTCCAGTGTTTTGTTTGCGTTGCTCAAGATTGTGGAGGTGGTTACAGGGGCTGTGTCTACCGCCGTAAGCGTAAATGTTGGCCCTTTCATGAGCTTGAATATAACATTATTATGTTGTAATGTTCTTTGTTGTGTATAGAATAAATGGGGTATATGTATGTTATGCAACACCTTGTTGAAGCATATGTTATTCAGCGTTTTGACATCAATGTTTGTTTGTTTATTTTTCATGATTCGATTGAGAATATTCACAAAGTTGGTGTCAATTTGGCACATAACTTCAATTAGTTCATGTTGTTTAAAGTGTGCTTGCCATACATTTAGACTTAAGGGATAAGAGTTTGCGAAGACCCATTTATCTCGTACCGGGGGAAGCAAGTATAAATCTCCGAAGCAAAGTACATGCAGACCTCCAAAAGGTATATGATGTTTGTGTTTAATTGTTTGGAGGCGTTTGTTGATGTTCGAAAACATTCGTGCTCCCACTAACGAAATTTCGTCTATAAAAAGTACCTTTAGCTCCATATAGACCTTGGTTAAGGTATCTAGTTGTGAGTCAGGAAGTTGTGTTAACATTTTTTGGTTTATAGGTATATGCAAAGCCGAGTGAATTGTTGTTCCGTCGATATTGTATGTTGCTTTTCTTGTGTACGCGAGTTTGAGAATTTTTGGTTTTAACGGGTCCCTGTGCTTATTATTGTTGTAATATCTAGTAAGTTGTTTAGTGATTGTTTTTAGGAGAATTGTTTTCCCTGTTCTAGCGCCTCCTGTTATGAAAGCGAAGATCTGTTTCTCTTGCTCATACCGTATTTTGTACATTATGTCCTCGAAGAAAATCCGTTGCTCGTAGTTTAGCTGGCGTTTCTGCTTGTAATATGTAGCTGTGTCGGAGGTTACGCTAGGAGGAGTCAAGTACTCATAGGTTTGAATGTTGCCAATGCTCGTAGTTGTACTGGTGCGTGAACCGAGTTCGATTGTGAAAGGTTCTACATTTTCAGTGTTGGTGACTTTCATAAGGTGCTCGTTCTCATCGTCAGAACTTGAACTCTTGCTGCTTATTAGAGCGGCTGCTATTTCTGCGACATCATGCCATTGTGCCCGGTTTCTTGAGCTTAATTGGTGCGTGTTTTTTGGTAATTTCCCAAAATTTGTTGCTTGCGAAACTTGTAGACACTTCGCCAAGTGTTGTGTTCGTTTGGGAAGTCGGCTTCATTTCCATGAAAGAGTAACTGCAGTAGGAGCAGTTTTCTATGGAAATTTTTAGGATCGCGCTTTCTCTTTCTTTCGCCGTGTGAAGTTTTTTTCGTGATTGATTTCAGCGGCGATGACTGCTAATGTACAAGGTTCTAGTTGTGTTGGCCGTTTTTTGTATTTATCAATAACTGATTCTCTCATAAATGTCACCAGAGTTGTCTGGCAAATCACGCAGTTCTTTGGCGTGTTTCAGCATGAACGCGCGTTCAGCCGTTGGTGTTGTGTTTACAAATTGAAAAGATCTAGATGCATGAAAGAAAGGAAAAGATAGTATCAAATAGACCGCTTGCTGAATGGACATTTGTTGAGCGTTTAATAGTGTTGTTCCGAGCTGTTTAATTTGCTCAGCTGGACCAATCTTTTCAGTTTTAGTACGTCTCAGAATTTGTTGGAAGACTTTTGTCAGCGTATTGTCCATTTTTGTTAAGTAAGAAGTGCAGTACTTTGCCGCTGCATATGGGCCAAGAATGAACTGGGAGTCAATGTTTGCTTCCCAAACGTTATTCCGTTTTTTGTATTTATCAATAACTGATTCTCTCATAAATGTCACCAGAGTTGTCTGGCAAATCACGCAGTTCTTTGGCGTGTTTCAGCATGAACGCGCGTTCAGCCGTTGGTGTTGTGTTTACAAATTGAAAAGATCTAGATGCATGAAAGAAAGGAAAAGATAGTATCAAATAGACCGCTTGCTGAATGGACATTTGTTGAGCGTTTAATAGTGTTGTTCCGAGCTGTTTAATTTGCTTAGCTGGACCAATCTTTTCAGTTTTAGTACGTCTCAGAATTTGTTGGAAGACTTTTGTCAGCGTATTGTCCATTTTTGTTAAGTAAGAAGTGCAGTACTTTGCCGCTGCGTATGGGCCAAGAATGAACTGGGAGTCAATGTTTGCTTCCCAAACGTTTATTAAATGTTTCGCGAACGCGTTCGTTCGTATGTTTCGGGGACATCTTTTTAAGAAAATTGTTGGTCTTTTTATTGTGGAGCAGATAGTCTTCTTCTGTTACCTGAATCAAGTTGAGGAATTTATGGAAATCTATAGAAAGGTCATTCTCATCATGCGTTTCTAGAAAATAGAAAATCTTTTTTGCGTTTTCATTTTTTGTACATGTTGCATTCTGCAGAAGGCTTGAGAATAGCAGTAGTAAGTAATGGCGGTTGCGAAAAATTGAATCATCATTTTTTCTTTTTGCGCTTTTTACATGTGTGTGTGTATAAATGGGTTTGAATATTACGTAGATGTTTGGCAATGCCTTGCTTGTCACAGAATATGTACTTGTCAATGAAAGCAATAACCTCTATTTCATTGGTGCCGTCATATATAGGTGCCTTCTCTATCCAAAGAAGGCCGTGATCATGCTCACTTTCACGTGATTGGAACTCGGTCACGAAAAAGAAGTCCTTGAGGGGGCCGTAGATATTTGGTGTTTGTTTTAGCAACTTTCGTAGGGATGCTATTCTGTGGTTGTAATATCTAGCGCATGTGACAGGGTCCTCTCTTACGAGATCATGCAAAGTGGCAGCTTTGTTCCTATGGAGGTGATTGTCGTTTGAAAGTGTCTGCAATGCGGTTTGTAATGACTTCCAACTCCGCTCGCCGCTTATGAACGTCACGAAAAATGTAGGTGGCCCAAGTTTACGGATCATCGCGAAAACGTCTTTTCGCAAACGCTTATAATAATCTGGAGAAATTCTCAAGCGTTTGAGGTCTCTGTATCCAATATCTTATTGCAAGACCTTTTCTAAGCTTTCTGTTGTCTTCACATCTGCCGCGCGGATGACTCGGTCATTCAATGTTGACTTTTGCAGTCTAACCCAGGCGGATGTGTGAATTTGATGTATCATGACCTTAATGACTTTGAAGAAGATGTTCGTGATGTGCCTTGCAAATCGTCGGTCGCTGTTCATAAATTCCCATTGGCAAATCTCTTGATATGTATACCGATGAGGCCCACTTGGTTTAGATCGTTCCTTCTTGAAGAAAAGCGTAGGAAAATTCAACTCCTCGCAGTCTGTGTCTACGAATAGTCCAAGTGGCCTGTTTCCCTCACATGGAGCTATCGTCAAGACCTTTGTAAAGGCATCGAAAAAGCCGTTCGAGTTAGCAAAGTTATGCAAGAGGGTATCTGTGTGCGGTTCTATAGCTTCTTCCTGCAAGTCATCAATAGGTGCTGTAGCTTCTTCTTGCAAGTCATCGATAGGTGCTTCGTGATCTCACCCGGTTCGTTGCTTTCAGCATGGAGTGCAGCCATTTGCTTGCTAAACAGTGTGCAAGGTTGTATATTGTGTTTTTTATACAGCGGTATACCTACCAAATCAGTCAATGCGGCGATGACATGTCGCGGTTAAATTTGGCCACTTTTATAAATTGCCTTGTACTCCAGCTTCCTCTTTAATGCTACACCGATAGTTGTGCTTTCAATAGCTATGTGGGGCAAGATGCTCGCTGGAATGTTTATTACACTTCTTCGTAAGAGATATTGGCCGTAATGCAAGTATTGATGAATTTGTGCGAACGTGTTTCTTGGTGCGACCAATCGCTCTTCAAGCTCGTTAAGTGCAATTATTGAACCAATATGTTCATTCATACATAGGAAAGAAGGCGATGAGAACTTTGGGACGCTTTTCTTTTTACAGTAGTATAAACAACTATTACAGAGTTGCACTTTGTTAGTATTGTTTGGTTTTAATAACATGGAAATCTCGTACTCAATCAGATTCTTTTCGTATGAGCAGTCGTCCGTCAAGACTTTTGGGAAATTTAGTCGTTTGCAACAAGAACAAAATTCTGTCGGAGTTTGCTGTGTAGCCTCAATAAATCGCGACACAATGTTCTCAATTTCAAGATCTTTGTACACAGTTTTCTCACAAGTAGTTTCGTGTACATTTTTGGGTTTCTTTAGCAGAAAGTATAAGTGACGTGTAAGTTTACTAAGGTTACTGTATGGTAGGTTGCGGGTTCTTAAAAAACGCAAGCAAATTTCTTTCTTTGGCAAGTTTGGATTGTCTCTATGCAGATGTAGTAACTCTGTATCTGTAATTGATTTTGGGAGTGGAAAATGCTCATTTGAATGTTCTCCAATTTGTTTATTACTGGCAAGTTTCTTTAACAAGTTTGTAAGTTTCCAAGCTACTCCTTTCTCAGTAATGCATACTTGTTTGTTTTCTTGCAAGAAAGTTCTATAACGTGTTTCTTAAGGCTCCAGTATTCAAGTTGTACAAGTGCATCAAATTTTCTTCCAAGTCTTCGGTCCAATGTGTGTAGCTTCTCTTTCTCTTTCTTTTACGTACTTGTTTTTCCTTGTTGTATATCTTTTTCTCCACAACAATTCTTGCTTCTTGTCCTCCACTAGGGACAGCAATAAACGACTCAGTGTCCTTTTCCGTGTTCATCATGGAAAAGTAATTTCACAGTTTGCCTACTTTCAGAGAAGTTTGTCTCAGTCATTTTTTGCTTGTTTAAAAAGCTCCATACTGTTACATTTAATTTTAGTTCTCGTGCTACCCAATAAATAATAATCGCCTCCCCCCATAGGCCTCCGACAGAGGCAGGGACCGTAAGAAATAGGCCTCCGACAAAGAAACCGTAAGAAATCCATCTTGCAACGAGCTACATTTTTTTTTTACTGCTTTTGATTTTGCAATGTTGACAAAGTTTGATGTAACTTTTTACAAGGTGGTGTTCATGAACGGATGTGAGGATGACAGAAATTACATTCTTAGTGAGTTCCGTAAGAAAAGGTACGCAATGTTCATCTTGAAGAATTTATTCTCCGGCGTGTATGACAGCAAACGGTCACTGCAATTCCGAACTTCGACCATAATTGCCCCTGTTCATGATGAAGACCGTATAAAACACTTGCAAAATGTCGTAGATTTTTGGAGAGTGAAGTATACAACACACACAGAAGTAAAGAGCCCTCGGGTTGCCATCGAGGGAAATTCATAAGAAAAAGACTTCTTGTTTGACAAAAAGGAAAAAAGTAGAAAATAACATGCTATATTTTCTTGCAGGTGGCTGGGTACTTGTCATTTTGCTCAGTGAGCCGACCGTTTTACTTGGGCTGCAGTGAATGCGTCAGTCATGTCCATGACATTGACCCTTTGCTAGTCCATCCTGAGACAACAGAGCATGACTGTCCCCGCTGCGCGGCCACAGTTCACCTCGAGTTTGTTCCTTACTTAGCTGGAGCAATCGAGAACAACCAAACTTATGTGAGGGTGTCTGTGATGAATGAAAGGGTTGGAAGGCTCCTCGACATTGAGGAACCGATACACTCGTACTTTGAAAACAATAGAAAAGAATTCTATAAAAAACTGAACACTACGCGTGTTTATGGTCACTACAAGATAGATGACGCGCACGTGGTCGTAGATTGCAACAGTCTGTACCTCAACAGACCAAGAATTGACCAGCTCTCTCAGGTAAGAAGCGATAAACACTTTCTAAGATCTTCACGCCGTCGATTTGCTTGCTTAGAGTTAGAACTCTCTCTCTCTCTTTCTTTTTTGTAGAGGAGTCAAGCACTCTTTCCGAAGCGGCTCATCTAGCGAAGAAAGCAATAGTCAACGAAATATCAGGCAACAACAAAAGATGGAAGCTTTGTACATGCCATGGTTTTCCTAGCTAGAGATTATATCGTTCATCATACTTGTATACATCGGTTAATCGCCTAAAGTTAGATTGTGAATAAGAACTTTCTAAGTGTTCAAGTTCTTGGAATCTCCAACTGTTTGTGTTTGGCATTTAAAACTTCAATTTGTCATTTTTAGAGGTGCCTTTGCCTTCTTTGAAGAAAACACATACTCTCTTTCCCTTGAGACTCTGTTTAGGCTTCTCTTGCCCAGTTTCGTAATCATAGTTCTCTTTCTTCAACACTACTGGCTGTTGCAGAATTCCTTCTCCCTTTCCTGCAATGAGAAAATAGAAAAAAGAATCTAAATTCTAAACCTTGAGTGGTTTCCTTGACAAAAGATTGAATAATAAAGAGACACCATTCTTTACATGGGTCACCAAACCTTTAAACAACATAATTTCCTCTTTGTCACATTAGAAAAGCGTGAGAAACAATAAGAAGCTAAAAGAGGTTTGCCCAAATTTGGAGATTTCGTAAGCGATCTGTTTTAAAAGATGTTTTTTTTAAAGATTCCGAATATTGACTTCCAATAATGCCAGTGGCCGACTGGGACTACATCGGACCTAGAGTTTCCACCTGGTGTGCTTCAAACTCACAGCATATGGAGGCTGTACCCAGTAAGGAAAAGAAAAGAGTGTTGCAATTTGCGGCTTGAGGTCTTTGCCATGCTCATATTGCATCCAATATTGAAGACCTTGTTGGCCTATAGGCACAGTCGATTTACATCAGTCAAAGTGAAGATTGCTTCTCCTCATTTTGGAGGCATATTAACATCAAATACAGGATTGTATTACCGAGCAGTGCGTCATATTGGAGGGATTTTCCCTACCTGTGTTTGTACTAGGCTAGGTTTATTTTATGAGAATCAAGCTTGCTTGGAACTTAGAATCTGTTTTGGAGAGTTTGTATGGGTCTGTGAGGAGCTTTTCGTGGCTGAGCTTATTGTCGACTTGCACTAGGATTGGGACTAAGATTTGCATTAGTTACTGGGCTGATTTACATAACCAGCATTTGCGCCTTTTTAACCGCCAACCTACGCCAAGGCCGGGCTAACATTTACACCAGGCTTGGGAACGAGATGTTTTGCTCTCCTTAGGTGCTATGGAAGCATCAGCATCCAAGCACCTCCGCGAGGTGGTCCAATTAGTTCCAGTCTCTCTCGGGGAGAAGAACCAAGGAGTGGGGTGCTTCAAGGCTACTCCCAGCTAGTGTGAGGTAGGTTTGTCATGTCGGGCTGTGTCTAGCCATGTTTGGCCCACGGCCACATGGACTTCTATAACCTTGTTCAAGACTTGCATCAACTATTTGCTCTCTTGCGACCTCATTTATGTCAGGTTTAGGACCAAGACTCAGAGTCAACTATGCATGGCCCTTTGGGACTGATTTTTACGAAGTTTAGGGGCAGGATTTGCATCGGCTCCAGGGTTGCCTTACACTCGATGCAAGGTCGGAATTCGCACCAAGTTTAGTTGCCTTGAGGCTTGAATTGTGCAAGGTTTGAATTGTGCAAGGTTCAAGACTGAAACTTGGTTCAGGTTCAGTCTTGCCTCATGGTTTGCTTTGTATCATTTTCCTAGGCGTCTTCTTGTAACGAGGCTCAAGGTCGAGAATTGAGGACCCACTTCAATTGCGCGTTTTCGATGGGTGCCTTTGTCAGTCAACCCTAGAGGACCACCAGATTGACGTTGCCATCCGGTTATGAGAACTCCGTTTAATCTGGGGTGTTCTACTCTTGTTAGGCACTCCGGAATGTGCATATCCAGGGCGTGCTTGCAATTAAGCCAAATGATAGAGAATATACTTGGCAACAATAATATCTACATACTCGAGGTTCTCCCTCAACATGAGCTTGAAGGTAGGCGTCTTCAAGTTCGGGCCAATGATCTAGGAGTCTAGTTTACCTCGGTGAATATTCTTGCGCAGGTTCGCCCATTCAAACTTGAATGCACAAAAGGTCTCGACAACTATGCGTGCGAAAGCGGCTGTGATAAACTTTAGCTTCCTTCAGCACGGGGAAGCACGTAGCAATGATTTGTGGAGTTTTAAACTCCATTGACAAACAAAATTGAGAGCTTACCTCTCGGAGTTCTCCGCACGAGGAAGAATCCGCCATTCAAGTCTGAGGTTTGGAAAGGAGGGGTTTCCCTAATTCTCAGGCTTGTGGAACAATTCTATCTAACAAGGCCTTGTTTCACGAGAGCAGACCAATGCATCTTTTTGGTCCTCGGTGTCGTGCTGGCATCTTCATGTTGGGAAATTATTCGTTTTCCAGCTTGTTTCTCTTTGTATGTTACTGCCCGGAACGGACGACCGGAACGCCATCGGAACGCCGGAACGGACGGAACGGACAAAAAACGGCCAGTTTTGGCCAACGGTAAAAAACAGACAGAAAACGGGCAGAACCGAAAATTGAAAAAACAGCAGAGCCCTATATAATGTGCCTCCCCCTCACCCCTTTCCTTCACAAGCTACCAAGCTCTCAAGCTCTCTTGCTCTCAAGTTGAACCAACTTCTAAGTTCTCAAGACTCAAGGCTCTCTCTCTTGCTCTCTGGCTCTCAAGCCTCAAGCTCTTAAGCTCTCAAGGCTGAAGCCTCAATCTCTCAAGCTCTCTAGCTACCAAGGTCCAAGCTACCAAGCTCTCAAGCTCTCAACTTCTCTCTTGCTCTCAAGCTCTCAAGCATCAAGCCTTCAAAGTTCAAGGCTCTCAACTTTCAAGCTCTCTCTTGCTCTCAAGGCTTCAAGCCTCAAGCTCTCTCATTCCATCATCCAGATTCCATGGCCTCCTCCTCTCATACAACCCCCTCCGTTCATGCGCGAACACTGAAAAGGCGAAGGAATGGTCGTGGTGGGATGAAGTGACATCAGAAGGCACCTTGTCGACGGCGGGAGGTTCTTGTGCATGGACATGCAAGTTATGCTCTTACACGCGGAAAGGGGGGCATAACAAAGTGAGGGCACACTTTCTTCGAGTGCCGGGACATGAGGTGAGATTTTTCACCTACGTAACCATCGAGAAGAGGAAGGAGCTCGAGGAAAAGGATCGGCAATTCAACCATAAAGCCAAGCCCACACGCAAAGGTATCGATCCAAAGACCCTCATTTTCCCTTCTTCCTCTCTACCCGGTTTAGGTGCCGGTGGATCTTCATTGGGTCCGATTCGTCGCCAAAGGACCCTTGCCCCCTCTTGGGACCCAAAGAAGAAGGAAGAGGTGGATGCGGCCGTGGCCCGATTCTTCTATCACGACCATATCCCATTTGTCGCGGCGAGGTATGTTTTATGATTTATCAATCTTCTCTCTCATTTCTTCCGTTATCGTTGTTTCCACCTTTTTGATACTAACCCCTTCTATGGAGTATTGGAAAGTCATGGTGCAACGGATAGGGGAGTATGGCACCGGCTATGTGCCGCCATCTTCACAGGCTCTCCGAACCACTTTGCTCGATCGAGAGAAGGCTATCGTGGAGCAAGCAACACTCAATGATGAGTTCACCACCTTCCCCTATGCAAAGACACTTGCAGGGAATTTGTGTAAGGATAAGGCAGAGGATCTTGAGTTCTGGAAGGAGCTCAAGAGTCTAGACGCACAGGTAAAACGTGTGGTTCATTTGCTTCGAGTTCTGGATGGCATGGATCCTTGCATTGGCAAGATTTATGAGGCAATGGACCGCATGATCGAGCAGCTTGCACAGCGTGAGCAGAAAGTAGAGGGATATGAGGAGATCCATGCGCTTTGCACTTGAGGTGGAATTCATATGCTTCTCCTTTACACGGGGCAGCGTACATGGTGGATCGAGAGTTCCAAGGTGCAGGGCAAGAGACAGATAGAGAAGTCATGGACCAATTTACAGAGATCTTAAACAAGATGGTTCTAGACAGAGATGGGCGACGCATTGTCAGAGATCAGTTGAGACAGTACAGAGAGATGCGGGGGTCATTTGGCAGTCCAGATGCTCAAAGTGATCGTAGGAAGATAGGTTCAGTGCTATGGTGGGAGGACTATGGCTATGATGGCCCTGAGCTTCAGAGATTGGCGAACCGTATTCTCAGCCAGTCAGTTAGTACCTCATGCTTGGAGCAATTGTGGAGTACCTTTAGCCACATTGCTTTTAAGAAGAGGAATCGGCTTGGAGTGGAGAAGCTATTGTGGACCGCCCAAAGAGAAACGAGACTACTGCTTGTTACAAAAATTTGAGTCCATACAATAGTTGATGAGACATGCTAAGCAAAGGTTTGCTATGCATTCAAGTAACTTGACTTATCCAACAGATCAACCTTCGGCAAGTGATGACGGAAGGAGGAGAAAGAAAGATACACGTCCCCGACTGACAGAGGAACAAAAAACGAATACCTCAAAACAGGAAAGTGTTTTGACTGTGGGGAACAAGGATATATATCTACGTTGTGCCCCCAAAAGGCACAAGAATGAGAATAACTAACATACTGAATAGAATTGGACGAGGAGATACTCGCTCTAGAACAGATATTGGATAGAAAATTGAAAAAGATAGTGATGAGCTAACAATATTTTGTTTTATGACTTTATGAATGAAAGATTTTGAAATAGCAATTTTCAAAGATGACTTTGATCTATATATGAAATTAATGTTTTTTGGAAGATCCTGCTATTTGTGTAGAGATAACAGGTGAAATTGAGAACGAGATGATAATGAATTGGGAGCAATGACAGCCCCTCCGATCACAATTCGAGATAAGAATCATGATGATGACTGATGGTGAATGACTAAATGAAACTGTGGTTAGCGCATCAAGAGTTCTTGAGGGATGAGATGGCTTGTAACAAACTTGGACACCCCAAGGCAAGATTCTACCGTGACACAATAGAGATTCAGTTCCAAATACTTCACACATAAAGAGAGTCGACGCGGCCCGACGTAGTTTCGTGCCAAGAGATACTGGTCTCGAAGACTGACGCCCCTTGCAGTATTTCTTTTATATTAATCTTTGAGCAAAGTACAACCGATCGCGGGTGCTCGCTCTCAGACTCTGCGTCTAGATGCTCTACAGAGTGAGCCCCTTGGGTGACTTATAAAGATTTTACAAGGGTTGCTAAAAGTAGAGCCCCAAAAGCATTAAAATCAAAAGCAAACTGTCCCAAAAGCTGCCAGTCCAAAAACAACAGCCAGCGCAGCTTGTGGAAATCAGTACAGCCGCGTCAACAGTCGGCGTGACTTGCGGCGTCCGTACAGCTGCCACGTCAGCAAACCTTTACGCAATTTTTAAAACCTAGTGTCCCTAATGGCCCCTCGATTGCTGTCCATAAGTTGGAACAACTTAATAAAGTCCTGCCATATCATCAATTTGTGACATACCCCCCTCTTGAAAGAACTGTTATCGCCCTCGATCACGCCTACAAAACAGACAGAGGCCATAAACTGTCTTAGTAGACATTGACTGTTAGTACCGACGCACTAGACACAACACATCTAGCACTTGTACAAATCAACAGTCACATCACAGGACATCACATGACAAATCACAGATCCATTCCAAATCTCAGACCATGACTGCCAACAACGTATTTAGTAATCGCATCTAGATTCATTCCGGACCTCACTGATCCGTGATTAACTAATCCTTATTGCAATCATGTCTATAGAGATTTACGAGACCGAAATGCTGCAATCATTTCATCTTTCAGTTCCTGCACTCAAACAAGTCAAATGAGAGAGTACAAATCAATCATATTCAATTTCGGGAATCCCGGGTAATAAAGTCATACAACAGAATCCTGGTCAGTCCATCAGTATCCTTGAAACGCAAAGGGGACGTGATCTTATTAAAAAAAATTCGGGCTAATATGTTGACAAAGGAGCGGAGAAACTCCCCTCTTGTACAAACCCGTTGCACTAGATTCACCTTGTTGAATTCTGGGTTCTATCGGAGTAGACTATGCGCTTCAAGGTAAAGTTTCAAAATCTGAGGAGTATTTTCTGTCCTTGTGTGACAAAATCTTTTCTGGAATGAGTATCTCCTCGCTTTCCTCCACTTCGGGTTGCTCATCAGGCTCCCCATCTATTGGCACATTACCTTTAAAAGGTGTAAGGTGTAGCGGAAGTGAATGTTGAACTTTGCTCAAGATGAGTGCTCCGAACTGTGCTCAAGGGTTCTTTTTACTTTCGGAAGGGAGAGCTTTCCGTTTCTTTAGTGAGAGAGTGCAAATGATCACAAACAAAGTGGATAAACACTCTGAATGAAGTGCTATAGAGAGAGAAGAATACGATACTAGAATGTTGTCAAACCCTCCTCCAAGGGCCCCACTCTCTATGGCGAGAGAGGTCTATGCTATTGATTGCACAAATCTCGTACAATGGTCTAAATGCAATGGACTTGCCGACAATGTCGACGACGATGACGACGACGACGAGACGGGCTGAAATCTGAAAACGCTAGGGGCTGAAATTTGCAAATCTTCTATCTGCTGAATTCTGACTCTATGTCGGTGACTACGGCGATGACGACGATGCGATGGCAATGTGCTGAAAACGCAGATGCTGAAATCTGCGAATAGCGGGCTGAATTTGCAAACGTTGGCTGATCTGACCGTGCGGCGAGGATCTGCTCTGCGGGAAGGTGAGATCTGCGAGGTTTGGGGGCTGCGGTGCGGAGTCTGACTGCTGAAAACTGAAAACGCTGATGTAAATGGATGTTCTATCACCGGGAATCTGCAAAATGCTAGGTGATCTGCAAGTTGTAAAAACGCTAGATTGATTTGATATCTGCTGCAAAAACGCTAGGGAGTTTGCTGCAATCTGCTAACACTCGGCTGATCTGCAATCTGCAAAACGTTGGGGCTGATCTGCAATTGCTGAAAATGCTAGGCTTCTTGATGGCTGAAAAAACGCTAAGTTGGGTCTTGCTGAGAAGGTGCATTGCCAAACACTGGGTCTTTGCTGCCTCTTCTGCCAAAAAGTGCTAGCGCTAGCTTTACTTATATATTGACTTACCAACTTTGGCCTACCCAGTTTCCCAACAAAGTCACTTATTAATAATAAGTGAAAATTGGCTAAAATAGGGAAAATGGGTTCTGTGCACTGTAAAATACCCTCGAGGGGTACTGACTGTAATCTGATGATCATGCTGTGTGCAACCAAAGGAAATGCAATTACAAGTGTCTGGACATGCACGGTCTGCGAACAAATTCACAAAGGTGCTTCCTAAGCTAAATTGAACCCCAGTCATGAAGTAGCTTGTCCACATACACATAGGGTTAGATGTGCACGTGACATCCCCTCCTTTTTAAAGTGAGGTACTGGCACTGAACTGTATGGCGTTGAGGGAGATCGCCAACAACGTCTGGATGAATCCCGGGAAGGACTCTTCGCCGGCCCACTCTGATGTGTGGGTCGAGTGATACTTGAACTTCATAAAGGTCTGCTACGCTTGCTTCTTTGGGCCACGCAAAAAGCAACACAAAGTCATCTGAGGCTGCTTCAATGGTCCAACTTCGTTTATGGACGTGCATCCACCTTCTTCAAGAATCTCCTAGGAGGAAAATTCTTGAAACCACCTCCAACACAAAATCATGAACATACCCATTCCATATAGAGTGATTGGAAAAATACTATTCTTTTGAAAAAGCCGTGCATGCAATGCAAATGAACAAAGTGACGGAGTGTCAAACCGTTCACCAAATACACACAAACAGTGAGATTGAATCTTGACTTTTTGATCTAAATCTATCAACTGTGGCAAATCACAATGAAAATGCAGATGCTTGATGGAGAAATTTTCTTGTGCTCTATGTGAGACCGTGTCATGCCAAGGAAGAGACATGTAATATGAATCCCTTGAATGCAAACTTTTCTTCTTTTCCAGAGGAATCCGCATACATCCGTGCTCATTCATGAGTGAATCATGTGCATCGTACAATATGGCATATGCCTTTGGAAAGAGAACACATAAAGACGGTGACGAAAATACATGAAACCGTCACGAATGAAACACTCGAACAATGCGTGCTGGCTAATCATTCAAACACATAATAGCTAAGTAGGTTCATTGGACCTCGGCTCGAGAGCCAAGATCGGTTCTTCATGATTGATCGTATCTGCAATGAGGTTAGCTTCTCTAAAAAAAGCATAACTAAACTATCATCCTTGTGAACAATCACATTATTGTGCAAATCATCATGCTTGTGAATAATCACATCTATACCATGCAAATCATGTGTGTTGTGCTTTGAAGAAGACAAGATTAAGAGAGTCTCCTTCTCTTGATTTTTTTCAAGCTTCGGGCCTGCACATTAGAAATGAGAGATGAAGAATGAACAACTTCCTCCCCACGAATGACAATGGGAGAGTCACTTTTGGCGTTGAAAGTGAAAGTATTGGCTGCCCAATCAATGAGAGGGTTATGCTTACGAAACCATCGAATGCCTAAAAGCATATCACATCTTGAAAGAGGGGATACTATAAATTTTTTTGCGGAAGGATGCTTGTTGAACAATGAACAACACACCAAGGCATTCTTCTGTAATGAGAGTGTCCATATCGGGAGCAAAGCTCGACACCTCGAAAGGAGATGTCTTGCGAACCTCCAAGCGGGCTCTTTCGACAAGAGGGACTAATCACATCATGCATACTACCAGAATCAAACAAGACCCACCATGTGTTGACGATTCACATGACCATAACACTTCATGAGAGACTCTTCAATGGGAGGATCATGAGAAACTTGGGACACACTCGTGTTTTCATTTATGGCATTAATAGAGGATGTGGGTTCTGTGGGTTCTTTAGATTCCCTAGATTCAATCTTAGGACATGTTCTTTTTATGTGACCCTTGATGTGACAATGATAACATCGACCTTCCTTAGAATAAATGCTTTGTTCTTCTGACGAGATGTATCCTCCTAAAATTCCTTGTGCTGCTTTTTCATTTGGAGTTAGCTTAGGTTTAGCAATTGTGTTAGCTTTACCCTTAGATTCATTGTGTGAGTTCTTTTCTGAGAGACTAGAGGAAGATTGGTTAGAAGAGTTACCATTCTTACCGTTCTGCGGGTTTTGAGAAGTTTGAGAGGTACTTTGAGACGACTTGTTCTCCTTAGGCTTTCCATTATTGTGCTTCATCTCCTGTACGAGAGCAATCACTACCGCCTTTCCCCGTAGGACTTCGACATCAAACCTGATATAGTCGTCCAACCCGAACATAAAAGCCTCTTTGCGCTTCGCATCCAATTTGCGTAAGTGGGTGCCAAGCTGCAAAACACGGTTAGAGAAAAACATGACTGGAGTACCATTCTGCTTGAGATTGCGCCAAACTTTTTTAAACGCGCTAGGTACTGAGGTGGCAAGAACCGTGCTTTGAGCTTGTCTCGGAAGTCGGCCCAACTGAAAGAAAGGTGCACGCCTACCTCGGCTTCCTCTAAGCGTGCGGCCAATTGCTCCTCTTGCCAAGCTTGATACCAATTAACGGCATCACCGGCAAGATACATGGCTGCCGTCAAAACTTTGCTATTCCCTGTCTTCCTAGTTGTCGCAAAATAAGCATTAAATTGATGCAACCAAGAATGAATAGCATTAGCATCCATCTTACCGTCATACTTACTGAATGTCAACTTCTCGGTGACGGGGTTGTTGGAGTCCAAATCTCAACTTGCGCCACTTGAAGATCCACCAACATCTTTGACCGGCTCCGGTTTCGAGGTGAGTATGTGTAGGACCAACTCTTGCATGCGTTGGTCTCTCTGCGCCTCACGCTCTAACTCTAAGGCCGCTCGTCTATCTTCGGCCGCCAATCGCGCACGCTCACGCTCATGCTCCAAGTCTACCCTTCTGTCTTGGGCCGCCAAGCACGTGTGCTCACGTTCACGCTCCAAGGCTAACCGTTTGAAACGGGCCGTTGGGCGGTAAGCTTTGGCTTTCACCCGAAATTCTTTACTTTACTTGAGAGAGAGAGAGAGAGAGAGAGAGAGAGAGAGAGAGAGAGAGAGAGAGAGAGAGTACTTCACAACAGGAACGTGCGACGGGAATTAACACTTAAGCACACACACGGCTCGGAAGCTAGAATGCTCCGAGGAGACACTGACAACCTATAGGCCCCAAAATTGGTGCCCCTTTCGGTATTTCTTTATAGATTAACAGAGGGAATAAAACTTGTGATTTGCTACGAGCTGTCCTGCATAATCCGGGCTGAAAACCACCTATTATGGCCGGATCTCGGTAGCATAATTGTACTAGGATGCTTCAGAGACAGTATCCCCAAGCAGTAGATGAGTTTCCCGATGCATACGGACACTTTACAAAACCTGGCGAGAATCTGCAGCACGCTGAATTCTCTGTTTTCTGCCCTGAAAATGCGCCAGATCACCTCTACAGTGGTCCCCTCGTGTCCCTGGACATCTTGGGGGTATTAGGGATCGTTTAGGGCCGAAACCCTAAACCTGCAAAAATACACAGCAGGCTGTAATTCCCTGTTTTGGGCTTGGTTTCGCGAGCCGGCCGCATCCGTAGCAAGTTCCCGAGCTCCCGCACCTGTAGGGCTACCTTGCCCTTTGAATCGGACGAGATTTCTCACGTGAAACCTCTCCGAATTCACCTGTACCTGCGGGGGATTAGCAACTAGCTAATCCAGTACCTGTGAAAGAGGCTCTTGCCTCGATAATCGCGCATGAACCCACACAACTGTACATAGGTCAAATGAAAAGCCCTCTTGTGGGGCATCACATAACTGCACGTAGGGGACAGAGAGAGAGTAGTGTGTAGTGTGCAGGTCATCACTCCTAGTACCACACTGTCCATAGAGTGGAAAGCAAGCACTCCATAGCTCTTAACCTGTGATAGAACTCCCAAATGAGCTCTCCCAGCTTAAAAATCAGCTCTACCTTCTTCTGCATGAGGAAAGTGCACAGAAATGTGCCACTTGGCGCGATTACAAGCATTTTCCTGTTTTGGGGTTGCCGCCTAAAAATCTCCCGACTGGTTGCCCAGTTGACTTTACGGCAGAGTTGTAAAATGTTCCCCTTGTCATTCCGAAGGTAATGACGCGAACACATTTCATGGCCCAAAATAGCAGCTCCCTAATTTTTAGGAGATGCTTCCGTTGGGCTCCCACTGGTCTTGTGACCATCTATCCCCATTGGGACCGCATCCAAAAATTGAATGTGGCCCAACTGTGAAGTATTTTTTTTTGGTGATCCCACCTTGGCTTTATGCCTTTATCGAGTTCACTTCCTAGTATCCACCAACTTGCTTAGTGCGACGGGGGGACCTACATGATCTCGAATTGAGCCTAGACACCCTCTTGCTATACGAATTCCAGTGCCGACCCACTTCCCGTTTGCGGGTGAAACTACTGTTCACATTGGCCATACAATGTCTGACCATTGGCAACTTCAAAAAGAGGGTCTCAAAAATAAAACAAAAATCATTGGAAAGAAACCAACAACTAAGGTTAGCGGTTTCCATGTCCTCGTGACATACTTAACAATTGCCACGTCCCCGTGACATACCCCCCTCTTGAAATCGCAAACGTCCTCGATTGCATACCATAAATACACGCCATTGATGATCTTGTGTTGTTAGCACTCTTTCATCATTGCACGTATCCGCAAGAAAGGTCGTAACACATAGATACAAATGACTTAATGAGACCTTCATAGTTTTGTCATTTCCATCTATTACACTGAATTTATATGTATATTTGATGTGCTAGCCCTATCATTACCCCTCCTTTGTACAGGTTGGGTTTGGGCATAAGTAGGTTGTAACCTAAAGGCTTCAAGGTAAAGCTGCAATACATTTTGTGACTCTGACAGTTCATGCTCTTCCATCCACTTTGCATCCATAGGCGGATAGTTCTTGAACTTTACCAAGTAGCGTCTTGCAACTTGTCCTTTATATTTTTTGTCCTTATGTGCCAAAACTTGCTCAGATACGATCTCATCAAGTTCCTCAACTTCTGGCTGATCCTCATCTGACATATCTTCTGGCACATTACCCATGAAGGGTCTTAGAAGACTCACATGGAACGCATTATGAATCTTCCACGCATCAGGCAATTTCAGCGTATAAGCCACATCGCTGATCTTGTCAAGCACTTGAAAAGGCCCATCGTAACGCATGCTGAGCCTAGGAAACAACTGTTCCTTGCCCTTCATCTTCTTCAACCTTGCCTTTTCGAACCTTAAGAGAACCCAATCACCAGGTGCTAACAACAATTCACGACGGTAACGATCAACATCCTTTTTCTGTTTTGCCCGAGTCTTCTCCAAGGCAACTTTAATTTTCTTTTACTTTTCATCCATGTTTTCAACATATCGATCTGCCTCACAGATCTTGTCCTTTGTATGCAAAATGGGAGGAACTTTTTTGTCGCCTTCAACAATCTTGAAAGGTCCCTTGCCAGTCGACGATTGCACCGCACCGTATTATTGTATGCATACTCAAGCATAGGCAAATACTGTGCCCACTTGCCCTTATGCAGATCTAGGGCAGTAGAATTAGCCTCTTCTGATTGTCCATCAGTTTGTGGATGAAACGAAGACGAGAACTTGAGCGTAGTGCCCATGTTCTCAAACAATCCTCTCCAAAACAAACTTGTCATGCGAGGATCACGATCACTGATAATTGATAGTGGCTTACCATGGTACTTAAACACATCGTACATGAACAAGCGTACCATCTGATCAGATTTTATCTTCTTCCTGACAGGGATAAAATGGGCCTGCTTGCTGAACCTGCAGATAATGGTCCATATACCATCATTCCCTGTTGGCGTTCTTGGAAGATCAAAGATAAGGTCCATAGCAATGCTTTTTCATGGCTTATCCGGAATCGGCAGTGGTTATAACAACCTTGGTGCCTTTTTACCTGTCAAACTTGACCTTCTGGCAAATCAGGTATGCTCGCACAAAGGCATCCACATCTCTCCTCAAGGTAGGCAAATAGAAGACTGTCTCTACCGCTTTAATTGTCGCATCAATACCACGATGCCCTGCATACGGTGGGATGTGACTCTTTTTGATGACCTTATGTCGCTCTAGCCTAGTGACACAAAATCTACCATGCATCATCATAAAATCATCTCTGAGGAGGTAGTTTTTATGATGTTGCCCCTCTTGCAATTGTTCAAAGATCCTTGCAAAATCTTCATCAGTAGCATACTGTTCCTTCATGTCATCCAACTCATGATAATAAGGAATTGACACAGCTGAAATTTGTGGCTTCCTTGATAACGCATCAGCTATAACATTCTTCTTGCCTTCCACATGCATAATCTGGAAGTGGAACATAGAAAGAATGTTTGCCCATCGTATATGCTTTTCGGATAGCTTTGACTGTGTCAAGAAGTATCGCAAGGTGTGATGGTTTGTTTGGACAACAAAATCTACACCTAAGAGGTAGTGCTTCCTTCTAGAAAGCGCATGAATTACGGCCAAGAGCTCTTTTTCATAGACTTGCATAGTCTTCTGTGGCCCTTGCAAAATTCGGCTTTCGTAAGCTACTACCCGTGCATCTTTCATTAGCACTCCTCCGATGCTCCTGCCACACGCGTCACACTGGAGCACAAATGACTTCTTGAGGTCTAGCAAAACAGTTACTGGACCTGAAGTCAACTTTTCCTTTAAGAGACTGAAGGTTGAAATCTCTTTTCGGGTCCATATGAAAGTGACCTCTTTCTTTTGCAAAGCGTGAAGGGGTGATGCTATCTCTGCAAAATTCCTGATAAGCCTTCTATAGTAGGTACACAATCCCAAGAAGCTTCTGACATCGTGCACAGGCTTCAAGTCTGCCCATGTCTTAATAGCTTCGACCTTTGCGGGATCTATTGTGACACCATCCTTTGAGACTATGTGGCCAAGAAAGTGGATCTCTTCCAGAAAGAATTCACTTTTCTTAGGATTGACAAGTAGCCTCTGACTGCGCAACTCTTCAAACACAACGGTCAAGTGACACCTATGCTCCTCTTCATTTAAAATTTTTTTTTTCCCCCGAGAAAAAGATCCTTCTATTAGTTACTGAAACTGCCCATAGGGCTACAACCACCTCTTCAAGAGAGGGCTACAACAACCATGGAGGGAGACTCTCCCAATGAAAAAACCAGCATATGTACAATGGGGCTAAATCAAGAAATGGGGGGAGGGAAAAGCCACACAGGTGGTCGGTAGTGCCATCGAAGTACACCCTGGACCATGGTGTAGAAAGGCCCAGGACGCTAGAGTTGAAGGAAAGCCTCTCTGCGCTCCTGCATGCGGTCGGAGCTGGCCTGTAGTCCCTCGAGCTGTCCTCTGAGAGTGTGGATCAACTCTAGCCAAAAATCGCAAACAATCTCTGCTGGTGGCACAGGGCGAGCCTCAAAGATGCGGAAGCAACGGGCCCGCCAGATGAACCGGAGTGTCGGGCCACTAATGAGCTCCCAACACTCCTCTCTCTCACTGCACCACTCCTGTGGAGTAAGCTCTGTAGCAGGCTGGAGTGTAGGTCGCGCCTCCTGCATCACTATCATCCTGTTGATGGAAGATAGCTCAAACTGAAGTGCCGGGCTCGTGAGGGTGGACCAAGCTGCTGCTCCCCAAGTGTACTGACGAGCTGTGGAGAGAGCAGGCATCAGCCGAAGAACTCATAGCCACACCTGCTGGGCCGAGGGGCAGTCCCAAAGACAGTGACGCTGACTCTCCACAAGATGGTCACAAGTTGCATATGCGGCCGAGAGACCACTATGCACTAACCAGCTCCCAACTGTTGTAGCTCTGTGTGCGACCAACCACTGAAACAAGGTGACTCGCCTCGGCTGTCTGGAGTCCCACAACCTCTCCCAGAAGGCTGCCAAGAACTCAGCTGTGATACCCTCCTCCTGCCAATGAGGTGCTGCAGCGGGGCGGGTCTCCCTCTGTGCTGCAAGTATATGACGTCCCAGTCGAACAGTGTACTGAAAGAACGGGACGCCTGGATGGTGTGCAGAAGAGAAAGGGTCCCTCCAGAGCCACTCACCAGGATCCCACTGTACTTGTGGCAGTGGACAACGCTCCCAAGCCCACAACCTCCAGTGTCCAGTCTCAAGAGCTGTTGGGTCAGGATCGATGACATAGGTCCTCCCACAGATGCCCACTACTCGAATCCTCTGAAAACAGCACTCTACCACCTGCGGGGCCTCTACTGCAACTCGCTATAGGCGTCCCCCACCCTAAAGCTCGAAGAAAAGGGCTGGAACAGTCTCTGAGCAGGCCTTGATTGAGATGAGAACGTCCATTCGTGTGAAGGCTCCCATCCACCTGAGTGCTACTCACCTGAGTGCCACTCAGCTAGAACTGCCTCTGAGATGTCCTGGCACATGCTCTGCACCCCTCTCATGCCCTGTAGCTGGAGACCCTGCACCTCCTCTGACAAGCCTGTAAACTCTAACCAGTCACCTAGAGAGCGCGTTGGACCCGCTGCCATGGGACCCCAGGAAACATGAGACAGACTACCAACCAAGTGGCCTCTCTGAGTGCTAACCATGGGGTTGCAGACAAGGGGCTGTCGTAGGCGCTCCTCCGTGCAAGTAGGCTGTCTCTGCTCCATGCCTCGCCGCAAGAGCTCCCAAGATCGAAGGAAACTGACAGCGAAGCGGTCCTCCAATCTCCTGCTCAAACCAACTCTGCGCATCTCTGTGAAGATCCATCTGGTCGAAGGTTGCTAGGGGCCTCTTGCCTGAGGCACCCTAGCACGAAGCCGCTGTAGCAAGAACTCCTTCCAGGGCTCCTCACTTGGAAGGAGTCCTCTGACGGACGATGAACTTCCCAAGAAGGGCTCTGCTCTGCTATGCTGGGTCAATGATCCCAAGCCCTCCCTGTGAACAAGGAAGAGTGATGACCTGTCAAGCCACTTTGGCTCGGGCTACCTGAGTGTCACGTCCTGACCAAAGGAAGTTCCTGATCAGCCTCTCTACCTGGCTGATACAAGAACTCGAGAAGATCCATCAAGAAGTGATGTACCACATAGTCGCCAACAACACCTGGTTGGCCACTACTACTCTGCCAGCCAAAGAAAGTCGTGCTGAGCTCCAATGTAACAACTTCCTCCTGATAGACAGAAGGAGGGGAGCAATCTGCTGCTCGGGAGACAAGTCCAAACCAATCTGACAGCCCAAGTACTGAACTGTAGTCCCTGGGGGGATCCACCTAAAACCCTCTCCTGGCATCCAATCGAGCACATGAGCACTACCAACCGAGAAAGCCATTGTCTTTCTCCAGTTGATCAGTGCGCCCGATGCACAACAGAAGGTCTCCAGAGCCTGCTCACACCTGTGAAGGTTGGCCTCCTGGCCATGTAAGTACAAGGCTGAGTCGTCGGCAAACTCAGCGTCCAGCAGCTCATCTCCCCGAATAGGGAGTGCTACGCCCCGTAGACCAACCTGCTGCGACACCAAAAACCTGCTCATCGCCTCCGCATAGAACAGAAAGAGGAAGGGGGCAAGAGGACAGTCTTGTCTGACCGAATGTGTGAGCATGAAGCGAGCACCTCTACCTCCTGCCAAAAGCACCTGACTGTGAGCCCGTCTGTACAAAGCTAACACCCCTCTGATCCAAGCATCTGAGAAGCCCATCCTGCGTAAAGTGCCCTCTAGAAAGTCCCAGTCGACTCTGTCGTATGCCTTCTCAAAATCGAGAAGAAAAATCACTAGGTCCTCACCACGGAGCCGTGCTAGGGCAGAAGCCTCCCAAAAAGTAAAGATGTTGTCAAGGATACTGCGTTCCTTGACAAAACCTGTCTGAGTCCCATGTATAAGGCTCTTTAGAAGTGGCTGAATCCTCAAGCTCAGAGCCTTGGCAAGAATTTTGTAGGCTGAGTTGAGGATGGTGATGGGGCGCCACTGTCGAATCTCATCCAAGGAGCCACCGTCCTTGGGAATGAGGTAGATCAGACCCTCACTCATGCTCTCAGGCACTCCTGTGTGCAAAATGTACTGAAAAGCACTGCAGAGATCTGGGCCGAGCAAGTCCCAGTACTCCAAGAAAAAACTGGGAGTCGGCCCATCCTCACCTGGACAGCTACCACGGGGGAGGGCCCTAAGAGCCGTGTGCAACTCCTCAAGCTGAAGTGGCATCTCAAGCCTCTGACGCATCTCCTCAGTCACAAGACAAGGCATCTGTGCCCAAACCTGCTCCTTGCATGCATCCTGACGCTCTGACTGGGGCTCTGCAGACAGTAACTCACGGTAAAAGTCAGTAGCAACTGCACGTATATCCTCGGGCTCAGAAGCAACTGACCCGTCGGGCCTTCGCAACTGACTGACCTTGGCATGCGAATGCCGAGGTCCCACTGCCTCAAAGAAAGCACCAATCACTCTGTCGCCCACCTGGGTCCTTTGAGATGCCTGTCGGTGGAAAGAAAACTCATGTCACCTCTCCTCTGTGCAAACAAGCTCCTGTCGAGCCTGCTGGAGCTGCTCCTCCAACCAAGGACTGTCTGGATGTTGCTCATGCATCCTCTGTAATGAAGCAATGCCTCGTCTGAGACGCTGCCCCTCCTCTCTCGCTGCAGCCCGGCGAGCCAAAGACTCTTGGAGAAAGAACGACTAATCTTAGCTTATCCTTAGGCCACTCTGTCAGCAGGAGAATCTTGCCTGTCCAAGCTCCCTGTCCATAGAGCCTCTACTCGCTCTCTGAGTGCAGAGTCCAGCAAGACCCTCTCTGGGATGCGAAGCATCGTGCTCCCACTCCTCTGCCTGTCTGCCACTGTGAGGATCACTGGTGCATGGTCCGAGAAGGAAGTCCCTGCCAGAATGCCAATTGTCCTCCCAAGTCACTGAAATGGTCACTAGTGTAGAAGCGATCTATCGCGATAGATTCACTCCTCCCTCTCTACGGTCCGAACGAGAGAAGGCAAGGTTGTCTGGGGGTCTCACAAAACTAGAGTGCTGCCAAATATCCGAGACCCTCAGAGTCATACAAAACCTCTCCCAAGCTGCCAACTCAACTCCATGCACAGTAGCATGGCTACCACCAATCCTGTGAGAAGGGTCCTCCAACATGTTGAAGTCCCCTCCTATGCACCAGTGTTCTGCCTTCGGCAAAGACTCAACTATCTGTGACCAAAACTCTGCTTGAGCACTCGCCACATTGGGCGCATAGATGTTCAGGAAGCCCACAAGGCAACCCTGAACCTGCATAGTAATCCACTGAGCCCTGCCTGGCACAATAATCCCTTTGTCCACAATGGCCTGCTGCAAAGAGTGCGCAATAGTCATACACACCCCACCCTGGATGCCTCCAAGTCCAAAAGCAGATGACCCAAAAGTATCATATCGTCCACGCAAGAGCTGACTACAACGTCTAATGCGGCTCTCACACAGATGGTGCTCCTGAAGCATAAGGAGATCAATCTCTCCTCCCACAAGGCAACGCTGAAGCTCTTGGCGCAGTCGGCCCCGCTGATGCTGAAACTGGGGCCCACCTAGTCCCTGCACGTTCCATGAGACGATCCTCATGGGGAGCGAGAGAGAACAGATGTTGCCGCAACAGCTAGACGGGCTATCTTTGAGGCTGGCTTGGATGGGGAGTAATCCGCGTCCGAATGTCCTCTAGATAGGTGTGATTGCAATGAGTGCCGGGCCCAAGCCCAAGCAGTGCGAGCCGTACGTAAAGCAACCTCCTCTGTCCAGGAGTCCTCATGAATGTATACATAGCATGGCAAGCACTGTGTATCGGCAAAGAAGTAAACCACAATGTGTCTACATCCTGCTGTATCTGGAGGTGTCACCGCAAACTTGGGCAATGGCCACAAAGTCTGAAGCATATCTGCAACTCCTAGTTCTCCCATGTGGTGAGAGAACTCTAGGACCTGTGTGTGCAGCCATCCCAACACTAAGTCGAGGTCCTTGCCGCAAAGGGGAGAGGAGAAGCCAACTGCTGAGTCCAAGGTCTCTGTCCCCCTAGCGGTAAAGTCGTAGTCGAAGAAGTCCCATCGGCGCCGGATGTCAATGCTTGTCAGACCACGAGGGATAGCTACAAGGGGAGACGTCTGTGCCTGTAGAGGGGGCCGCAAGAAAGGCTGTCCCTCTCTCGCCAAGCGACTCGTGGCAAAGGCGCTGCCAAGAGATCTCCTAGCAGCCGGAGAAGGCCCTGCCCCTTGGGTCGACTGTGGAACTGAAACGGGAGGGGGGGAAGAAGGAGCAGGGGGGAGCGGTGGAGAAGAGGGCCGAGGGGGAGCGGCAGAGGTAGGGGGTGGGGGGAAGAGGCGGCGGGAGCAAGAGGGGGGGGGGGGGAGGATGATGAGGAGGGGGGAAACTCTGGGTGGGAGGGGTTGTCGAAGGTGAAGCTGGGGTGGGGGACTGGAGCAGGGACCTCATCCTACGCAACTCTTCGAACACAACGGTCAAGTGACGCCTATGCTTCTCTTCATTCTTCGAATAGACTATCATGTCATCAAAGAACGTCCCAACAAACTTTTGATGCGAGCGGAAAATCCGGTCCATTATTCTGTTGAAGGTGGCAGGAGCATTTGTTAGCCCAAACGGCATCACCACAAACTCATAAAGACCAAATGCTGTTCTGAACGCAGTCTTGTGCACATCCTCCGACCTTATACGAATTTGATGGTACCCATTCTTAAGGTATATCCTGCTGAAAATTGCAGCACGCTCTAAACGATCGAGAATATCATCAATTCTATGAATAGGAAAGCTATTCTTGATGGTATTTTTATTCAACTCACGGTAATCAATACACATGCGCCATGAGCCATACTTTTTGTGCACTAGGAGCACTGGGGAGCAAAAAGATGAAGGACTAGGCTGAATCAGCCCCTTCTCTAATAACTCTTCAACTTGGCCCATAATCTGTTTCTACTGCGCCGCGCTAACCCTGTAGGAAGGTCTATTTGGTGATCACTTTGACTACAAATACAAACATTTACAAATGTAGTTGACTTCTACATTATGGACCTGGGAGGATGTGATGTTCTACTAGGCATGCCTTGGTTCAACAAGTACCTTGCACGTTTTGACGCAAGCGAAGGAACCATCCGTTTGATGCATAAAAACAAAGAATTGGTGTTGAGCTTTAGTAATCAAGTTACATAAAGAGCGACGATAGACTAAGAATCATGAATGGAAGAAAACAAACTATGAATCAAGATAGATGATGAACTGGGAATTCTTTTGTACAAATTTATGATTAATAAAGATTAAGATTATGATCTCGGGTGTGTGCAAGCACCGCAGGCAGGATTCAATGACCTTTTATAGCCATTGTGTGATCGACATCCAAGCAAGATCCAATGACCTTTTACAGGTGTTGGCTAAGATACCGGTCATAAGACATAGTTTCAGACGCACCCAAGGTGTAGGCAGCTAGCTTTTATGTGTGCAGGGCCATCATGACACAAGAATGCATGATGAAATGATCAAATGTGAGATTTTAAGTTGCATGAATGATAGAAGTGTGACCATTTTCTTACATCTGCAATCGAGGACGATAGCTTTGATTCTAAAAGGCGGTGTGTGACGGGTTTTAGGGTTACGGTTTGTGCGTCGAGGTCATAGACGCATTTGATCCATGCGTTCGTGTGGTTAGACACGGGCTGATTTTCCCTAGAAAGGTGGTTCATGCCAAATTCTTGGTCAAAGACAAAAACCTCTTTAGCATGAACAGTTCTCTCTATGTAGTGTTTTCATCTGCGATCCTCTGCATGGCACCAAGACATCTGTGTGGCCTTCGGGTCTTGGACTAACTTAACTGAGTTTTGTAGGAATTGGCTGAGAGGCGTAAAATTTAGAAGAAAGAAAAGGAAGCAGAAGGGATTCCAACTTATGGATTTTGCCAAGGGGCCTAAGTTTCACCAAACTTATAAAGTTTTGCCGAGGGGGGCCTAAATATTAAAGGGACCCCGGAGAAGGCAAAATAATAAAAACCCTGCGTAAAGGCTGCAACGTGGCACTGCACGGATTTTCGTAAATCGTGTTGGCAGCTTTTTGCAGTTTTCAACACATGCTTTTAGGAGCAGAGCTTTTGGGTAAGTGCTTTTAGGACTTCAGGTTTTGGGGCTCTGCTTTTGGCATCCCTTGTACTCTTTATAAGTGCCTAGAAGGCCACTTCTCAGAGGGCATCTGGACGAAGGTCTCGGAGAGAGTCGGACCCTCGGGAGTTGTACCTTGTCAAATCAATAATAAAGAAATACTAAAAGGGGCGCCAATCTTTGGGGCCATTACGTCTTGGCACTGAACTCCGTTGCCCCGTGTCATCTACTCTCTCTTTTATTCAAGTGTTTGGAAGTGCTAAAGTATTGTTAAGTGTAAAGTTTTCAGTTATCTCTGTGTTTCTGTCCGATCACTCCTCGGAAGTGATTACAACAAATGGTAAAAGATCTATAAAAGAGTCACTTGGCCTTCAATTTAAGGACAATAGAAAAAATACATGCATCACAAGCACCCACCAGTGTTTCCATTGCCAACATCTTTAGCATCGTTAGTACCCTCAGCACCAACAGTTCAGCATCATCATTTTCAGCCTCGGCATCAGATCAGCCCTAACGGTTTTGCATCAGTTTAGCCTAGCGTTTTGCATAAGATCAGCATGAGCATGCACATCGCAATACTCAATACTCAAGATTTAGCCATTGTATCAACATTTGCGCAAGTAATTAATGCAAATACTTGCTTTGGCAATAGAGTAAGGGGGCCCTTTGAGGGTGGTTTGTGACGTGACATGTGGTGTCGTCTCTCTTCTCTCTCTCTCTCTCTCTCTCTCTCCTCTCCTCATTCGACCACTACTGGCACTCTCATCGACCGAGCATTGGAGCTACAGAGATACAGACGACCGCGACTGAGGAGAGGAGCTACACAGCATCGACGGAGACTACAACAGAAGATTCGAGCCATACTCTCTCGACATCCAGAGTGCAGATGAGGATGGATCCTCACCATTTCTTCCATCTTTGTTTCTCACACTGTTACATCCAGTTTACCGGGTACCTATTGTATCAGCTGCTACACCCACGTAGTTTTAGATTGTAGTAGTAGTAGTAGTATTTTGTTCCACTTCTAGTTCTTTTCTAGTTCTTTTGTACCCAGACATGGTATTAGATTCACTATTTTGTAACTGATTGGTCTCATAGGTCATTTTGGCCTTTTGAAGACGTTAATATAACATTTCATTTCATTTCATTTCTCTCTCTCTCTCTCTCTGCGTCTCTCTTTCATTGTGTTTAGTTTAGTTCTCTCAAGTAAAGTATAGTAACCTTGTGTTTGTACGAAGTACTAGATTTGAATTAAAATCCTTGAACCCTTCCAGTGCACCTGACGATGCGTGCTTATTGTTGGCACGTAGGACACTTATTTTAGACAGGTTTCTCTCAACGAGACTATCCTTTGGCATGTGGATGCTTGCTCAGTATTTTCTTACGTATTGATGCCGGGTGATTTCCTAGCCTTGCTGCCAAGTAAATGCGTTTAATGATGGTTTTTTGTGCGTGATTACGTCGGGTGGTGATTGATAACTATGTTGTTTGAAGCTTTGTATATGTAGGTGTCATTTTGAAGGATTACTAAGGAGATGGGTATGTGACGAGCCTATGATGTGGCTGCACACACACCATGGCAAGTTGACCATGTGACAAAGGAGCCTTCTCTGTGTTTGGCGACGTGTAAAACGCAGTGGATTTTTTGTTGGAAATCGTAGGCTTGTACGGAGTTTGTTGATGTGGCAGCATAGGACAGTTTCTGATGCGGCCCACTTTTTATGATGGAGGAGCTTTCCAGGTCCAGTTGAGGAAAGCAGATGATTGTTGTGCTTTTTGTGTGTAATGAAAATAATTAAGGATTTTTAGATTTCCAAGTGCTTATAAATGAACAGGCAGAGCCTTGTTGTAAAACAGACCATGAGTGCGTGGTTACACATTCTCTTGTAAATTTGAGAACTTAATCGATAAAAAAAATACCGCTAGGGACGCTCGACTTGACGACCAATCTTCTTCTGAGGGGAACTATGCCTCTCTCGTGTTGTCACAAAGTCCAAATGTGATTAATTTTATTTTGGTCTTTCAGATATAGTTTGTTCCTACGAATAGTTCATCAATTCGCTGGTGCTTACAATTTTCCTCTCAAGATAGAGGATTATAGTGTGAACACTTTTCTAATGTTTGGTCGCTAGATGACGGCAGTGATCATGGAAACTTTGGGTGTTCCTTGAGATTAATTTAGTCCCGAACAATTGTTGGGAAGGACTTATGTCAACTTGCTCATTGCTAAACTGGTTGAATGGTCTAACTCTTTATCTGGTGCTTTTCTTGTAATGGATTGCATTTGGATTACATACCTCTATTTTTGTATTGCTTAATAAAAAGTTTGGAGTACATTATTTTTCTAATCATATATTAACTCTCAGTCAATTGCTTTTATAGTCTTGGCTAATGGTTTGGACTTCATCGTTTTCTGTTAGAATCATATTTTCTTCTATTTTTTTTGGACCTATTTGTGTTGTCTTTACATTGGTCTTCTCTTTTGGTGAGTAAACTTAGATTTTTTGACCTTATAACACCACTCATATTCTTGTAGTCATTTTGCTTGCTATTAGCAATAGAATCATATCCATTGTTTGGGTCTCCTAAACCATGCAGGTCGTGCCGCACAACTTGAGTGGTTCATAGTTTGTATGAATAAGGCCAGTTGTTGCATGAGCCTAGAAGGCGTTAAAAAGACATTCTGTAGATCTTTTTTAATAGAGAGCTTAGTTTTTGTACGTGTCTTCGTTGACACTCTCTCTCCCTGCTCGTTGTCACCTCCATCTTCATCCCTTATTCACCATCTCCATCATCCCCTTTGTCCACCAACATGCTACTAGATCGAGGTGTTGATTATGATTTTTTTAATTTTTATTTTATTTTTGCAGAAATAGAATAAAGAGATGTATATGGAGAGCTTACTTCACCTCTCGTATGTAATTCTGTTTAGTTTCACTTGGTTCAAGCAGGTACCAATCATGCACTAGTGCTTGTGGAGCTTCTAGGAAGGATTTCATGCTTCTTTTCTCTGCAAGGGATTATGGATTCGTTTTTGTCTTTGAAGTCTTCAATAATTTAGAAGTCCTGGGTTTTGTCGTTCGTCCTGCTCTGCAAGGTGTAAGGCAATTATTGAATTTAAAGTCTTTAAAACACCCTCAAACAGGGGTTTGGATAAAGGGACCTAGGGTAAAAAGGAGAGATAGAATCCATGGGTTAACCAAGATGAAGAGTTACTTGCTGTTTAAACAGTGCAGATAGTTTTTAAACCGAATAATTAGAATGCACAATTTTCTTGACCACATTTGGCTGTAAGTTGTTGCTTCAGCCCTGCTTCACCACTAGCTACTTCATGAGCTTGCTTTTTTAAAGTATTTTACTGCTTGGCTTCCATTTAAGCAAACGCTTGTGTGCCAGAGTATCTGCAACTCTACCTTGAGTCCCATTTAGTGAAATATCTGTTTTGATATTTTCTTTTATGATGCTCTTGATCAATGCTAAGCACCGGGAAAAAAAATGGACTCCTGAAAATTTGTTTTTTGACTCTTTGATTGTTGCCAGATATGATGACTTGGGGCAGCCCGTCTGCAGAGTCTGCAATGTGGCAGTGAAGTCAGAAGCATTTTGGCCGGCTCATTTGACCTCCCGTCTACACAAGGAGGTGGGTTTTTCAGGAAATCATTCCTCTCTTTTACAGAATTTTATCAAAACCTACAAGAGTGATTTTTATGCTAATCAACTGAATTAACTGAATTAACTGAAGCTTGCTGTCACCTGATGTACTTCACAGGCTGCAGATAGATTGAAAGCTCAAGCAAAGGAGGCAGCTGTTACAGCATGCACTGGCAGACAGTTGGATTCCACAGTAGCAACCATGACCCCCAAGGAGACTTCTGCTATACCTTGCACAGACATTCAATTGGATGCTACAGTGACAACTAAGGCCAAGTCGCGCATCTCATCTTCACTTCCTAATGATTTTTGGGAACAGCCACAAGCCAAACATGCATCCACAGGTCAGGGTAAAACTCAACTTTGGTAAACCCATAATTTCTTCACGATCTTGTCGCTGTGTGTGTTATGGTTTAACTGTTGGCCCTGGTAATATTTTGTACTATTTCAAGTCTTTAACATATCCATTACCTGGATGTGGTAGATAAGCTCGTTCCTTTTCAGTCCCTGGTGTTAGAGACATGCACACATGGACTGCAGGGATACGGTTTTTGTTTATGGATCAGTGTTTGCATCCGAGATCATGTGTCTCCTTTCGTGTGCTCATTGTTACATATTTGGGGTTCCTTTAGAGAGTGCTTGGTCAGATGTACTCCTCGCTCGAGAGAGGAGATTGAGCGACAACCTCTTATATGGAATTCTTTGGTCACCATCCCTATCCATCGAGATACCTCAGCAGCTAGGGCAGCGATTACACATTGATTGGTCTATTTGGGATGCTGGTTCAGCGAGCTCGATGAGCACTTGGTGTCATGATAGATTGTTGCCGGCTGACATCTTGGCAGAGAGGTATGATATCTTACAGGGATTCGGCCCAACATTCTTGAGATTGACTCTGCTATTCTAGACGTGTGGGACTAGGTTATGAGAGGTGATACTACGGTTCTACAACATCAAGGTCGGTGGGGTCACTTTGATGGGTCTGGCACAACCCTTCTTGTCAAGTATCATTTCTTTTCGTTCCTTATTGCTAGAGAGGACTCCTTTGCACACATACGGATCCATTTTTACTTTGATGAGAAAGGGCTTGTTCTTTCTAGCCTTGCTTGGTAGCCGATCAGAGTCGTGGGTTCCTGTGGGCAGAAAGGGATGCATGGGTCCTCATCTCTTTGTAGAGGAGTTTGTCTCTTGGAGGCTTTGGATTTGAGAGGGTCGTCCTTTATCTCAACTATATTGGGATCCTGGTGACTGGCAGTGGCCGTCGAATGTATACGGACATGCTCCAGTCACATTTTTTGAGTATTCTGTTAGGAGAGATTTCAAGGCATGTCCAACTGGAAGAGAGATGGCTGAGTGGATAAGAGGAACTAAACCCAGAAGATGGGCCGTGGGCCTATGAAGCTTGAACTTTGGGCGTTGACATGTTGACGTGGCATGCTTTACAGATTTTCGCGATTTGCGCTGGGCTGATGATGTGGCAGCTTTAGCGCTAGCTTTTGGGATCATATGCTTTTGGGGCTCTTTTTTTGGGCATCCCTTGTAAGAATAAAAGAGGCCCAAGGGCCTCTCACTCTATAGAGCATCTAGACAAAGAGTGTGAGAGAAGCGGACCCTCGGGAGTTGTACCTTGATGTGATCAATAATAAAGAAATACCGAAAGGGGTACCAGTCTTTGAGGCCAGTGCTTCTGGGTGCAGAACTCCGCCGTGCTGTGTCGACTCTCTTTCTCTCTCTAGGTAAAGTTAAGTGATTTTGAAGTTTTTGTTCATGTGTTGCTATTGATTTCTCGCTTGGAGTGTCCAAGCCTGTAGCAAGAGATCGCACTTTACTTGTGCGTAAAAAGTCTCAGATGCCCAACCATCAAAGAGAGTGGTTACATGCAGGTTTATCACATGCCTTTATATATCACGTTTGGTTCACGTGGTGGGCTCTATGAGTGGCATGGAGGATTCCTTATTTCCATTGGTTGCTTACTCATGGTGGTCTTCTAGTGCGCTCTTGGACTGCTCAATTGGGCTTCGATCCTCTATATATACGCTATATAGGTGGGATTGTGGAGACTTCCAGTCGCTGCTTTTGGGGATGCTTCACATCACTCCTTGTTTGGAGAGCCTTTGCATTACTTCTTTCCAGAAAAGGGGTCCAGTTTGGCCTTCTTACCTAGGGAGCTGTCTCTTCCATGACTCGATCGAGGGTCCCTTGGAGTTGTCCAATGCGGTCGAGCTTGCTTGGGGCTGCCAAGATAGCGGCAAAGCTCGGTTGGGTTCTCACGGGGTCTTCGGGGACTTTTTCTTCTCAATGGTTGCCATGCCTATGATGGCAGTGAGCTGTAAATGACCAGACCCCAGTGCCCTAGGTGGGAACAAGGGCCCAAATTTTACCGTAAGCTGAAAAGTTCTGGAGAGAACTTTGCACAGGGCTCTTAGCTCGACACTAGTTCAACTTGAACAATTGCAGATGTGAGCTCTGGCTTTCGAGCTCGGACAGGGATGAAGACCAATGGCTTCCAGATTAGAGCTGCGAGTAGAAGTGGCCTCCACAGTCGAGCTGCAGGCAGAATTGAGTCATAATTTTTGTTTGTTGGGATTCTGAGTTGGCGTAGCGTGAGAGCACTTTGTTCTTGTTGAGGCACAATTGAGGCTAATGTCACCCCACATGGCGGCCCCTCACTCCTCGGGGAGGCCAACGATGGTGGTGGGGAGAAAGCTCCTAACTGTGGGGGGGGGGGAGGGAGAGAGAGAGAGAGAGAGAGAGAGAGAGAGAGAGAGAGAGAGAGAGAGAGAGAGAGAGAGAGAGAGAGAGAGAGAGAGAGAGAGAGATGAAATGAAATGATATATTAACGTCTACAAAAGGCCAAAATGACTTATGAGACCAACAAGTTACAAACTGGTGAATTTTATACAAGGTTTATGTGTTGAAAGAAAGACTTAACATCTTAAACAAAATGTTTTAGTGAAAGTGAAAGTGGGGGAAAGACTAGAGACTCTCTAGTCGATACAAAGTTACAAAATAATGAGGGATGCAAGAAACTTAAGCTACTAAGAAGGGGATAATCCTCCAGCTTGGAGTAAATCCAGCATCGATCGGTGTCGGGTTTCCTCAATGTCATCTATGCTCAAAAACCTGACTGGGTATCATGCGTGGCGTGCCAAAATAATCCGATTCCTCTTCTATAATCTTCGTCTATGCTGGGATGCCCTCCTCTATAATCGTGGACGCCTAGATCTCCCGAAAGGGTATTTTTCTTCTATTACTTCCGCCGAAGCGAACCCTGTCACCTCCTTGGCAAGGAGAAATTCTACCACTCAACTATATCTGCACAATCCGTCATTTTATTTTACGCACCAAATTGCGTCTTTTGCCAATAGGTCCATCGCACGGTCAATCAATGTGCCTCTGGTGGAGGTGGGATACGAACTCTGCTGCAAAACCTGTCTGTCTAGCTGTCTATAGGTAATGGCTGGCCTGAAATAGTCCGTAACCTGCCGCTGAGTCTATCTCCCTGGTCGCCTCAACAAGAAAGAACAGACCCAAGCATCATAACTCTGGAAGGTGGTCCAAGCCCTCCCTGAATAATCAATGGAATCGTCTGCGAATCTCATAGTATGCGGAGCAATGACATATGTAATGCAGCTCTATCTCTAGCTCCCTATGGCATACACGACATACCCTGGCCTCAGCCAGAACTCCTCTATATCTGTCAGTCTCAATCTCAAGCTGGTGTGAGGATGTGCGTATCTAGCCAATAGCACACTGCACCCCATATGATAAATGTGTATCCATATAGCTGGGCCTAACTACAAAGCCATCTACGGTGAGTTGGAAATGTTCTCTGTAAAATGCCATCTGCGTGCCCCAACTCCTGAGTAGGCTCTATCCAAGTCCTCCTGGTGTCCACTTAAATCAAGTCCTAGCGGATAAGTCTAGTAATATCTGTCTCTGTCATAGTAAGAGAGGGGGCCTCCAAAGAGTACTGGAAGGGAGACAGTCTGTCCATGCTAAAACCATACATCTCGAACCAAGAAGTCATCTGTCCATACCAGCAAGCCGTGTCTCCGGTAAGGCCACCAACTGTCGGGAAGACTCAAGAGCAAGCCGGGCATAACTGTTTCTAGGAAGGTCCCACAAGCTGTGTATGAGAGAGACTGATCTAGTAAGTGCCTCAATCACCACTAGAGCGGTAGCTAGCTCTGCTCTAATAATCTCATGAGGTATTGAGGCCTTGGCTCTAATCATCCGTGAAATCATAGATACCAAGGGCCTTTCCATCCATTAGTGCTTCCAGCTCTACCGTGACAGCCAACTGAGGGGCCCCAAATTTGCACCCCATACATGATAGTTGAGGTCACAAAAGTATCGAAAAGCTTAAATTTGGTTTGAGGTTCCTGAAACTGAACCTGCGAACACATCCTCTCAATCCTCTCCGAAGGCTGCATAGGCTTTGGTCAATCTAGTCCCTACTGCTCTTCTCAACGAAAAAACTGGCCCACTAAAACCTACCCCCAGATAAATATATGCATCTGTATACTCCACGATCTCCTGCCCATACGTAAATGTGAGAGCTGACATCCTGACCCACTGTGGTGTGGTGTTAAACACCATAATCTTGGTTTTACCAAGGTTGACAGACAATCCACTATCCTCCGCAAACACATGTAAGGCATCCAAATGGTGTTGCATTTCCTCTGGGGAGTCAGAAATCAGCACTATATCATCAGCATATAACAAAAGTGGGATCCATGTCCCTGCTAGCTGTGCTCCTCTGTCCCCTCGTCTCGTAATGTAATCAGAGGCCTCATCTACATACATACCAAACAAAGTAGGAGATAGCGGGCATCCCTGCTTGACTTTAATAGTCGAGTGAACCAGGGTAGAAATCCCCTCGAGAATGCGTACCAGCCCCGCAACTGATCTGTATGAAGCCATAATCCCCCAAATGAGCTTTGTGGGGTACCCCCATGACCTGCAGTCGCCGCATCAATCTAGCTTTCGGTATTGTATCAAAAGCTTTGCGGAAGTCCATAAAGCTATTGTTTCCCATGTGACTTCCCCTCAATAATGGCTCGTGGAGTCAGGATGTGATCAAGAGTAGAGAAAGCCCTCTTGAAACTTGGCGTGTCTTGTTGCCTGTATACCATCTCTCTATGCCCATCTGCTCAGCTGTTGCTCGAGAATGGATGCGTATAAACGTGCTAATGTGTGATCGATCATACTAGTACAGTTGCCACGGGGACGTGGCAGCTCTTAACTATGTCACGAGGACGTGGCAACTGCTAACTTTAGTTGTTGGTTTCTTTCCAATGGGTTTTGTTTTATTTTTGAGACCCTCTTCTTGAAGTAGCAAATGGTCGGACATTGTATGGCCAATGTGAACGGTAGTTTCACCCGCAGATGGGTAGTGGTTGGCATTGGAATTCGTATGGTAAGAGGAGGTCTAGGCTCAGAGCAAGATCATATAGGTCCCCCCATCGCACTTAGCAAGTTGGTGGATACTAGGAAGTGAACTCAATAAAGGCCTAAAGTCAAGGTGTGACTACCAACAGAAAGTATCCGACAGTTGGGCCACATTGCACTTTTGGATGCGGTCCCAATGAGGATAGATGGTAAGATGACCAGTGGTAAGCCCAACGGAATCATTTCCTAAAATTTAGGGAACGGCTATTTTGGACCGTGAAATGTGTTCGCGTCATTACCTCCGGTATGACTGGGGGTACATTTTACAACTCTGCCGCAAAGTCAATTGAGCAACCAGTCGTGAGATTTTTAAGCGACAAACCCGAAATAGGAAAATGCTTGTAAATGCGTCAAGTGGCACATTTTTGTGCACTTGCTTAATGCAAAGAAGAAGTGGCACCGAATTTATAGCTGGGAGGCTCATTTGCAAGCTCTCTGCCACAAGTTAAGAGCTATGGAGTGCTTCCTTTCCCTCTTATGTACAGTGCGGTGCCAGGAGTGATGCCCTGCACGCTACGCACTGCTCTCTCTCTCCCCTATGAGCAGTATGTTATGCCCCTCTAGTGGGCTTTTCATTTGACCAATGTAGAGTTATGTGGGTTCATGCGCGATTGCCGAGGCAAGAGCCTCTTGCACAGGTACTGGGTTAGCTAGTGGCTAATCCCCCATAGGTACAGGTGAATTCGGAGAGGTTTCACGTGAGAAATCTCGTCCGATTCAAAGGGCAAGTAGCCCTACAGGTGTGGGAGCTCGAGGTCTTGCTACAGATGCGACAGGCACGCGAAATGGAGCCCAAAACAGGGAATTACAGCCTGCTGTGTATTTTTGGAGGTTTAGGGTTTCAGCCCTAAACGGACCCTAATACCCCCAAGAGCTTCGGGGACGCGAGGGGACCGCTGTAGAGGTGATGTGGCGCATTTTCAGGGCAGAAAACAGAGAATTCAGCGTGCTGCAGATTCTCGCCAGGTTTTGCAAAGTGTTCGTATGCGTCGGGAAAGTCATCTATTGCATGGGGATACTGACTGTGAAGCGTCCTAGTACAGTTATGCTGCGGAAATCGGGCCAGAACAGAGCTTGGATTGTGCGGGGCAGCTCGTAGGAGATCACATGTTTTATTCCCTCTGTTAAAGAATAAAGAAATACCAGAAGGGGCGCCAATTTTGAGGCCAATAGGTTGTTGGCGTCTACTCGAAGCATTCTAGCTTCTGAGTCGTGTGTGTACTTAGGTGTTAATCCCCGTTACAGGTCACCTTTGCAAAGTGCTCCTATGTGTCTAAAGTAAAGAATTTTGGGTGAAAGCCAACGCCTACCGCCCCACGGGCCGATTTCATGGTTCCATTGCCGGGATATCAATCACTTTTTCCTCAAAGAGTGAGCCTCGGTTGTTTTGGGTAAAGACACAGAGTGCAGGAACGCGGGATTACACTATGGCCGAGAAGGGGAAGGGAATTATGAAAGAGGGTTCCTCTTCAAAGGATAGGCAGGAGATCCTATGGTTTTTGAGATTGGCGAGAGCTCACGGCCACGTCAGTCTGTACCTCCTGTCAATATGAATGTCCCTCCAGTAGTACAGGGCTTTATGACCGGACAACTTGAGGATGATGCATTCAAGACTCAGTTAGTTGCCGCGGTGAATGTCTTTTCGCAGCTGGTGCAGAATCCAAGGTTTATGGAGTTCTTGCAAGCGCTACCAGTGCAACAACAAAATAGGCAACCTACGCCGCGTACAGAGCTTGTTGAGACTCAAGCCCAGGTACTTCATGCGGCTCAGGAGGATAGGGAACACTCGCATGTTGCGGAGTCAGGGGCTCCAAAACAGGTTCCTCCCGTCCTTGAACAGGTGGCTAGAACGCCTATTCCACAGGTTATGCCAGTTAAGTCCGCCACCTTTCAGAGCCAACATGCTGTTTTGAATGGATAGGGAACTGGATACCAGGCTATGCACCCAGTTTTTCCACCACCCACGGTACATCCTGGGTATTTCGGGGGTGGATGAGTGTTCCAAAGTATGGCTGGTTATGCGCCTGTAAGTCGGCCGTACATGCGAGGAACAGTGTTTGGGGGTATGCAAGGCATCATGGCAAACCCCATGTATGGTAGTATCGGCATGCAGCAGGGTTTTCAGTGCAACGAGGGCCAGTTTGGGGTGCCACAGAGTCATTTTGGCATGGCTGGTTTTTCTGGACAGGAGCCAGATATCGCACCTCTGACGCAAAATGTGAATGGCCAAGATGTGCCGATCATGCCTACTACAGTGCCCATGTTGCAGACCATTCCATATGACAACTTGGGGGCACTGGAGAAGCCAAAAGCTTACAAAGAAGGTGGTGCAGCTGTAAAGTTCAGTACCTTCAGTGGCTTCGAGGATAAGGCAAAGGCTCTCACTTTCCTCCAGCAGTTTGATACAGCTTATGCAGGAGGGAACTTTACAGAGGCCTCGAAGGTCAGGAAAGCTGCCACTTTTTTAAGGACAATGCTCTTACATGGTGGACGACATTGTTAATGCAAGGACAGGCACCCGCCACTTGGGTTTACTTCAAGCAAATGTTTGCATTTCCTTGGCTGTCAAATGAATTTGAAGCCGACGTCATGACAGATTGGCACCAGCTTACTTCAGCTTCGTGCAAGAGCTTGCTGGAGTACAATAGGAGGTTTTGTAAAGGGTTACTCTCAGTGACCTCCTACAGATTTGTGCCATTGACAGAGCAGATAGAGAAGTACTATTGTGGGTTGCCTAAAGGGCTTCGCGATTACTGTACCAAGAACAGAGTGGCTACCCTCACTCAGCTAATGGAAGTTGCGAACACTGGTCTTGCCTTGTTGAAAGGAGAGGATAGTGGATTTCCGAGCAACGACAAAGAAGGGCAGTAAAAGAAAAATTCAGCGAAGAAGCCCTTTGTGAAAACGGCTCCTGATGCGTCACAGGGGTCAGAAAAGGCCACCAAAGACAAGGATTCAGTTGGGGGCAAAGAAACAGAAAAGGAAGCGTTTTGTGCGCAAGTCGCTCGAGGAAAAGAAGGTCCTAATGGCTGAAAACAAATGCTTTATATGCGAGCAGCCTGGTCACTTTGCTACTAATTGTCCACAAAGGAAAAGACCAGCTGACTCAGAGGATAAAGAAGACCCGAAAGGCAAGAAGCCTAAACCCACGGCAGGTTTAGTGCCAGACATGGTGGGTGACAGGCCCAATATAGATGCCAGTGAGTTATGCAGGGCATGGGGTAAAGTTAGGGATCAGACAACACTCATCTTCTGTGATCCAGGTGCCAAAGCCAACTTTATCTCACCAGAGTTAGCTATGAAGCTGGGCATCAGAGCTGAAGAGATGGGGTACACAGCAGAGGCAGGGTTGGCATGTCCTGGCCACTCAGAGTGTGTTACTTCCATCATTGGAAAGCTGCGTCTGCATATTCAGTTGTATGTGGACAAGAAGAGTTCTATATCATGCCGTTGGAAGGATGTGACGTCTTGTTGGGGATCTTGTGGATGTTCCGAGTGCATGGAGTCTTGGATGCCTACAACAAAAAGATCACTGTAAAACATAGGGGCAAAACTCACATCTTGGATGTAAAGCTTAAAGGAGAGTCAGTCCCTATCGTATCTGCTTCTGCTATCACTTCTGTAATAAAGAATCATCTTTCTGTGTACTTGATTTTTGCACGTGATGTCTCAGATAGTGATTAGTCAAATTTATCTGTGTTAGATAAAGAAAGGTCAACATTTTTTGCAAAAGTTTAGTGACTGTTTTTCTGATTCATTACCGTCGCAATTTCCGCCAGAGAGACCTGAGGACAATCGGATAGATTTGGTGCCAGGGTGTAGCCCACCAAATAGACCTCCCTACAGGGCTAGCGCGGCGCAGCAGAAAGAGATTATGGGCCAGGTTGGGGAGTTATTAGAGAAGGGGACGATTCAGCCTAGTTCTTCACCCTTTTGCTCCCCAGTGCTCCTAGTGCAGAAGAAGGATGGCTCATGGCGCATGTGTATTGATTACCGTGGGTTGAATAAGAATACTATCAAAAATAGGTTTCCTATTCCTCGAATTGATGATATTCTTGATCGTTTAGAGGGTGCTGCAATTTTCAGCAGGATAGACCTTAAGAGTGGGTACCATCAGATTCGTATAAGGCCAGAGGATGTGCACAAGACTGCGTTTAGAATGACATTTGGTCTTTATGAGTTTCTAGTGATGCCGTTTGGGCTAACAAATGCTCCTGCCACGTTCAACAGAATGATGGACCGGATTTTCCGCTCGCATCAGTAGTTTGTTGGGACGTTCTTCGATGACATGATAGTGTATTCGAAGAATGAAGAGGAGCATAGGCATCACTTGACCATTGTGTTCGAAGAGTTGCGCAGTGACACAGGCTACTTGTCAATCCTAAGAAAAGTGAATTCTTCTTGGAAGAGATCCACTTTCTTGGCCATATAGTCTCAAAGGATGGTGTTAGAATGGACCCCGCAAAGGTCGAAGCTATCAAGACATGGCCAGATTTGAAGACTGTGCACGATGTCAGAAGCTTCTTGGGATTGTGCTCCTACTATAGAAGGTTTATCAGAAATTTTGCAGAGATAGCATCGCCTCTTCACGCTTTGCAAAAGAAAGAGGTCTCTTCCAGATGGACCCAAAAAAGAGATATCAGCTTTTAGTCTCTTAAAGGAAAAGTTGACTTCAGATCCAATAATTGTTTTGCCAGATCTCAGGAAGTCATTTGTGGTCCAGTGTGACGCATGTGGTAGTAGCATCGGAGCAGTGCTAATGCAAGATGGACGGGTAGTAGCTTATGAAAGCCGAATTTTGCAAGGGCCAGAGAGGACTATGCAAGTCTATGAAAAAGAGCTCTTGGCCGTGATTCATGCGCTTTCTAGCTGGAAGCACTACCTCTTAGGTGCTGATTTTGTTGCCCAAACAGATCATCAGACCTTGCGATACTTCTTGACACAATCAAAGTTGTCGGAAAAACATATGCGATGGGCAAATATTCTTTCCATGTTCCACTTCAAGATTATGCATGTGGAAGGCAAGAAGAATATTGTGGCTGATGCGTTATCAAGAAAGCCACAAATTTCAGCTGTGTCAATTCCTTATCATCATGAGCTAGATGACATCAAGGAACAGTATACTGCTGATGAAGATTTTGCAAGGATCTTTGAACAGTTACAAGAGGGGCAACATCACGAGCACTACCTCCTTAGAGATGGTTTTATGATGATGCATGGCAGACTTTGTGTCACTAGGCCACTGCGACATAAGGTCATGGAAGAGAGTCATGTCCCACCATATGCAGGGCATTGTGGCATTGATACGACAGTTAAAGCGGTAGAGACATTCTTCTATTGGCCTACCTTGAGGAGAGATGTGAATGCCTTTGTGCGAGCATGCATAGTTTGAGAAAAGGTCAAGTTTGACAGGCAAAAGGCACCAGGGTTGTTACAACCACTACCGATTCCGGATAAGCCATGGGAAAGCATTGCTATGGACTTTATCTTTGATCTTCCAAGAACGCCAACAGGGCTATTTTGGGCCATGAAATGTGTTCGCGTCATTACCTCCGGTATGACTAGGGGAACATTTTACAACTCTGCCGCGAAGTCAACTGAGCAACCAGTCGGGAAATTTTTAAGCGGCAAACCCGAAACGGGAAAATGCTTGTAAATGTGCCAAGTGGCACATTTCTGTGCACTTGCTTAATTTAAAGTAGAAGTGGCACTGAATTTATAGCTGAGAGGTTCATTTGCAAGCTCTCTACCACAGGTTAAGAGCTATGGAGTGCTTCCTTTCCCTCTTATGTACAGTGCGGTGCCAAGAGTGATGCCCTGCACGCTACGCACTGCTCTCTCTCCCCTATGAGCAGTATGTTATGCCCCTCTAGTGGTCTTTTCATTTGACCAATGTACAGTTATGTGGGTTCATGCGCGATTGCCGAGGCAAGAGCCTCTTGCACAGGTATTGGGTCAGCTAGTGGCTAATCCCCCGCAGGTATAGGTGAATTCGGAGAGGTTTCACGTGAGAAATCTCGTCCGATTTAAAGGGCAAGTAGCCCCACAGGTGCGGGAGCTCGAGGTCTTGCTACAGATGCGACCGGCACGCGAAACGGAGCCCAAAACAGGGAATTACAGCTTGCTGTGTATTTTTGGAGGTTTAGGGTTTCGGCCCTAAACGGACCCTAATACACCCAGGAGGTTCGGGGACGCGAGGGGACCGTTGTAGAGGTGATCTGGCGCATTTTCGGGGCAGAAAACAGAGAATTCAGCATGCTGCAGATTCTCGCCAGGTTTTGCAAAGTGTCCCTATGCGTCGGGAAAGTCATCTATTGCATGGGGATACTGACTGTGAAGCGTCCTAGTACAGTTATGTTGCCGAAATCGGGCCAGAACAGGTGTTTCTTAGCTTGGATTGTGCGGGGCAGCTCGTAGGAGATCACATCTTTTATTCCCTCTGTGAAAGAATAAAGAAATACCAAAAGGGGCGTCAATTTTGGGGCCTACAGGTTGTCGGCGTCTGCTCGGAGCATTCTAGCTTCTGAGCCGTGTGTACTTAGGTGTTAATCCCCGTTACAGGTTACCTTTGCAAAGTGCTCTGTGTGTGTGTCTAAAGTAAAGAATTTTGGGTGAAAGCCAACGCCTACCGCCCCATGGGCCGGTTTCAACAGGAGTTCCCAGGCTCCATATGGTCTCTTGCCTTTAGGATAGGCACGATAGTAGACAAACACCATGTCTTAGGCAGGCGCTCACACATAGTACTGTTGAACAACAGAGCTAGAAGTATATTTCCGGCTTGAATAAGGTGCTCGGCCATTAATCCCTCATGATCATAAGCTCTCTCATTCTTCATCATGTCAATGGCTTTCCTTACCATCTCCATTGTAAAGAAGACATATGCATGTGGGCATGGCTCTGGTTGGATCCGGTAGAGGTGGCTGCCCCAACACTGTATATAGGGATGTTCCATACCGGCCCCACACCTTCGGAGAAGCTAGAGTGCGACAGGATTCATGAAAAAGCCGGCAAGCCTCAGCCAAATCTTGAGTCAAAAATAGCAGCTCAAGGCTAGCCAGAAAGGCCCTCTTCTTCTAACGTACTTAACGCCGGAAGGCAATACGCGACTGTCTATGAGTGATGACTCCCAAAGAAACCTCTCTTTGTAATCGAGCTTTGCACTCCTCATCATAGCAACTGTTATGGAGCATAGTCCCAGAACTGCGTCTCTGATCGGGCTGTGTATGTGGATAAGTCTTCCTAGCCGCATCCCGTAGAGTCTCTGTCAGAATATGGGTGAGCTCCTCCAAAGGTCGCCCTCGATCCTCTGTGCTTAGGCATCTATAAATCCCATCCATGTAAACAGAGTCTGTGTCCAAAGTGAAAGTATATCTTGTAGGACCTCCTGCTCGTGTCCTCTGAGTTGTGGTGAACTAGAAGGAGATGTCCAGTGTCAAAAGGTTATGGTCCACTGCTACCTCCATGGGTCGGGGTCCAATTGTGAATCCACTATGCTAGCCCCGTGACGATGTGGGAAGCAAGTAAACCCGGCAGCTGTTGGGAATCTGCATAAGCGAGTAAGTATGGCTAACCCATGTCCGTTGCCCATATCTAGCAAGTATCTCCCATACTCTGTACATTTTGAGTCCTGTGAGCATCTGTCCAGCCCCATGTCTATGGTGTCCAGCTCTCTCAACATCTCCTCGGAGGTATCATAGAAGAGTGTATGATGGTTGCTCGTTCGAGCATTGAAGTCCTTCGGGAGAATGATGTCCCCATCCCTAGAGAACTCCCATATGTCATCATCAAGCACAGAGAAAGGAGACTCTCCTCTAGGTGACACATAGGTTGATATGGAAAAATCCGCATGTGTCAACCTTCAATCTCACCCACATGTACCTAGCATGATCGTCTCTTCGGACAATATGCACAAGCGACTACAAATCTTCCCTGAAAAGAATTGCTACCCCCTCCCCGATCCTCTACTCCCATGCTTAGATCTCGCATCTGCTTGATGAGCCGTCTCCCACCTGTATCGAGTCACATGTGGCATCATCTGACCCGGCCCCCGGGGCCTGGTGAGTCTCTGAAAAGAACACAATATCTCTATCTCTAAAGCTGTTCTCAAAGGCACCCACATGAAGCTTGAGAGACCTATCGCAGTTCCACACTGTTATTTCAAGTTTGGTCCCATAGGTCTTCAATTGTTATGTGGAGCGTCGCTCCATAATGACCACCTTCCCTTCTCTATACAAGGCTATCTTTCCTTTTTTCCTTGCCGCCCTAATCTCTGGCATAACTTCCTACATGTGGGCAAGTTGTGATAGAGTGAGATCATCGCCAAGGAATATTGTCACAAACTGGTGATGTGGCACTGTCCCAGATACATATAGAGCAGACCCGGACACTCAACTGTACGGCAGACATGTGGTTACCCGAATTTTTCGGCACAAAATCCGTTGACAGGCTGACGTGGCAGTATTGTACGGACGTCCCATAAAATCCGCTGACGTGGCGATTGTATAGAAATATGCTTTTTCAGCGCTGGCTGATTTTTGGACAGTTTTGGAGACAATTGCTTTATTTTTAAAGCTTTTAAAGTGGAATGCTTTTGGGGCTTTGCTTTTGGGCATCGCTTGTACCAATAAATAAGTGGGCAGTTTCTCACTTCTCAGAGCATCTGGATGCAGAGTCTGAGAGTGAGCACCTACCCACTCTCTGGTACTTTGGACAGATTAATACAAAAAGAAATACTGAAAGGGGCGCCAGTCTTTGGGGCCAATATCTCTAGGGACGGAACTACGCCAGGCCGTGTCGACTAAAGTGTGAATTGTGGACTATTTTTAAAGTGAAACTCTGCTGTGTCGCGGTAGAATCTTGACTTGGGGTGTCCAAGTTTGATACAGTGGTATCAGAGCACAAAAAGATTCTTCTTCTACAAAGCCTTTCTGCATCGCACATAGCTTTTGAGAAAGAATCTTCGTGCCCTGACCCAGACTTATCAGCCACTTCCACCCTTCATACATCACGCATCGAGCGCGCTCCCATCTTCATTGCTTTGTCTTACAGGGCATAAAGCCATAAAGAATCCCAGATCACACATGTTTTATTGTGAAGAATCTGACAGAGATGACATCTCTCATTGGGAAGGCAAAGAAAAGTTGAAAATCTGACGCGGGAATTGAAGAAAAGAATGAGATTTGGGCAAATTTTTTTCAAACAACTTTGCCAGAAAGGAGTACAAACATCAACTACAAATTGGCATATGTGTGAACAGATGGATTAAGTATTCCAGGGACCCGAGATTGGCAAAACTAGTGTAGTTACCGAGGTTGTGGTACCGTGCGTCGATACTAACAGTCAGCGTCTGCTAAGACAGTTTATGGCCTCTGTCTGTTTTGCATGCGTAATCGAGGGCGATTACAATGCTTTCAAGAGGGGGGTTAGTCACAAACTGGTAACGTGGCATTGTCTCTGATACACACACAGCAGACCCGGACACTCACTGTATGGCAGACATGTTGCAACCCGGATTTTTCGATGCAAAATCCGCTAACAAGCTGACGTGGCAGTACTATACGAACGTCCCGTAAAATCTGTTGACTGGTTGACGTGGTAGTTGTACGGAAATCTTCTTTTTCAGCGCTAGCTGATTTTTTGACAGTTTTTGAGACAATTGCTTTATTTTTAAAAGCTTTTAAAGTTGAATGCTTTTGGGGCTCTGCTCTTGAGCATCCCTTGTACCAATAAATAAGTGGGCAAGGTCTTACTTCTCAGAGCATCTGGACCCGACCCGATAAGATTTACTCGAGATGGCATGTGGCCATCGCTTCTCCTCTGAGGTAGGGGGAAAGCCGAAAAGACAAACGAGTACAGAAAAGCAGAACTTGTACTCACAGAAAGACATGGACAAGCACTCTTGAAAATAAGCACTTCTACAGAGCCAACCAATACGACTTCCTCGAAGACAAGAGAAAGAAAACAAAAGAAGTTAAAGAAGGTGGACTGTCTATTAAATTTGAATGCTTTTGTGGGTTTCAAGATGCTCGAACATGGTGGTCCACTCTTCTTCCGAGGAAGGAAGCTCCAGTTACATGTTGAAATTCAAAAGGCTCTTTATTTTCTTCTTGGTTTACTCGAGAGTACGAACGAGATATAAGAACCACTTGGAATCATTTTCGGATAACCAAGGGAGATTCTTTGAACACTTATTGTGAGAGATTTTGGAACTCTTTTCTACCAACCTCTTCGTTTATGAAGGTCTCTTGTAAGGAACACATTGAGCGGTTTTGCTGCGGACTCTCTACAGAGATCCGAGACTATTGCCTGGAACAAAAGTCGAATTGTATTCAAGAATTGATGAGTCATGCGAAACGGGGTTTTGCGATACATTCGACTTACCCCACTGATGAGATCTTGACTCAGAGAACCAACAGACCTCTCACAATGAAAGTAGAAAGAGAGAGAGCTCCCAGGACAAAGAAAAAAAAAAGATACACGTCTCCGACAAACTCTTAGAGAAAGGGCTATCCATCTCAAAGAGGGGAAGTGTTTTGGTTGCGGGGAATTTGGACACATCTCTGCAAAGTGCCCAAAAAGGCACAGCAAGAACAGACTGAAGAGAGGCCAGAGAGTTCTCGAGCAGCAGAGGAACGTGGCAGAAAAGGCAGATGAAAGCAGAACCGGTATCACATTGCGTGGGGCCCGAACCGACTCAGATGAACGAAAGTACAAAACTTTTCCGCACTTAAGGCAAATTGAGAGATCAGGAAGCCCTCATTTTCTTTGATGGAGGAGCCAAGGCCATTCTTTTCGCTTGAATTGACGGCTCGATTTGGAATTACGCCCGACAGATTGAGGCCACCGGCGGAGGCAGTTCTAGCGGTACCCGGAGGGGATGTTTTCATTACACCGATCATTGGCAAACTTCGTTTGCAATGTCAGGGGTATTTAAGGCACGAGGACTTTGACGTAATGCCCTTAGGAAGGTTGTGACGTCCTCCCTCGAAATCCCTTGGTACCACAAGAACAACGCCGTGGTTAACTATCAGGCTAAGAAAGCGACTTGGACAAATGAAGGACAAAGAGATTATACCTGATGAAATTTGGTTTCTTTAATCGATTTTCTGGAGAGAACTGAATGATGATTGAAGGTCCAATATGTTTTGGCCTCGAAAAAGAACGCCAAGATTTTCTCTACACTCATGCCGATTGCTTTTCTGAGGGCTTGCTAGGCGAGTTGCCACTAGCTCAAAGCACACCACCGAACCGGCCACCTTACCATGTGAGCAAAGCCCAGAATGAAGAGATTATGAACCAAGTGAAAGACCTCTTGGAAAAGGGTCTTATACAGCCGAGTACTTCACCTTACTGCTCTCCGGTGTTATTAGTTTTAAAGAAAGACGGATCTTGGAGAATGTGCATTGATTATCGAGCTCTCAATAAAATCACCATCACGAACAGATCTCCGATTCCGAGGATCGATTTCAAAAAGGATATCATTAGTCGAATCGAGCCAGGAGATGTCTACAAGACAGCTTTTCGGACAAGCTTCGTTTTTATATATATTTTTGGTGATGCTTGTACAGAGAGTACAGGTCTTTGCAAAGAAGAGTGAATTTTACAGAGACTACAGATCTTTGCAAAGAAGAGTGAATTTTTCTGATCAGAGATACACTTTTTGGGACACATCGTCTTAGTAGCAAGAGTGCAGATGGACCCGGGCAAGATTGAGACTATACGTGATTGGCCCGATTTGAAGAATGTCCATGAAGTTAGAAGCTTCTTGGGCTTATGTTCTTACTATCAGCGGTTCATTAGAAAGTTTGCAGAGGTTGCTTCCCCTATGCATATCTTGACACAGAAAGGAGTCCCTTTCTCGTGGGGATCCACAGAGGTGACTGCCTTTCAGACTTTGAAAGAGAAATTGACTACGGGACTAGGTTTGACTTTGCGGGATTTGCAAAAGTCATTCGAAGTGTATTGTGATGCTTGTGGTCGTAGTGTAGGTGTGGTCTTAATGCAAGAAGGCCATGTCATTGCCTATGAGAGCCGATTGTTTTCAAGGTCGGAATTGACAGCACAGATTTATGAGAAAGAGCTTTTGGCAGTTATCCATGCTCTTACTTAGTGGCGACATTACCTACTGAGAGCCGATTTTACGGTCTTCACTGATCATCAGAGTTTACGCTACTTCTTGTCACAGAAGCAGCTATCGGAAAAGCAGATGCGGTGGGCCTACATCTTGTCACAGTTTCACTTCCAGATTGTCCATGTGCAGGGACAAAAGAACTTGGTGGCAGATGCTTTGTCCTAGAAGCCGTTGTTCTTGGCTATTTCCGCGATTCATCATAGAAGCTTCGAGGACATGGTCGATCAGTATGCCACAGATCCAGATTTTTAAGATGGATTCAGTTGAATACAGAATGGGGAGGTAGTAGCGAGATGGCTACTTGATGAAGAAAACGATGTTGTGCGTTACACAACCGTTGAGGGAAAAGGTTCTAACCGAATGCTACTGTCCACCATTTACGGATCACCGCGGCATTGATACCACGTTGAGAGGTGTGAAGCGATACTTCTTTTGGTTGAGACTCAAGAAGGACGTGAACGATTTTGTACGCAGATGCTTGATATGCCAGAAGGTCAAGTTTGACAGGCATAAAGCACAGGATTGTTACAACCTTTACCTATTCCCACCCGCCCTTGGGAAAGTATTGCTATGGATTTCATTTTTGATCTCCCGAAGACATAGAGTGGGCATGATGGTATCTGGAGTGTTATTGACAGATTTAGTAAGCAAGCTGTTCATTGCCCAGATATTCAAATTACATGGCATGCCTAAGACAATAGTCTCTGACAGAGATCCCCGATTCACGAGTTTGTTTTGGAAGGCTATTTGGGAGAACATTGGCACACAGTTACAGTTCTTGTCATCTTCCACCCGCAGAAAGATGGGCAATCTGAGATTGCAAATTCAAACGTAAGGGATTTATTGAAGTCTTACATTTCGGATCAGAAGAACTCAATGGGAAAAGTTTTTGCCTTAGGTGGAATTTGCCTACAATAACATGATTCACTCTTTGACAGGGAAGGCGCCCTTTCAGATTATTGAAGGTGCTACGATGGTTCCCTTCTTCCTAAGCACGAAAGATAAGATTTTTGTAGCCGATTAGTACATGAGGGACTTGGACACTGCTTTTGCTAAGGTTCGGGAGGCTTTAGAGAAATCTCAGGAAAGACACAAGAAGGCACAAATTGACACCGTCACGATTTGAAATTAAAGAAAGACGATTGGGTGCTCTTACGTTTTGAGAAGGCAGGCCTGAGAAAGAAGAAGGGAAAGGAGCGTCTTTTTCCAAAGCTTAGCATGAGATACTATGGAAAAGATAAATGATGTCTCCTTTAGACGAAAGCTGCGATGTGCCCGATGATGGAGAGCCAGATGAGCAACCCGAAGTGGAGGAAATCGAAGAGATACTCGTTCTAGAACAGATATTGGCACATAAAAATAGAAAGATTAAAGGTAAAGTGATTAGGCGCTTCTTGGAACTTTACCTTCAAGCATTCGGTTTAGCATAGTCTACTCGAGAGAACCTCGATTTCAACCTGGGCGAAACTAGTGCAGCGGGTTTGCACAAGAGGCGAGTCACTCTGCTCCTTTGTCGATAGATTGCCCCGATTTTTGATATAGAGTCACTGATGTCCCTTTGGGTTTCAAGAATACTGGTGAGCTGACAATATTCTGTTGTATGACTTTATAAACTGGAATTCTCAATAATGAAAATGATACTGATTGAGTTGTACTTCACTTGTTTGAGTGCAGAAATTGATACACGAAATGATTGCAGCATTTCGGTCTCATAAATCTCTATAGACATAATTGAAATATGGATTAGTTAATCGGGCATTTGTGAGGTCCCTATTGGATCTAGATGCGATTGCTAAATACGTTGCCGATTAATCATGGTCTGAAATTTGGAATGATTTTTTAATGTGATTTGTCAGGTGATGTCTTGTGATGTGACTGTCGATTGATATATGTGCTAGATGTGTTGTTCCTAGTGCGTCGGTACTAACAGTCAGTGTCTGCTAAGACAGTTTATGGCCTCTGTCTGTTTTGCATGTGTAATCGAGGGCGATTACAATGATTTCAAGAGGGGGGTTAGTCACAAACTGGTGACGTGGCATTGTCTCTGATACACACAGAGCAGACCCGGACACTCACTGTATGGCAGACACGTTGCAACTCGAATTTTTCGGCGCAAAATCCGCTAACAAGCTGACGTGGCAGTACTATACGGACGCCCCGTAAAATCTGTTGACTGGTTGACGTGGCAGTTGTACGGAAATCTTCTTTTTCAGTGCTAGCTTATTTTTTGACAGTTTTTGAGACAGTTGCTTTATTTTTAAAAGCTTTTAAAGTTGAATGCTTTTGGGGCTCTGCTTTTGAGCATCCCTTGTACCAATAAATAAGTGGGCAAGGTCTTACTTCTCAGAGCATCTGGACGCAAAGTCTGAGAGTGAGCACCTACCTACTCTCTTGTACTTTGAACACAAATTAATACAAAAAGTAATACTGAAACTAGCGCTAGTCTTTGGGGCCAATATCTCTAGGCACGGAACTACGCTGGGCTATGTTGACTCAAGTGTGAATTGTGAACTATTTTTGAAGTGAATCTTTGCCTTTAAAAGGCCAAAATGACCTTTTAGGTCCCCTCGCCGCACTTAACAAGTTGGTGGATACTAGGAAATTAACTCAATAAAGGCAAAATGCCAAGGTGGGGTCACCAAGCGAAAATCCCTCGAGAACTGGACTACATGCATATTTGGACGTGGTCCCAATGGTGATAGATGGTCAGCTGACCAGTGGAAGTGCCATGGAAGCATCTCCTAAAATTTAGGGAACTGTTATTTTGGGCCATGAAATCTGTTCGTGTCATTAGCTCTAGAATGACAAGAGAAACATTTTATTACTTTGCCGCTAAGTCCACTAAGCAACAGGTTGAGATATTTTTAGACCGGAAGGTACAAAACGGGAAAACCATGCATGAGTGCCACTTGACACATTTTTGGACATTTTCCACCTTGAGAGAGAGAGAAGTGTTGAAATAAATGTGGGGGCTGCATTTTTCAGCCGTATGGTGGATTGTTGCAGGTACCACAGCTATTGTGTCCAAGCTTTCTCTCTCATGTACAATTTAGTGCAAGAAGTGATGTCCTGCACACTCTACACTGCTCTCTCTCTCTCCCCTACGTGTAGTAATGTGATGCCTCACAAGAGGGCTCTTCATTTGATCTACGTACAATTGTTTGGTCTTATGCTGCTGTGCCGAGGCAAGAGCCTCTTTGAGCAGGAACAGGAGTAGCTAACTGCTACTCCAAAAGCAAGCACCAGTGAGGGTGATAACCTCACCTTACACGTGCATTTTCAGCGTTGGTTATGCGCTGTTTTTGGGCTGTTTTGCAACCGTATGGATGCCAAAAGCATTGGGAACATTGCCCCACTGTTAAAGGACAGTTCTGGGACTGTTTAACCCTGAAAATAGGGTAAAAACCAGTAAATACAGCGAGCTGTAATTGCTGTTTTTGGGCTGAAAACAGAGGGTTTATGTCTTTGGAAGTGATTTTTAGCAGGGGGATTTGTCCAAGCCAAGTTTTGGGGCCGTTATGTTGCCTGGGAGAACATGTGTGATCTAGTTGGATACAGGTGAAGATCCCCAGGACTCTAGTTTTGTAAATGTACCCTCTACAGGAATAAAGAAATACTGAAAGAGGTGCCAGTTTTTGGGGCATACAGGTTGTTGGCGTCTGCTCGGAGCATTCTAGCTTGTGAGCGGTGTGTGCTTTGAAGTGATAATTCCCGTTTTTAGGTTCCTTCTACAAGGTTTCTCTGTGTTAAAGCTTAAAGTAAAGTTTCGGGTGAAAGCCAAAGTCTACTGCCCTAGGGCCGGTTTCATGGTTTCGGTGTCGAAACAGAATCACTTTTTCCTAAAGAAGCGAGCCTTGGTTGATTTGATGAAGGTATGGAGTACAAGAACGCGGGATTACACTAAGGCCAACAAAGGGAAGGGCATTATGGAAGAGGGATCCTCTTCGAAGGACATACAGGAAATTCCTACAGTGTTTATGAGGTTGGCAAGAGTTCACGGCCACGTTTGTCTGTACCTCCTGCTGAAGTGAATGCTCCTCCAATGCAAGACTCCATGATTGGGCAACTTGAAGATGATGCGTTCATGACTTAGTTAGTTGCTGTTGTGAACGTGTTTTCTCGACTGGTGCAAAACCCAAGGTTTATTGAATTTTTGCAAGCGCCACCTGTGCCACAGCAGAAGGCAACTCACACAGCTAGTAGAGCCCGTTGAGGCTCAAGCCTATGTACTTCATGCATCCTAGTAGGATAGGGGGCACTCGCATGTTGCGGAGTCAGGGGCTCCAAAACAAGTTCCTTCCATCCATGAATAGGTGGTTAGGATGCGTATTCTACAAGCTTTGCCAGTTCAGCCCGCCACCTTTCCAAGCCCGCATGATGTGTTACAAGGACAGGGAACCAATTTCCAGGCAATGCATCACGTTTTTCCACCACCCACGGTACATCCTAGGTATTTCGAGGGTGGATCTGTGTTCGAAAGTATGGTTGGTTATGCGCTTGGAAACCAACATTATATGCCAGGAATAGTGTTTGGGGGTGTGCAAGGCATGATGCCAAACCCCATGTATGGTAGCATCGGTATGCAACAAGGCTTTCAGAGCAACTAGGGCCAGTTTGGGGTGCCAAAGGGTAATTGTGACATGGCTGGTTTTTCTGGACAGCAGCCAGATATGGCACCTATGACGCAAAATGTCAATGGCCAAGACACGCCGATGATCCCTAACACAGTGCCCATGTTGCAGGCAATTCTCTATGACAATTTGGGGGCATTGGACAAACCAGAAGCTTACAAAGAAGGTGGTGCAACCTGTTAAGTATGAAACTTTCAACGGCTTTGAGGATAAGACGAAGGCTCTCACTTTCCTCCAGCAGTTTGATACAGCTTATGCAGGGGGGAATTTTATAGAGGCCTCCAAGGTCAGGAAAGCTGCCACCTTCTTGAAACGCAATGCGCTTACATGGTGGACGACTCTCTTGATGCAAGGACAGGCACCCCGCCACATGGGTATACTTTAAGCAAATGTTTGAATCTGCATGGCTGTCAAATGAATTTTGAAGCCGACGTCATGACGGTTTGGCACCAACTCACCGTGGCTACTTGCAAGAGCCTCCAGGAGTACAATCGGAGGTTTTGTAAATCATTACTCTCAGCAACCTCCTACAGGTTTGTGCCATTGATAGAGCAGATAGAGAAGTATTGTTGTGGGTTGCCTAAAGGGCTTCGAGATTACTGTACAAAGAACAGAGTGACTACCCTTACTCAGCTTATGGAAGTTGCCAACACTTGTCTTGCCTTGTTGAAGGGAGAGGACAGTGGATTTATGGGCAACGTAGAAGGGAGGCAGCAAAAGAAAAATTCAGCAAAGAAGCCCTTTGCAAAAGCGGCTCCTGAAGCATCACAGGAGTCAGAAAAGGACCACAAGGGTAAGGACTCAGCCGGGACTTCTATAATTAAAAATCATCTTTCTTTGTACTTGATCTTTGCACTTGATGTTTCAGATAATTGTCTGTCAAATTTATCCGTGTTAGATACAGAAAGGTCAGCATTTTTGCGAGAGTTTAATGATTGTTTTTCTGATTCATTACAATCTCAATTGCCGCCGGAGAGGCTTGACGACCATGCGAGAAATTTGGTGCCAAGGTGTAGCCCACCAAACAGTCCTCGCTATAGGGTTAGTGCAGCACAACAGAAAGAGATTATGGGCCAGATAGAGGAGCTTTTAGACAAGGGGTTGATTCAGCCTAGTTCTTCACCTTTTAGCTCCCCGGTGCGTTTATTGCAGAAGAAGGATGGCTCTTGGCGCATGTTTATTGACTACCGTGCGTTAAATAAGAATACCATCAAGAACAAGTTTCCTATTCCAAGGATTGATTATATTCTTCACCTTTTAGAGGGTGCTGTAATTTTCAGCAGGATAGACCTTAAGAGTGGGTATCATCAGATTCGTATAAGGCCAAAGGATGTGCACAAGACTAAGAGCTTCTGCCCGTGATTCATGCGCTTTCTAATTGGAAGCACTACCTCTTAGGTTAATTTTGTTGTCCAGACAGATCATCAGACATTGCGATACTTCTTGACATAGTCAAAGCTATCCGAAAAGTATATGCGATGGGCAAACATTCTTTCTATGTTTCACTTCCAGATTATGCATGTGGAAGGCAAGAAGAATGTTGTGGCTTATGCGTTATCAAGAAAGCCACAAATATCAGCTGTGTCAATTCCTTATCATCATGAGCTTGATGAGATGTAGGAACAATATGCTACAGATGAAGATTCCGAAAGGATTTTTGAACAGTTGCAAGAGGGGCAACAACATGAGCACTACTCCTTAGAGACGGTTTTATTTTGATGCATGGCAGACTTTGTGTTACTAAGCCAATGCGACGTAATGTCATGGTAGAAAGTCATGTCTCACTGTATGCAGGGCATCGTGGTATTGATGTGACAGTTTTAAGCGGTAGAGACATTCTTTTATTGGCCTACTTTGAGTAGAGATGTGGATGCCTTTGTGCGAGCATGTGTGATTTGCCAAAAGGTCAAGTGTGACAAGCAAAAGGCACCAGGGTTGTTACAGCCACTGCCAATTCCGGATACGTCATGGGAAAGCATTGCTATGGACTTCATCTTTGATATTCCAAGAACGCTGACAGGGAATGATGGTATATGACCCATTTGCAAGTTCAACAAGCAAGCCCATTTTATTTCTGCAGCGAAGAAGATAAAGTATGACGAGATGGCACGGTTGTTCATGTACAATGTGTTTAAGTACCATGGTATGCCACAATCGTTTGTCACTGATCGTGATCCTCGCATGACAAGTTTGTTTTGGAGAGGATTGTTTGAGAACATAGGCACTACGCTCAAGTTCTTGTCTTCGTTCATCCACAAACTGATGGACACTCAGAAGAGGCTAATTCTACTGTCTTGGATCTATTGAAATGCTATGTGCCAGATAATAAGGGCAAGTGGGAATTGTATTTGACTATGCTTGAGTATGCGTACAACAATACAATGCATTCGTCCACAGGCAAGGCACCTTTTGAGATTCTTGAAGATGGCAAAAAGGTTCCTTCCATTTTGCATACAATGGACAAGATCCTTGAGGCAAATCGATATGTTGAGAACATGGATGAAACGTATAAGAAGATTAAGCTTGCCTGAAAGTGCGAAGCAGACGGTTCTAGTAGGTGCGCGTCGCGATGTAGTGCAGGTTTGGGGCAAGAAGCAGGACGGAGTGCAGTAGAGAAGAAGCGCTAGCAATCGAAAGCACAGAGAGAGAGAGAGAGAGAGAGAGAGAGAGAGAGAGAGAGAGAGAGAGAGAGAGAGAGAGAGAGAGCTCACGTTTTTGGGGAAAACTCAATAAGTGAGTTTTGGGTTTTCTCACTTTTATTATAAATGACTTAAAAAAAATGTGTCCACGTTCAATGTGAACTTGGACAAAGTATAAAAATGTACAAAAAGGGGTTATTTAGGCCTTTAACCCAACAACCTCCCACTTAAAGGCATAAATGACGCCTTTAAGTTAACCAACTCCCACCAGCTGTGTACAATGCTCATGTGGAGCTTTAGCAAGACTCTCGGTGAGAACATCTGTAAGGTTATCCTGTGTATGTATCTTTGTCAAGGCGACTAGACCATCCTCCAATACCTGACGTATGAAGTGGTACCGCACATCTATGTGTTTGGTACGCGCATGAAACATGGCATTTTTGGCTAAGTAGATAGCACTCTAGCTATCATAACCCAACACGAGTGTATGAGCAGGCATGCCACGTTCTTTTGCGAGTCTACCCAACCAAATGGCATTCTTTGAAGCCTCTGTGGTTGAAATATATTCAACCTCAGTAGTACTCAATGCCACAATTTTCTGCAACCTAGAACACCAAGAGACTGCATCACCAGCAATAGCAAATACATATCCACTGGTAGATTTCTTGGTATCCATGTCACCTGCTATGTTTGCATCACAATATCCTTGGTTAAGTCACTTTTTCCATAACAAATACACTTTGACTGTTTACCTTTCAAATATCTCAAAATGCATTTGATAGCTTCCCAATGCTCTTTGCCAGGATTCGACATGTATCGACTAACAATTCCCACTGCATAAGCAATGTCGGGACGAGTAGCAACCATAGCATACATAAGAGAACCACAAGCTGATGCTTATGGGATTCCCTTCATTGCTTTCAATGCCACCTCATCCTTTGGACAATCTGCTTTGCTAAGCTTAGTGTATGCAGGTAAAGGTACTCCAAGAGGCTTAGCATCAGCCATATTAAACCTGTCAAGTACTTTTGCAATGTACCTTTCTTGAGATAAAAACAACAATTTCAGCTCCCTATCTCTTTTAATACGCATGCCCAAAATATGCTCTGCATCACCCAAGTCCTTCATAGCAAATACGGAATTTCGCTTACGTTTCAAAGCATCAAGACTAGTCTTATGTTTCTTAGCAAGCAGCATGTCATCAACATAGAGAACAAGTATGATGGGACTACAATCTTCATCCCTTTTCGTATATGAACACTGATCTGCATGGCTGCGTTTAAAGCCTTGAGACAGCATAAAAGTGTCAAACTTCTTATACCACTACCGTGATGATTGTCTCAAACCATAGAGAGCCCTTTTCAGTTTGCATACAAGTTCCTCGCGTGTAGGAACTATAAAACCTTCAGGTTGTTTCATGTATATGTCCTCTTCAATGTCACCATGCAAAGACGCTTTCTTTGCATCCATTTGATTCAATTCCAAATCAAGCACCGCAACGAGAGCAAAACGGACACGTAAAGTTGTAAGCTTTACAACATGAGAAAAGATTTCTTGAAAATCAATTCCTTCTTTCTGTGCATATCCTTTTGCAACCAATCTTCCCTTGTACTTGGATTTTTCATCCACAATCTTAATCTTGTATACCCATTTGTTAGGAAGAGCCTTCCTCCCTGTAGACAATGGCATAAGATCCCAAGTATCATTTGCATACAAGGATTTCATTTCCTCTTGCATTACAAGCTCCCACTTACTGCATGATCCGCATGACTTAGCCTCTTTATAAGTAAGAGGTTCACCCTCATCTGTCAACATTACATATTCAAAGAGGGGTTAAATCTCTACAGTTGCCTTCTCGAACGAGTTGACCTACATACTCAATGATCTACATTCTCAGGCAACGGTTCTACATCATAAGGCAACTCATTTTCAGCTCTATCATGCTGTTGAAAATCATTTTCAGCCAATTCAGGTGGCTTTCCATCCTCATTAGGAGCATCAAAATCATGTTCTACCTTTTCTGGCTCATGGTTAACCGGCTGATTATCAATTTCCGCTTGCGGTAATACATCAGGAGGCTCTTTTTCAACATCAACGGGTGGCACGGAAGGCTGAAATTTGATTGTTTTCTTGTCAGCATCAAATTTTATAGCATTCTTAAGCAATTTTGCTTCATTGAACACTACATCTCGGTTGCGTATTACCTTTCTAAATTGCGGTAACCACACTCTATAGCCCATTTCACCTTCTTCCTCATAACCTAGGAAGACTCCTTTAATGGACTTCATATCAAACTTTGTTCTCAAGTCATTGCGTATATGAACAAAAGCTTCGCATCCAAATACTCTCAAATGATCATAAGAGGCAGGTTTTGTTAGACCAAACCTCCTCTAAAATGTCATTTTTCAGTGTACTATTAAAAGAGCGATTGCAAATATGAAATGTAGTTTTCAATGCCTCCCCTCAAAACTCTTGAGAAAGATTAGCGGTGGACAACATGCAACGCACTCTCTCACATAAAGTACGATTATACCTCTCAGCCACACCATTAGAAGACGGATTACAAGGGCCTGTCAACCACTGTAACAGGGAATGGGGGGAACACAGCCCGAACGTTCTGAAACGGCGTTCCGGACGAGTCCCGTTCCCGAAACGGAGATGGGAATGGAACGCCGTTCCGGAAATGGGTGTAACCGGAACGATGTTCCGGAATGGGCGGAACATGAGGCGGAACGACGAAACGTGGGGCGGAACGAGCAAAAGTAGGCATTTGGGGGGAAAAAAGTGGGCTTTTGGGGGCAGATTTGGGACTGTTTGGGGAACATATTTGGTGACGTTTGAGAGCAGGTTAGGGGGCAGATTTGGGTGCAGTTTTGGGACTGTTTAGGAGTTTATTTGGGACTAAGCTGAATGGAGGTAATTCAATCCTTACATAGGTGGACCGTTCCAGCCCTGTTCCCATTCCGGGCCCCCCTCCTCCTCCTTGTTCCCGTCCTGTTCCGGACCCTCCCGTTCCTGTTACCCGTTCTCGTTATGGGTAACTATGCTGCCAACTCCCTTTTAATCCCATTTTCATCACAAAAACGTTGAAATTGAACAGATACATACTCTCCTCCATTATCAGATTTGAGACATTTAATCTTAGCACTCTTTTGAGTAATGACAAAAGCATGAAACTTCTTAAAAGCATTAAAAGTCTCACTCTTACTTTTCAACAAATGCACCCATCCTTTCCTAGTACAATCATCAATGAATGTAACAAAATACAATGCACCACCAAAAGACTTAACAGGCATAGTGCATACCTCGGAGTGAATAAAATTAAGAGGATTAGCTTTGCGAGAGACACTAGAGTAATAAGAAGATTTCTTTTGCTTTCCATAAAGACAATCGTTACAAAAATCCTAGTTTTTACCTTTTACATCAACCCTCTTCAGAGAGGAAAGCACATCAATACCCTTTTGGCTCATATGGCCAAGTCTCTTATGCCACAATTCCGTGTGTAAAGCAACTTCAACAATAGCAAGAAACTTGTCAGGCAAAGCTTTGCATCGAAGATAGTATAAAGTACCTCTTTTAGACCCTTTTGCAACAAGCATAGAGCCCTTAAGCAACTTCCATGAACCCCCAGCAAAGATAGTAGTATAACCATGTGTATCTAACTGGCCAACAGATAGTAAACTTTTCTTAATGCTTGGTAGAAACCTAACATCATTCAACACAAGCTCTTGACCATTGTTAAGAGCCAAACGCATAGTACCCATTCCCTCAATATTGCAAGCAAAATTATCACCAAGGTACATCTTGCCATAATTGCCTGCAGCATATGTACCAAAACACTCCAAAGATGGAGTCACATGGAATGAAGCACCAAAATCCACTATCCATGACTAGGATAGGCCATCATTAGCAGTGAGCAAGGCATCAATGACATCTTTTTTCGAGATAAGCATGTCTTCTGCATTAGCTATCACCAAATTTGAGGGACATGAAGCCGCATCCAAGATTTCCTCAACGTCTGACAACTCCTCAATGACCACACTAGAGGAATCACCTACTTATTTTTCCCCTTTCTTCTCATCTTTCTTCTTCTTTTCTTGCGTTTCCTTCTTCCTTTCCTGCTCTTTCTTGAAATACCTGCAATCGGGTTTCTTGTGACCCTTTCTGCCACATTGATAACAAGTGACATCTTTATCTTTTGTCTTGCTCTTACTTCTATTTTGAGTCTTGTTACCTGCATCACGCTTTTAATTTCTACCTCTTGCATTGTAGGCAGAATTGTCACCTTTCCCACTAGACTTGCGTCTAATCTCTTCATTGAGAATTGACCCTCTCACACCGTCATAAGTGAGGGAGGGTGGGACTGTTACTCAAGAAGACAACCAAAGTTTCCTATGTATCTGGCAATGTCATAAGCAAGATAATAGCTTTCAGCTTATCATCGAATTGCTGAAGCCCACTGTCGTACACCTGACTCAACACACCTGTAAAGCTGATGACTCAACACAGATATGCTAGACTCGCCCTTCAGTCTTACACAGGTGGAGATTACTAGACTCATTCGTTAGGACCTGATTGAGCTAGATACAATGAGGACATGGATAGAGCCGCCACAAGAGTTGGGCACGAAGATGGCTTTCAATAGAGAGCATCTTCTCTAGCTCACAGGAGATGAGTTTGTGATTCGACCTTGCTACATGCCGACTAACTTCTTGTCCGCGGGTGAAAATACTGTTTCACAGTGACCATACAATGTTCGACTATTTGTAACTTCAAAAAGAGGGTCTCAAAAATTAAACGAAAATCATCGGAAAGAAACCAACAACTAAGGTTAGCAGTTGCCACGTCCTGGTGACACCTACCCTCTTCAATGATGGCTCCGAGTGTCAGAATATGGTCAAGAGTGGAGAAGCCTCTCCTTAAACCAGCTTGGCCAGCTGCTCATATGCCTTCGCTGCTCAAGGATAGATGCATACAACCATGCCAATGTGTGTCCAATCATAATAGTACGGTAGTTTCCTGCCTCTGTAGGATCACCCGCCATGAAGATAGGCACAATAGTAGATAGTCTCCAAGTTTCAGGTAGACCCTCACACATGATACGATTGAACAGAACTGCAAGAACCTCTGTCAGCATATCTCTAGCATGTATGAAGTGCTCTGCTACTAGACCATCATGATCATATGCCCTCCTGGTTCTCATCCTGCCAATGGCCGTCTTTACCATCTTAGTGGTAAAGAAGGTACTCGTAGATGGGCATGGCTCAAGAGGATCTGGAGGGGGTGTCTGTCCAAGGACCGTATATAAGGATGTTGCATACTGACCCACACATTAGGAGAAGTAATCAGTGGAGGAGGGGATGCCCATGAAAGAAACACCATGCCTCGCCTGAGTCTCTACTCAAGAACAACTGGTATAAGACTCGTTCCATTTGAGCTAGGAATGCTCGCTTCTTCCGTCGCACAAGGCGCTTGAAGGCCGAGACTATCTGTGATTGATGACCCCTAGGAGAAGATCTCTCTGAAGCTGTGCTCTCGTCTCTCGACACTCCTCGTCATACCAACCGTTCTGAGGCATGGTCCCATAACGCCGTCTCTGATTAGGTTGAGTGTGTGGGTATGTCTTTGTTGTTGCATCATGCAATGTCTCAATCAGTAAAGTGGTGATCTCCTCCACTGAGAGTCGACTGGCTGCTGTACATAGACGAGGATTGAGAAAGGTGATTGACCTCTAGGCCCAACATAGACTAAGGTACTGAGGGGAAAGTAGCATATGGAAATGTATAAAAATCAGCCTGTGTCGGCCCTCAGACTCACCCACATGTATCTAGCATGATCGTCTCTTCTCACAATGTGTCGGAGTGGCCGTAGCTCCTCTCTAAATAATACTGCTACTCCCCTCGATCCTTTGCGCCCATGCTTAGATCGTGTGTCAGTCTGGCAAGCTGTCTGCCATCTATATCCTGTCACATGTGGCATCATCTGTCCAAGGGCCTGATGAGTCTTTGAGAAGAATATAATGTCCCTGTCCCAAAAGCTATCCTCAAAGGCACCCACATCCAACCTATAAGATCCATTACAATTCAAGACTGCCATCTTCAATTTGGTCCCAGAGGTCTCACACCGTCATGTAGAGCATCCCTCTACAATCACCACCAGACTGCCATCTTCAATATGGTCCCATAGGTCTCACACCGTCATGTAGAGCATCCCTCTACAATCACCACCCGACCATCTTTGTAGAAGGTAGTCTTTCCCTTCTCCCTTGCTGTTGTAATCTCTAGCATCACCTCTCTCAATTGTGAGAGGGTGAGATCATCACCGAGAAAATTACCTGTCTTCTTGAGGGTTGGCCTCTTCTTCAAGAACTCCTCCTCCTCTAAAGAGAGGAAATGTAGTACGAGTGCTCTTTACTTTTTGAGGACTCTCCTGAGCCTTCACTCCTCTTGCCCACCCTCCATGCCTTTGTGTTGTGTAAAGGCTTCTCCATTCTCATCATGGACATGAGGCTTGTGACCTATTTTTTAACTTTTATTGATATCCTTGAGGGCGGTGACCCTCACATGTAAGGCACGTAGCCGCCTTCTTTGCTCTTCTTCGAGGGTCATGTCAATGATGGCGGGTGTAGAAGAAGCCTCTGTACCTTTCCCTTTCTTGGCGACCTCGATTCATTTCTCGGACGCCTCCAATGTCTTGGTGATGACCTCGACCCAAGATGACTTCTTTTCCTCCTCCTCCTTGATGACCCGCACTTGTTCTTTGATTCCTCCATCATGGAAGGCTGAAATTCCCCTTCTTCAAGTCGCCCACTTTTGACTTCAAGAAGCTCACCTTGTAGATTTCGGGGATGATGGACTCTTGGATGACTTTCTCCTCAAGCGAAGCAATTTTCCTATGTATGCCATCTTTTTCTTCGGTCCATCTTTGAAGAGAAGGGCTCCTCTCCTTCTTCCACTTCGTTTCTCCATTCTCTCATTTCCTTCTCTATTGCTGACATCCTCTTTCCTGTCCGCATGAATGAGGCTTTGTGGGCGGTCGGCGAGGGATGCGTCTTCTTACACGTGGGAGAAGCCGTTGGCACTCCCGTGATGCTTCCGATGAGAGAGAGAGAGAGAGAGAGAGAGAGAGAGAGAGAGAGAGAGAGAGAGAGAGAGAGAGTAAAATAGCAAATTAATACAAGAAACCCTAAAAAAAAAGCAAGAAATGCTTGTGAAACCTTTAAAAACAACAAAAACGTAGATTTAAAACCCTACAAAGTAGCAAAAACAATGGCAAAACCCTAAAAAACAACAAAAACTGGTTTCGAAACCCTAAAAAGCAGAAAGAAACAATGACGAAATCCTAAAAAACAGAAAAAAACATTGACGAAACCTTAAAAATAGCAAAAAAACAGAGAAAAATCACTAAGAACAGCAAAGAAGAAGTGACGAAACCGTAAAAACAGAGAGAGAGAGAGAGAGAGAGAGAGAGAGAGAGAGAGAGAGAGAGAGAGAGAGAGAGAGAGCTTTGCTCTGCATCGCATAATCATCAACCCCCCCAACCCACTTCACTCACATTCACAAACATTCAATTATAGCTTGGGGGGTTGGGGGGTGGGGGGGGAGCTAGCTTAGTGGACTCCATACAGTTCCATTCACATGTTTATGGAGATGTCGGAAGCAGGACGGATACACTCTCAGCATTAACTTGTTGCAAAATGTTCTCCTCTCTGCAGCTCAGTTAAGGATCGGCTTCCAACAACCATCAACTCTGAGATAACAGCTCTGAAGAAATCCTAGTGATGGGACGAGGCATTGCGGTCATTGTTATTTGACCAGCAGATTAGACCTCTACCGCTAGTTCCAATTTGGGAGCACGATTCGTCTTCCCCTGCAGTAGTCTATGTTGCAGATAGGCAGATTGAAATGTGGCTGAAGTCCTAGGTATCCCTGTACTCTGTGTCTCATATGTCCTAATATGTGTCAAAAAAAGAGAGAAGCTCGTGTTGTGTCAGAGTATAGTCCCCAATGAATGTTACCTCGTGACTCGTTAGTGTAACTACTTCATGGTACACTCATTTAGTCGCACCGTCCTTAGAGTGTATATACTTTTTGCTATTCTGAATCTACTGACAGCTCACACAAACTTTTAGCCTTTTAAAAACATTGATTCTTACTTCGTTTCTTTCTGTGTTTCTGTCTCAAGTTGTGAAGTGCATTCAAATGTGATGTGCAGATGTTCCAGCACAGGGTTCTACATCGGTACCATCAGAAGACGAAGTAGTGGATGATAGGAGTCATAAAGAAATTGCTTCAAGTGACGCTCTCTCCAAAAATGACTCAGACCCTCTCAAACCTATCAGTACAGCCGAGGTTCTGTTCCCACAACCAGGCCAGGGTGGTGTAATGTCAAACGAAGGAGTTCAGAAGTCTTTACCTGAAGGTTTTTTTGATAATGTGGACGCTGACTACAGAGCTCGTGGACTAGAGCCTCCAAAATACAACATACAGTGGGTATTTGCTTATCTATTTATTACCCAACATGCAAAGTTTACCGTGATGATTTTTTTTTTGAAACACCTTCCTACAGAGATGAATGGAAGGACTTTGAAAAGTCGATTCGTGATGATCTGCAAGAAGTAGATTTGAGACTGGAAGAGGAGGAGGTATGTGGGCGATGGGTGTTGACCAATGCAATACTGGATGAGAAAAGTTAACAAGATTTAAATGTCAATCTTGCAGTTTGATGCAGCTGAAGACAGGGAACAGCTAGAGAGTCTGCAACAAAGGTATCTTAAATTCCTTCTTGTGCTCCATGGGAAGGATGATGATTCTTCTACAATCTTAGATACTTTATGGATTGCACTTTTTGAATCTGCGCAGAGAGCTACGTGATCGGGTTGAGAAGCTCAAGAGGAAGGAGCATGAACAAGTAGAAACTACAGAGATCACAGAGGTCATAGCCAAAGTGACATCAAGAAAACCTTTTATGAATGTCAATCTCTCACTGGATGAGGACTCTACTACTGATGGTGATAGTGAGGATGAAAATGCACTCTTGGATTGGAGAGCAAAACAGTTCCAAGGCAAGTAGTTGGAAGAACCTATCTCAACCTTGCATCACATCCTTCGCTGCCAGGTCAACATCCACTAATGGTAGACCAACGTGCTGAGATGATACCGATTTTCCACTACTTGGGCTGGGGTCAGTATGACCTCTTCATCCTCATTGTGCCGATTGTATTTGGTGGTGTCCACGCCAATCCCTTCCTACCACACCTGCCATAATTGGCTCAGCTTTGTAGGAAACTTGAGGATGATTGAAAATACCTTCATACATAATGTATGTCCACATACCAATGTCTCTCTCTCTCTCTCTCTCTCTCTCTCTCTCTCTCACATAACATGTCTTGAGTTCAACTCTCCTAGTCAGATAGATCTTTAAGGTCTCTTGGGATAGTTTCCTACGACGTTAAAATTCTCTTCTTCATTCTCTCTCTGTGCGCGTGATGATTGGGGGCTAATCTTTACCCAGCTTTAACACTATGTTTGCAACAAGCTCGAGCAGTCTACCTCTGCTGAATATTTTCTACTGTACCGTTGCATATAGTAATGTGCTTCCCGAGTCAAGCTAGCTCATAAACTTGTAAGCATCTTTCATCTGTTGACCATAGTCAGTGCTTCAAGTGAGCAACTAGCACACACGAATGTAGGTATATCTCGTCTTATTATGGAGGTCTGGAAATAAGAGTACGATGTTTTCTATTTGGCCTCTTCACCTTTTGAACATAATAATTGTTGCATGAAGCACCATCGCACCATTATCTCTCCCCTCCTTACCAATTGGTAAAATTTGTTCCACTGTTTTAACTTTACATCACTGTCTTTTTTGGATTCTTCTTTTTGAAGGGTTCTTCTCTATTGGTTGGATTGTAACTCTCCATCCAAACATGCAATGTCTATGGGCCATACTGTTGTCAAGCACTTCACATCAAGGAAAATTGAACGAAACATCAAGCCTTTGCTTTGCCAGCTTTTGCATTCCTATCTTCTTATCTGTGTAACTATTCATGTGCAGGTAGAGCAGCCTTATAAGCTTTTGAGTTTGTTTTGTGACATTGTTATCACAAAGGTTTTTACTTTCTTGTGGAAGTGTTTGAAAAAGAAAAATACAAGCTAGCAGTTTTGCCCTTTGTTTTGGCTCTTTTTCTCCCTATTGTGCATCTCCTATTTTGCTTAGACAAAGGTGTCTATATTGTTCATTAGATTATGCATATGGAAATTATAAATATCGCAGTGCTGGGAATGTGCAAAGATACCAGCAACGGGCTTATCGCATCATGTGTATGGATACGATGCGCTTGCATATGTAAAAAGACTTTCTTACAAGATTGACAATGCAACTTATCCCAAAATGTTGAAGTTTTTTGAAACATTTAAGATAAGATGTACTAGTGGCATTGTTCTACCTACACACATGCTCAAAATATGTTGCTTCCATTGTATTTGAGCTTTCATGTATGCAAATCTTGAATTTCTTGATTGTGAAAAGTGTTGCCGATGAGTAAGATGACTCTAGGTGGCTAGAGAAGTTTTATCCCCTAAGCACATGTGCGTGGTGAAAATAGTGTGGTGTGACGTCTTGAAACGTTTTTCCCCCCTATACAATTGCAAAACTTTGTCCATGCATATTGATAATACAATTGCAAGTTGTTGTAGCATTATTAGTTTTCATTGAATTTTTTGCTTTAACTATGAGCTTGTGTCTAGTGATGTTGATTTGTGGGGGCTTGTTTATGAATGCAACCAGCATTATTAGTGTTCATTGAATTTAGCTTTAACTATGAGCTTGCGTCTAGTGGTGTTGATTTGTGGGGGCTTGTTTACGGATGCAACCATCATTGAAATGTCTTAACACAACTTTGGAGGACTTTGAGCTGTGAAGAAATCACCATTGTGCCATCGAGTTGGGCGTTGGAACACTCTTGAGTGAGATGGCACCAAGGGGTGATGTCGGTAATGTGTTGCCAACATGTAAGATGGCTTGAATTGATCTATAAAAAGGTCTCCCTCATCCCAAGGTTAGGTTTCTAGATGGTTAGACCAATTTGAGACTTTGATTGGGTGACCCCTCACGAAGCATTTGCCTAGTCGTGCATGTGCATCGCCATTCCTAGAAAGGGTCCTCTTTTGGGAGGTTTTTCCTCCCCATTTTCCAACGATATTGACAAGGAAATTTAGAAAATATACACATATGGATGGCATGTATCAACAAGCTCTCATTGTTCATTGCAAAGACGATGAAAGTGTGAGTGAGAGAAACCAATCAAAGCTTGGTTAAGACAATTGTATGAAAAAATACATCTTCAACTAGTATCTCAAAATTTAGGAGAGGAGAAGAAAAAGAAGATTGATATGACCATTTCATGTTCTTCTTGTTTTTCATACAGCTAAGGAAGCTTCAGAGGAGATTACCTTGTCAAGGGTGTAGATGTAACCATATACCTAAAAATCAATCTCTATGAGGTATTGGACCCTTGGGGAAGGCTACCAAGGTGACGACATTGGCCCACGCCTCCAATACCCTAGAACAAGCTCTTTGTCAGATATGAGGGAGTTCTTTGCATAAGCCTTCAATTTCAATCCCAACATCGACTCCTAACATACAAAATTAAGTGGTTGAGAAGGAGCAAACGATCAAGGAAACTCCAAGCACGCTAGAGAACCCTCCAAACCATACTCTACTTTTGATAAGAGGAGGCTAAGGTACACTGATTTTTATTGATTATTCACATCTTGTTTTGTGCAAGGATGCTTCGCCACGGGCCTACATGATAACTAATTATGGGGTCAGCAAACCATATCCTGTTGTGTGCACAATTGATGTTCACACCATTATGACTAGGCAATCCTCATCACCTGCATCATTGAACGAGCATCATGCCTGCACACTGAAAATTTTAGAGAAGGAAATTGTGCAGAGGCACCGCATGTTTGACAGATCCTCCCTCTAGAATCTCACTTGCATTTATCATGTGAAGAAGAACAAACACTCCTGAAAGCGAATTGATAATGAATATTGGAACATGCAATTGTGAGACTGAGACCCATTATATATCAAACCCAAATGTATATATCATAAGATGTTACATACCAAGATGGATGACCAAATCTAAAGCACAGTAAAGCACAGTACATTTACATCATGTATATTCTGTATAATGGTAAGTCGAGCAGAAAGACAGAAAACATAATACAAACCTGCTAATTTTTAATCGGAAGCACCTTTCGATAAGCTACTTTGCAATGCAAGCAACAAGCCCAAACTACACACCATAACGAGTAAATACTGAAAACTCAACAGAAGGCCTTGGTTGTATATTCAGCGAGGTTATCTTGTACTTGCACACCTGATATCTGCTGGCTTCAACCAAGTTGACTTGCTAATGGTGAAAGCTCAATGGTCGCTGTACAAACCTTCGAGGTGCAGAGATGGAGATGAACTTTCCACAGAGTCAAGGGGATAGCTGGGGTGTCATACGAAGGAAAGGTAGGTGACGGGGCTTGAAATTTTGAATGAGAGCAAGCACTTGATCTTTAGAAATGCGGCGCATGCTTTTGTGCAATCCCATACACACTCCTTGGCAGCTTCCATAAGTGACTTATTTTTCGCAGCAAAACTCTTCCAGAAACTTTCAAAGAAGTGCGATTTTGGGATGGTTTTCTTGCCTGTCAGTTGGAGATAAGCCCTGGCAGCTTGTTTGAGCAATTCATCTTTGAAGTTCACCTGAGATGGGTCACACCATTCGAGTTCCTTTACCTGCGAAGAGCTCCTCTTCTTTGAGGGCGGCGCCACCATCAAATCACCCAAGCTTATGTACTCAAGCTTCAGTGAGTTGAACTCATCAAATTCTGCGCTTTTCCCATTATGCAGGTCTGCCACCCAAGACACGTCCTTGGGCAGAGCCTGCACTTTGTCTAGCCTTACATGAGTAGCTGGATGGTCTTCTCCAGCACAAGGCAGGTAAAGTCACAATGAAAATTGAGAAGCACATCAAGAATCCCATGATCAGCTCTCTGCTCGTATTCAGTTCCATGGAAGAAGACTCAAATGAGTAACCTACCAATCCAATGCTACCTACCGTGAGCTTATTGAAGCACAAAAAAGTACCATTTAGATGAGCCGTGCATCAGCCAACACATTGAAATGAAAAACATAACAATATACCACTCACTAAATGGCAACGGTACAAAACACGCTGACAGTCCTTTTGAATAGGAGACGAGATTAGTTTAGATATGTGAGATGCAAAGAGCCCCGTTCCTTGGAGTACTACACATGCAGTGATTGCCAAATGGAGTAATCGTTCAATCAAGTCATAAGTTCGCATGCTGACCAAATGTTGTTGCCTGCTAATCATGAATAAAGATGCCAAACAACTAGAAGTTTGTGATTGCACAGCAAGTAATGGCATCCCTAGCATCATCGGAGGGCCAAACTTTGAAATTGTGTAACAACATCCTTGTTTGGCTTCCAAAATTCATGTAGTGATACACAAGCTTGAATGACTATCTATTTCTTCAACTAACTGAAACATACAAATGTCAAGCGCATGCTAGCTTCACTAAAATATCGTGCACAAGAATGGCAAAGCGTCTCCATAGTGCACACTCCTTGGGTGCATTGTCTTTGAAAATTTTATAGAGATTTGTAGTGTGTCTCTTGGGTTGAGTATGTTAGATGATTGTGGTCCTAGATTGGAGTGTGTCTCCTGGACTGGGGATGTCAAATTATTTTTGCTCCTGGATTGGAGTGTTGCGAATTGTATTGTGTCACCTGTCATAGCCCAAATTCTAGGGGAGGGTTGTTGGATTTATGGGCTTTGGCCTACGCTCATGTTTCTTCCTGTGAATTTTCTCTAGTCTATTAGGATGCCTAAATGGCATTGGGCATGCATACCCTATATGGTAGCATGTGACCACTTTCCACCTAGGAATACCGATTAAGTGGATGATGTATTATTTGATGATGTCACTCATGAGGTCATCTATTGCATGCCTATATATGAGGCATTGTACATGTTCATTGCAAGTGGTCAAGTACAAGCTAATTTAGTTATCAATGAGTCTACATTGTACACACACACACACACACACACACACACACACACACACACACACACCAACACACCATGAAAGGCACTCTCTTGCACGCACCTTGATCCAACGGGGGGGAGAGGGGAGGGACACACACAAAAACACACACATAGTATTCACCCTTCAATGTGGGCTACGTGCCAAGTAGGTAGGTGAGAAACCTCCTAAATGACCCTACAACCTTCTCTCTTCTTGGTGTTCCTCTATTTCCTTATATTATGTGGAGGGCTGCTTTTTAATGTGTCATGGATCATTGCTTAACATACCATACATAATACCCATCTAGTCAATCTACTGACCCTTGAATGTGGCCGAGCCACGAAGTAGGGGGGCACCCTCCTAAGTGACCCTTTGGCCTTTCTCTCTTCTTAACATTCCTCTCTTTTCTTATATTTCGTTGAGGGTTGCTCCTTAATGTGTTGTGTGTCAATTCTTATGGAAAAGATAGTTTTTAAGGGACATATGAGGGAGGAAAAAATTCATGGTATCAATCTAGTGCTATTCAGCAACCCAAGATGATAAAGCCACCATGACCTAGGAACTTCTAACTTACAGATTGTGACTAAGTACATTCATTGAGTAATATCATAACCTTGATATAGAGGTCCTTGAATACATCCATGCATAGCCTTGTGCATCGTGTGTTTTGCTCCTTGCACCTTCTCCTTTAATTCTATGAAGAGCAAGAGATCATATTGCAGAGAATACATTCCATGGTAGCTACACATTAAACCAAGTATCTTAACACAAGTGCACAAATGCACTAATGTGTCATAGCTAATCCTTCACTAAAAGAAAAAAACATGGTCTTTTGAAAGCATTCCAATAAGTGACAAAATTTGAGGAGAAACCTTAGTAGGGCTTATGAGCTTAATCATTACCTTGCACTATATCTGGAGGTAGGCCGTATGGTATGTAGAGAAATATAGTGAAAATTGATTGCATCGATGTGAGTGTTGAAATGAGTTAAGCAAATGTTCTTGATGATGCCCATAGGTGTATATTAATGATGAGGGCTTATGAGCTTAATCATTACCTTGCACTATATCTGGAGGTAAGCCATATGGTATGTAGAGATATATAGTGAAAATTGATTGCACCAATGTGAGTGTTGAGATGAGTTAAGCAAATGTTCTTGATGATGTCCACTACAGGTGTATATTGAAGAATTTTACACCCCTGCAAGTGTTTAGATGAGTTGAACAAATGTCATTGAGATTGTCCCCCCATACCTTTTCAGAAGGTTTATTGTCCTCAAAGCTTAATCCCTAGCAAATGCCCATTAGTGTGATAAGTTCAAGATCAAATCTTTAATTGAAAAAGACTAAAACGTGCATAACCCATGCTAGTTTATGCAGTTCGTTTAATAAAATGTGTGCTTTTGTATACATAGCGTTAGACATCTATTTGCCATCAAAATGGGATAATTGCCTAAATAATAGTGTATGACCTACTGACCATTACTCATTCTTGCCCTGTATATATAATGAAGTCGCTTAATACAAAGCTCAAAATTTCTTCTAAAAGACTCGAGGTAAATTAAGGAAATGTGTAGCCCCATTCATCCAAGATAACTAGCCTCAACAATGTACTTTGTGATGGACACAGAAAAGGAACTTCTTCCAAACTATGTATAATATCAATATCAACTATATGTAGCATACATAATTTGTTGCCTTTTGGTCCTAGTGGAAAAAACTACCTACCTATTTCATAGGGGCCATCTCTATTTACTGTGATAGACGATTGTGAAACTATAAGTGCTTTTGTACGCACTTCATAGTCATCTCTCACAACAATTATGATCGTTATAAATAAAATAGCAAGCATGATTATATGAACGACATCCGTTCAAAAAATCATCATAAATTACTGGAAAGTTTTTTTGAGAACTCATCTTCAACTATGCATGATCAATGCTAGGGCAAGCTTTTGAGCAATGTAAATGGATTGAAAATCATGTCTATTACCACCATCAATTAGTTATAATGACATTTTCCCTTGAATAGTTCCTTTGATCTCAATAAGTGTGTGGGGGAGAAATGGAGTTACCTTGACCATGGTGGTTGTCATTACTTAATATTTTGATAGTACGCTTCACCAATATAAGCAACATCTTCACAATCATTTCTTGTTGATTTCCATGGTCAATCGTGTTGATAAAACTGTTTGTTGAAGAGCGCATGTGCCATGTGTGAACACATCCTTAGTGAATGGAATATTCAAGATACCAAAGAATAGTCCATCCTCACTAGTATTCCAGATGCCAAAGATATGCCACAAAGAAACTTCTAGCACCTTCTACAAGCTTTATAGCCTAAAACTCCTAGATGCTATTAACTAGATAGCTATAGCTTATTCTATGCCTATATAAAAGCACTCATACACACATTAAAACTTGGTTACCTAATCCTCCAAAATGCGCTTAACACGTGCACCCACTTTATACCCATGATTATGTTTGTGTCATTAAGCTTATTTGCCTACTCTCAATCTCCCCATAGCATGTCCACCATGCCCTCTTGTTTGGGATCATTTTCATGATTCGGCTTCTTATCCATGTTCCCTCTTAATTTGCACGGTAACTTTCTAGTTTTCCTTTATAGGTTCTTTGGAAGCTAATCCTATTATATTTTGCAATTTTGTCTCTAATTGCCCTGTTTACCAATACTTCTTCAAATTTTTGGAAGATATGGTTTTATTTGCTCAAATATGGTATCCTATTATATTTTGCAATTTTGTCTCTGTTTGCCTTGTTTACCAACGCTTCTTCAAATTTTTGGAAGGTATGGTTTTATTTGCTCAAATATGGTATCTTGCCAATTTTTGTTTGACTTGTGCATCCCAAAGTGATGGTTTTATGACTCCTTAACCTACTCCTATGAACTTAAAATGACAATGTTCCATAGAATGAACAAAGTGTCAAAAAAAGGCTAATGGTGTGGTGTGTACAACACTCTAAAAGCATCAAGAAAATTGATGACTGAAACATTTTAAAATTACACAATCACAACACTCTTTGCTACCAAATGATGGCTCTAGACAATCCTCGACTCCTAGACTCTACCAAATGACAAAACCTTGTTTCTTCACTATGTTGCTAGTGAAAAATGGGGTGGTTTTAACACAGATTTTTGGAGAAAGAAAATACGGTTGCAAGGTCACTCGACCACCGTAGGATCGGATTCTCGACAGTGTAGCCAATGTTAGTGTTGGGGTATAAAGCCTAATGTGGTCGCCCAGGTAAGTGGGCGGGCCGCCAGGTATGTACACATATTCTTTTGTAAAAACCTAATAAGAACTCAATATGCTCTACACATTACAGTAGAGCGAGTTCACCATATCGTCGTTCTCTTCTTCTCGCACTCTCTCTCGCGTCACACTTCCGCTCGTACTCCTTCAACTGGTATCAGAGCTCAGATCGAGGCTCGGGGCAGCATTTGCAAGTAGCCAGAGTCACTTGCTCAGATTGGAGTGAGATTCGACAGGCGAAGACACGGCCCCAAATCTTGTGGGCGAGCCCAAAAGGCTCGGTGTTCTCAGAATTTCATTCTGAGGTCATCTCAGCCACCGTTCGGCTTCGACAAAGTTCTGCGCAGGCTATTTTCGACTACATGGTCTTAGCGGGTCCAGATCCGACTTTGCAAATTTGGGGTTTCCGCCTAGGACTACAGGTGCTGAGGATATCGGCACTCCCAAAGAGTTGATTTGTGGCTGTCTACACATCGAAGGACGGCTCACAGTTCTTGGAGGGGTGTCACATACGACACGGGCGCATCTACACACAGACTGTAGGCGACATCCACTAGTTCATCAGGTAGCTTGTGTTTGCTGCTTGATATTCCAGATTTCATCCTGACATTGCAGATACTTCCACATGGGATGTATTGTCAGAGATGATGTATGTCTGTTGAGGGTTTGCTGGCTGTGAGTCACGCAGCAAACAACCGCCGCAGCGGTTACAGCATATAGTGGGAAATTTGTGGATGTATGATTTTGTGGGAAGTCTATGTATTGTCAGATTTACTACAGCCTTTGTTGAGGGTCGAGTGAGGTTTTATTGAGCTGGGGGATTCTCGAATGTTGAGATCCTTTCGGTGATACAGGTCTTGGAGCGATCCCTCGAGCACCCTTAGATAGGCAGCTAGGATGTATTGACTGTGAGTTAGACAGTTGGGATTGCATATTTGCTTTACTGCCGTTGAGGCATTGTCGCAGTCTATGCTTACAGGACAGTGAGAGACAGTACAAGTGCAGGACATGTTTACCCGCAGCTTACAGTGTCAGAGAGACAGTGATTTTTGAGCTGTTTTTTGGTTTGAGCGATCTTTATGAGAAGCAGAGTGCAGCTTCACAGGTATACTGGCTTAAGAAGCTTGTTGACTTGAAGATGAAAGAAGGGACACCTATGTCCAATCATCTGAATGAATTCAACACCATCTACAGTGAGTTGTCAGCTCAAGGATTCAAGTTGGATGAACCTATTAGAGCTATGTTCCTGTTGATCACATTGCCGGAAAGTTGGGACACTTTTCGCACAGCTTTGAGTAATTCTGCACCTCCAGATGGTTTGAACATAGCAGGTGTAGAAGGAAGTCTGCTTACTGAAGAAACCAATAGAAAGACAATGGACAAAGGCAAAGGAACAACCTTAGTTGTCAGGGGAAGGACCAAAGAAAAGTACAAAGGTGAAAAGAGGAATCAGTCTCGTAGCAAGTCCCGCAGTGCTAAAGGCAAGAGTGACATATAATGCTACCATTGTGGCAAGAAGGGTCACATGAAAAGAGACTGTAGAGAATGGAAAGCAGAAAAAGGCAAAGAGAAAGCTGAAGACCATGGTGAGAAGAACAAGTCCTCAGTGAAGATTCAAGAAATAAATGTGACAAACACTGTTGCAGAGGATGACAGTCTAGTGTCATGAGACATCTACTTCTTGAAGAATACAATGGACTCAGCTCTTCTTACAGCATCTGATGAAAATGCACTGAGTGACTGGATTATGGACTCAGGGACATCACTTCATGTGTCTCCCAACAAGGAGTGGTTTACCTCTTATGTGACCACTAAAGATCATGTTCGCCTAGGCAATGGGCAGACATGTGAGATCTTAGGTGTTGGAGATGTTCAACTGAAGTTTCAGAATGGCTCTTCTTTCACACTGAAGAATGTGAGACATGTTCCCTCAATTACAAAGAGCTTGATCAACACAGGTTTACTTGATGATGCTGGCTACGTCACCACTTTTGGACAAAACATGTGGAAGATATCCAAGGGTTCGATGACAGTAGCACATGGAGTAAATTCTGGAGGACTTTACATGATTTATGTATCAAATGTCTCTAAAAATGTAATCAATGTAACCGAGAAGCCGAACGTTTCTTTGTGGCATAGCCGGTTAGGACATATGTCCAAGAAGGGAATGTAAATCTTGTCTCGTTCTGGTTATTTGCCTGGCTTTTCATTTAATGATTTTGAATTCTGTGAACATTGTCTGTATGGTAAGCAAACACAGTAGCCACATAAGCATAGAAGCAGTAGAAGAGATACACAGTTGGCACTTGTTCATAGTGATTTGTGTGGACCTATGCCTAACCTATCCCTAGGGGGAGATTCTTACTTTATGACATTTATAGATGATTACTCGAGGAAAGTATGGGTTTACTTTCTCAAGCACAAGGATGAAGCGTTTAGTGTTTTCAAAACGTTTGTGACACTTGTGGAGAATCAGAGTGGCAAGAAGCTTAAATGCTTACGCACTGACAATGGTGGAGAGTATGTTTCAAAGGCCTTTTAGGACTTTTGTGAGTCAAAAGGTATAAAACGGGAACTTACTGCTACTTACAATCCTCCTCAAAATGGTGTTGCTGAGAGGATGAATAGGACCATACAAGAGAAGGTCAGAAGTATGTTGTCTAATGCACAGCTGCCAAATGGGTTTTGGGCTGAAGCTGTATCAACAGCTGTTCATCTTATAAATAGATCTCCTAGCAAGGTTTTGCAGAAGGATTCAATGCAAGAGATGGTATGGTCAGGCAAAATGCCTTCATACAAGCATCTCAGAGTCTTTGGCTGTGAGGCATATACTCACGTTCCAAAGGAATTTAGGAACAAACTTGAGCTAAAGAATAGAAAGTGCATCTTTCTAGGCTATGGTAATTCTGGTGAGATGGGGTACAGACTTTGGGATCCCGAATCCAGAAAGGTTATCCGCAACAATGATGTTCACTTTAATGAATCCAAATATCATTCTAAACCAGAGAGGGTTGAGGAGATTAGAAGAGTTGTCTTCCAAGAAGATGGACCTGCACGTGCAAGACAAAATGTCAGGGCTCAAGAGGAGTAAGGACAGGATAGAGTGGAACCACAGGTTGTGGCTGAGCCTAAGCCACCCATTTTGCGTAGATCTGGACGTAGCACGCGACCTCCTGATCGGTTTGTTCCATCTATGAACTATGTCATGTTGACTAATTGCAATGAGCCTTCATGTTACAAGGAAGCAGTGCAAATAAAGGACTCCGGGAATTGGCAATTGGCCATGCAGTCAGAGATGACAGCTCTGCATAAAAACCAGACATGGAAGCTAGTTAAATTACCACAGGGCAAAAAGGCTCTACCTTGTAAATGGGTTTACAGGTATAAGATCACCGCTCATGATAGTCAGCCAAAGTACAAAGCAAGGCTTGTTGCCAAGGGCTTTAAGCAAGAACAAGGCATTGACTTTGATGAAGTCTTCTCTCCGGTGGTCAAGATGACTACATTGAGATGCTCTCTTGCATTGGTTGCCATATTAGATTTGGTGTTGCACCAAATGGATGTCAAGACAAGGTTCTTGCATGGTGATTTAGATGTGGAAATTTACATGCAGCAGCCAGAAGGGTTTGTTGAGAAAGGCAAGGAAGATTTGGTATGCCAGTTGTTAAAGAGTCTTTATGGCTTAAAAAAATCACCGAGGGCATGGTACCATAAATTCCGCAAGTTTATGCTTTCTCAAGGCTACAAACGTAGTGAGTTCGATCACTGCCTATATACAAAGAAGGCTAAGGATGGTAGTTGGCTGATCCTTATTTTGTATGTGGATGACATGTTGATTGCTGGCAAGCACTTGGAAGAAATTTCAGCTTTGAAGTCAAAGATGGCAAAATCGTTTGACATGAAAGACATGGGTGAGGCAAGTCATATACTTGGTATGCGCATTGAGAGAGACAGATCAAAGAAGTTGATTTGGTTATCTCAAACAGAGTATATTGACAAGGTTTTGCAACGTTTCAATATGGAGAAGGGAAAGGCATTGAGTGTTCCATTACCACCATATGTGAAACTTAGCAAACAAGATTTTCCTGTGTCTGAGGAAGAACAGGCTAAAATAGATAAGATTCCATATGCTTCTGCACTGGGTAGTTTGATGTATGCAATGATTGCTACTCGTCCAGACATTGCATTTGCAGTGGGAGTAGTAAGTCGATACATGTCAAACCCAGGCAAGAAACATTGGGAGGCAGTGAAAGGAATATTGAGATACCTGAAAGCTACAAAGAGTATGCGTATATGCTATGGGAGTCAGGAGCTAAGTGTAAAGGGTTTTACAGACTCAGATTATGCAGGTGACTTAGACAACCGAAGGTCTATGTCAGGGTATGTCTTTACATTGGCTGGTGGAGCAGTATCATGGCGTTCTAGATTACAAGATTGTGTTACTCAGTCTACTACAGAGGCTGAATATGTTGCAGCATCAGAGGCATGCAAAGAATCAATTTGGCTTAATCGACTAGTAACAGATTTGGGAATCAAAGAAGAGATGCCCGTGTTATATTGTGATAGTCAGAGTGCTATACAACTGGCTCGCAATCCAATTTATCACTCAAAGACAAAGCATGTGGATGTGAAGTATCATTTCATCAGGGAAATGCTCGAGGATAAGAAAATTCAGCTTGTCAAAGTTCACACCACAGAAAATCCTGCTGATCTACTTACAAAAGGACTTCCCTTAGAGAGCTTTGCGCATTTTCGCAAGCAGTTAGGTGTAGGGTAGTACATCACTTCTCTACATCTCTTGTATATTAGCTTGTATAGTAGCTTCTCTCACACTTAAAGTACCACATTGGACTTTAAGTGGGAGGTTGTTGAGGTATAAAGCCCAATGTGGTCGCCCAGGTAAGTGGGCGGGCCGCTAGGTATGTACACATATTCTTTTGTAAAAACCTAATAAGAACTCACTATGCTCTACACATTACAGTAGAGAGAGTTCACCATATCGTCATGCTCTTCTTCTCGCACTCTCTCTCGCGTCACACTTCCGCTCATACTCCTTCAATTAGAGGATTGCCGTGACGGTCGTCTACAACATAGATATTTGGGATAAAATAATATAATGTCAATACTCAGGGATAAAATAATCTAACGTCAATACTCCTTAACCTACTCGTATGGACTTAAAATGATAGAGTTCCATAGAATGAACAAAGTTTCAAAAAAAGACTAATGGCGGTGGTGTGTAGAACACTCTAAAAGCATCAAGAAAATTGATGACTGAAATGTTTAAAAATCACAAAATCACAACACTCTTTGCTACCAAATGATGGCTCTAGACAATCCTCGACTCCTAGACTCTACCAAGTGACAAAACCCTGTTTCTCCACCATGTTGCTAGTGAAAAATGGGGGTGGTTTTAACATGGCTTTTTGGAGAAAGAAATTACGGTTGCAAGGTCACTCGACCATCATAGAATCGGATCCTTGATAATGTCGCCAATGTTAGCAGATTGTTGTGATGGACGTCTATAACGTAGATATCTAGGATAAAATAATCTAATGTCAATACTTAGGGAAGCAATCGGGATGGGGCACAAAGACGCATTGGCTTGTTATGCATGACAGAGTTACTGTTGTATGAAGATGCATTCAAGAGTAGTCACAAATCAACTCTAACAATCTAGCTATAGGCATACGCTCAATCCTCGCTTTTGCTAACTACTTTGATGATTCCTTAGCTAAATGAGCTTGAAACGCCAATAAATCTTAGGAGACTATAGCTAGGGATTAATAGATCCTATATGGACCTTAATACCCCATTTTTGGAAGGTACATGAATCACGATCCATCATTGTACAGGTCATCAATACATGGAGAGCAGTGGTCGAATACCATCTCCTAATTCCTAGAAATAGTATCCTAACAAAAAATTAGTATTATCAATTGAAAATATTATCAAAATTGTCAATTTAAGCTCACATAGCTTAGATGCAAGCTTGAACCAAACTAACAATGAACATACACAATAGAAAGAGAGAAAGGAAAGAAACACAATGCAATAATTGGAACTTAATTTGTATCACCAAAGAGAAAGATATGATGATTACAAGGTAGCTCAATCTAGCAACAACTTCTCTCGTACAATGCTTATCCATTTGTACCTAGAGCTTCTAAAAACTGGCCTTAAGCCCCGGTTCTCGTGGATTATACAATCATGGCAACGAGAGAAAAAGCCAACAATTACAACTCTAGAGAAGAGCTTCTCCAATATAATATATTTACACAATCTGGATTACAAAGAGATTTAGGCGAGGGACAAACAACAATTACATCTAAATAAGCATCAATTTTCTAGCAATAGACCTGTGAGGAAGAATTATCCTCCAGAATCTCCATGTGGTGAAAGCAAAAACAAGCCCACAGTTCCCAGACATGTCACAACCAACAAGCCCACTTTCTCTCCCACTCACTCTCACTAACTTGGAAGACAAAAATAAAAAAATGTAAACGCTAAGTGTGAGGTAGAGAATCCTCACCTTTTATAGGGGTAGGAAAATGATAAAAAGGGCACTTCACCACCCTGTGTATATTGAGCATGTGTAGCTACTCTCCTAGCACAAGGAAACATAAAGAAAATGAAGCATCTAGCTTAGCACTGGTTAGAAAAGACGTGAAAATTGTTGGGGTAAAGACTCTACGCTTTTGCCCGGGCCGCGGATGTCCGATGTCCGGCCACCCCCACCCACATGTGTACATAGCCTTATTCTTCATATACATGAAAATAAGGAGCACCTCACTTTCACTTCCTGAGGTTGCTCCACCCACACCGGTCTTGTGCTCTTCCCCTTCCCTGCACTCACTGCATTGTGCATGCATGCACGCATCCGTGCACACGTGCACTCACAAGTGATATCAGAGCTACGATGACGAACGATGCATGCGCGATTGCTTCTCGACAATAGACATGGGAGTGACGGAGCTTGGCCATGGCGGCTTGAGCTCGGTGACAGCAGATCCAGCCTAGCGACGTCAGATGGAGCCCATCGAGCACCCGGAGGAAATCGGGTGGATCTTGGCAACCCGACGTGTGTAACGACTCCATCGAAAAGGGTATCTTGAAGCTTTAGGAAGCTCTGCAGGCAAGATGTTAGGAAATATGACGTACCTAAGTAAATGTGTGTAAAAATGGCCTCCTTTTATAGGCCAAAAGGGCTATCCTCTCTCATGAGAGACAGCCATGTGTAACCGCCCTTGTGTAGATAAGTCCAAATTGGACCCTCCAATCCGCCCATGTGTGGCCGCCCTTGAGAAGACAAGTCCGCTTTTCAATTTGGCCACCATCCATTGAATTCGGCCACCGGCCATGGGCCATTGACTTCCGACCACCGGCCACCGGCCATTGACTACCAGCCATCGGCTGATTGGCCAACCGATCGGTTGTTTTTCGACCACTTTTCGACCGTCATCCAGTCATAATATTCCGGAGAAAAGGAACATTTCGGGGCGTGAAAATTTTGGTTTGGGGCGAGTGATTTTTATTTACGCACGATGGATTCTCCTCATAATGGGGGCCTTACAAATGTGCATTTTTAACACAAAAAATTACAAGGGGTAAATCAGGCTCCATACTTAACAATCTCCCACTTGGAGACTAATCTCCAAACCTAACCTGTGACTGCTTTCCATCCTGGCTTCTTATCCTTGAATGCCGATTGAAGATGAGCAGAAGCTCAACTTCTCCTTGTTGACCACCTTTGTAAATATGTCTGCAGGATTTTCACTTGTATGCACCTTTCCTAGCTTTAGTTGTCCCTCTTCCAAAAGAGTGCGTATGAAGTGATATCTCACCTCAATGTTCTTTGTCCTTGAATGAAAGGCTGAGTTCTTCTCAAGATGGATAGCGCTTTGGCTATCACTGTACAAGACACAATTGTCTTGTTTGAATCCAAGCTCTTCTAAGAATCTGTGAAGCCGCATAATTTCTTTGCTTGCCTCCGTCATTGCTACATACTCTACTTCCGTGGTAGAAAGTGACCACTTTCTGCAGCTTTGAAGCCCAACTTACTGTTGTACCTCCAACCGTGAAGACATAGCCAGTAGTGCTCCTTCAAGTATCTTTGTCACCTGCCATATCTGCATCAGCATACCCTTCTAGAAAAATATCAGTTCCTCAAAATACAAAGCATTTGTTGTTGTCCCTTTTAGATACCTAAGTATCCACTTCATAGCTTGCCAGTGCTCTTTACCTGGGTTGTCTGTGAATCTACTTACAACTCCCACTGCATGTGCAATGTCTGGCCTTGTCCAGACCATAGCATACATTAGAGAACCTACTGTTGCAGCATATGGAACTTTAGATTCATAGGCTATCTCCTCTTGTGTCTTTGGACACATATCTTTGGTTAGTTTAAAGTGACCAGCCAAAGGTGTAGAAACCGTTTTTTCATTTTGCATTGCAAACCTTTCTAGATGTAATCCTCTTGAGATAGCTTTATTGTCTTCTTTGTCCTTTCCCTTGATATCTTCATACCAAGTATCCTTTTTGCAACACCTAAATATTTCATTGAAAAAGATTTAGACAGTTCTTCTTTTAGGTCTTTGATGTACTGCATGTTAGCACTCGCAATCAGCATGTCATCAACATACAACATTATGGACTTCCCATCTCCCAATTTCTTCGTGTAGATACAATGATCTGAGTTGCATCTTCTGAATCCATGATCTAAAATCCATCAATAAAACTTCAAGTACCATTGTCTTGATGCTTGCGTTAAACCATACAAGCTCTTTTTTAATTTGCAAACCCTTTTCTCCTCACCTTTTACTTCATACCCCTTTGGTTCAAGCATGTAGATTTCCTCCTCTAAGTCACCGTGAGGGAATGCCGTATTTACATCCATTTTCTCAAGATTTAAATCATGAGCAGCCACAAGGCTTAAGACAAGCCTAATTGAGTTCATTTCTACAACAGGAGAAAATATTTCGTTGAAGTCAATACCTTTCTTTTGAGAAAACCCTTTTACCACAAGCCTAGACTTGTACCTTTTCTTTCCACCTTCTTCTTCCTTCAGCTTGTACACCCATTTGTTTTGAAGTGACCGCTTACCTTTAGGCAACTCAACCAACTCCCATGTTTGGTTGCGATGTAGTGAGTCCATCTCCACTTGCATGCTCTTCATCCATTCTTCTTTGGATTCGTGATGCATAGCTTCTTCGTATGATTCTGGCTCTCCAGAATCTGAGATTAAGAGATGGTTGAAGGATGGAATGAACCTTTCTGGAGGTCTACTTGCTCTTGTAGATCTTCGGGGAATAGGTTGAGGCTCCTCATTTGGTTGACGTTGTTGCACGTTGTCACTGTTTGCTGTCCTTGAGTCTTCACCATCCTCAAGCTCCATGTACTCATCACCTTGTTCTTTTGTTTGTTTTCTTTTCAAGTAATTTTTGTTCAAGTAATTTTTGTACATATTTTGTTTGTTGAAAATTACATCCGTACTTCTAAAGATTTTACCATCTTCAGGATTCCATAGGCGATACCCAAAGTCACCTTCTCCATAGCCAATGAAGGTGATGGAGATTTGGGGAAGATGAGTAGGCCTAGAAGGAAAGAGTCCGAGAGACCCGACGAGAGGGTTTGACGCCGGGCCCGATCACATGGTCCGAATCCAAGCTGATAGATCTCTTGCCGCAAGCGACTGCCATACGCCCCAGAATATCTTGGGCCTTCCAGATCTCCTCTTAAAATTAGATTCCCCTCCATGTGGTGGACCATGGACGAAAGCCAGCCACAAAACTAGACAAACTAGAGCACAAAACTGCAGCACTTGTTAAGCGCAAAAGTATCTTGTTTCTTCGCACATTTGATGAAAGAATGGAACCTTCAAGGTCGGGGGGGGGGGGGGGGGGGGGGGGGGGGGTCCATCTACTCACCCTTCTGCAACAGAATTTCAGCTGACATCCAACACATTAAAGCCACATCAAAAACTGGAAAAAAATTGTGTGGCTAGCGAACCGAGAGAATTTCAACCACCAGCTGCCAGCTTAGCACGCATACTTTTTACCCATGCAATCTGTCAATTGCAGTATTCGATTGTATTAACATGGCCCTCTTCCCCCCGACCTTCAAGGCCGAGAATGGTCCCATGCTTACCATTCCTTGTTTTTAGAGCTTCCACCATGGCTCGCAGCTCCCCGCTATTCTCCATGCAGTCGTTTTGAAAACATGGAATGTTCACCATTCCCTAGCCCATTGAGACTGCATGGTGGAAGGATGTGTGTCACAAGTGGGCTGGTAGACTTGGACACGTGCACGAGAGAGAGAGAGAGAGAGAGAGAGAGAGAGAGAGAGAGAGAGAGAGAGAGAGAGAGAGAGAGAGAGAGATGGATTATAATCAATCTCCTATTGGGTGTGCACCGAAGGTTTTTCCACGAGAGCGAGAAATGAAATGAAATGTTATATTAATGTCTTTGAAAAGCCAAAATGACATATGAGACCAAAAAGTTACAATTGGTGAATCTGACATCATGTCTGAGTATGGAAATTACAAAGTTACAAAGAAGTAACACTAAAACACTAAGGACAAAGGAAATAAATCTTAAGTTGATTCGGGATTGAGACGAGATATCGGGGGGGAGGTTGGGGGGACGGGGGTTCAAATGAAATCTCTCTGTTAGGAAATAAGACGTAGCTAAATAGATATTTGAGTAGATTACTTAATGGAGAGAGATAGATTTCACACACAAGAGATTATAGAGTAGAGTAGAGAGAGAGAGAGAGAGAGAGAGAGAGAGAGAGAGAGAGAGAGAGTACACACGATATATGTGGTTCACCCAATGTGGGCTACGTCCACGGGAAAGCAGCCACTCAATGGCTTTAGTACTTCAAAACAAGAAGTAGTTTACAAAGGGATTATACCCTTAATGGAGCTCCCGCCTTGCTTCACTCTCACCACCTCACACTCACCTTGTTGCATCAACTTCACACTCTATATAATGTGTGTAGAAATGGCCTCCTTTTATAGGCCAAAAGGGCTGCCCTCTCTCATGAGAGGAAGCCATGTGTAGCCTCCCTTGTGTAGATATGTCCAAATCGGACTCTCCAATCCTCCCATGTGTGGCAGCCCTTGAGAAGACAAGTCCGCTTTTGAATTCGGCCACCGGCCACCGGCCACCGGCCATTGACTTCCGACCACCGGCCACCAGCCATTGACTACCGGCCATCGGCCAGTGACGATTGTTTTCCGACCACTTTCCGGCCGCCGTCCGGCCATAATATTCCGGCGAGGGAAAAAAAAAGTCTCGGGGGATTCCGCCCCCGAGGTCCCTAAAGTTACCCCTGATTTTTGGCCGTGAAAATTTTGGTTTTCGGCGAGTGATTTTTCTTTACGCACAATGGATTCTCCTCATAATGGGGGCCTTACAAATGTGCGCTTTTACCACAGAAGATTACAAGGGTAAATCAGGCTCCATACTTAACAATCTCCCACTTGGAGACTGATCTCCAAACCAAACCTGTGACTGCTTTCCATCCTGGCTTCTTATCCTTGAATGCCGATTGAAGATGAGCAAAAGCTCAACTTCTCCTTGTTGACCACCTTTGTAAACATGTCTGCAGGATTTTCAGTTGTATGCACCTTTCCTAGCTTTAGCTGTCCCTCTTCCAAAAGAGTGTGTATGAAGTGATATCTCACCTCAATGTGCTTTTTCCTTGAATGAAAGGCTGAGTTCTTCGCAAGATGGATAGCGCTTTGGCTATCACTGTACAAGACACAATTGTCTTGTTTGAATCCAAGCTCTTCTAAGAATCTGTGAAGCCACAGAATTTCTTTGCTTGCCTCCGTCATTGCTACATACTCTTCTTCCGTGGTAGAAAGCGAAACCACTTTCTGCATCTTTGAAGCCCAGCTTACTGCTGTGCCTCCAATCGTGAACACATAGCCAGTAGTACTCCTTCGAGTATCTTTGTCACCTGCCATATCTACATCAGCATACCCTTCTAAAAAAATATCAGTTCCTCCAAAATACAAAGCATTTGTTGTTGTACCTTTTAGATACCTAAGTATCCACTTCACAGCTTGCCAATGCTCTTTACCTGGGTTGTCCATGAACCTACTCACAACTCCCACTGCATTTGCAATGTCTGGCATGGTCCAGACCATAGCATACATTAGAGAACCTACCGCTGCAGCATATGGAACTTTAGACATATAGGCTATCTCCTCTTGTGTCTTTGGACACATATCCTTCGTTAGTTTAAAATGACCAACCAAAGGTGTAGAAACTGGTTTTGCATTTTTCATTGCAAACCTTTCTAGTACCTTCTTGATGTAATCTTCTTGAGATAGCTTTATTGTCTTCTTCGTCCCGTCCCTTGATATTTTCATACCAAGTATCCTCGTTGCAGCACCTAAATCTTTCATTGAAAAAGATGTAGACAACTCCTCTTTTAGGTCTTTGATGTCCTACATGTTAGCACTTGCAATCAACCTGTCATCAACATACAACATTAGGGTGATGAATTTCCCATCTCCCAAATTCTTCGTGTAGACGCAGTGATCCGAGTTGCATCTTGTGAATCCATGATCCAACATCCATCGATCAAACTTCAAGTACCATTGTCTTGATGCTTGCTTTAAACCATACAAGCTCTTCTTTAATCTGCAAACCATTTTCTCCTTACCTTTTACTTCATATCCCTTTGGTTGAAGCATGTAGATTTCCTCCTCTAAGTCACTGTGAGGGAATGCCGTATTTACATCCATTTGCTTGAGATTTAGATCATGAGCATCCACAAGGCTTAAGACAAGCCTAATTGAGTTCATTTTTACAACAGGAGAAAATATTTCATTGAAGTCAATACCTTTCTTTTGAGAAAACCCTTTTACCACAAGCCTAGACTTGTACCGTTTCTTCCCACCTTCTTCTTCCTTCAGCTTGTACACCCATTTGTTTTGAAGTGACCGCTTACCTTTAGGCAACTCAACCAACTCCCATGTTTGGTTGCGATGTAGTGAGTCCATCTCCACTTGCATGCTCTTCGTCCATTCTTCTTTGGATTCGTGATGCATAGCTTCTTCGTATGATTCCGGTTCTCCAGAATCTGAGATCAAGAGATGGTTGAAGGAAGGAACAAACCTTTCTGGAGGTCTACTTTCTCTTGTAGATCTTCGGGGAATAGGTTGAGGCTCCTCTTTTGGTTGATGTTGTTGCACATTGTCACCGTTTGCAGTCTTTGAGTCTTCACTGTCCTCAAGCTCCATGTAGTCATCACCTGTTTCTTTTGTTTGTTTTCTTTCCAAGTAATCTTTGTACATATTTTGTTCGCTAAAAATTACATCCCTACTCCTTAAGATTTTACCATCTTCAGGATTCCATAGGCGATACCCAAAGTCACCTTCTCCATAGCCAATGAAGAAGCACTTTTTGGACTTTGCATCTAGCTTTGATCTTAGGCTTCTATCTATGTGCATGAAAGCCTCACACCCAAACACTTTGAAAAATGCATAATTCACTGGTTTACCTGTCCATGCCTCTTCTGGAAGTCCCCCATCCAATGCCGTTGAGGGTGACCGATTGATAAAGTACACAGACGTACTTACAGCTTCCGCCCAAAGCTCAAGCGGTAGGCCTGCATGTAGCTGCATGCTTCGTGCTCGCTCCATGATTGTCCTGTTCATCCTTTCTGAAATCCCATTTTGTTGAGGTGTCCTTGGGGTTGTCCTTTGCCTCCGAATGCCATTGCTAGCACAAAAGCTTTCAAAAGTTTGGCTGCAATATTCGCCTCCATTGTCGGATCTGAGGCATTTAACCTTGGTACCTGATTCATTCTCCACAAAGGCTTTCCACCTTTGAAATATGAAAAATACATCGGATTTATTCTTCATGACATAAACCCATGTTTTTCTAGTCGCATCATCTATGAATTTTACATAGTACAATGAGCCACCAAGTGATGGTGTACTTGCAGGACCCCAAACATCAGAATGAACCAACTCAAGTTTTTTATTTTTTCTTTCATTTCCTGATTTTTGAAATTTTACCCTCTTTTGTTTACCATAAACAAAATCTTCACAGAACTCTAAGTCCACTTCTTTCAAACCTGGTAGAAGCTTCTTTGTTTGAAGGATTTGCATTCCTTTGGCACTCATATGCCTAAGCCGGTAGTGCCACACCACACTATCAACTTCTATAGTTGCTGCACAAGCTGAAGGTTGCGTGCTAACAGTACACAAGTAAAGTGTACCGACCTTTTCTCCCTTGGCAACCACCAAAGATCCCTTTGAGATCTTCCACCGTTTGTTTCCGAATGCAATGTTGTGACCTTCATCGTCCAATTGTCCTGTAGAGATCAAATTTTTGCGAAGAGAAGGAACATGCCTAACATATTTAAGCTTCCATTCATTTCCGTTAGCTTCATCATCTCACAAGCTTCATCATCTCCCAAGTATACATACCCAAAATTACCGTTGGTGTAATCTTGGAAATGTTGCTTGTGTGGTGTCGCATGGAATGAAGCCCCAGAATCTACTATCCAGGAATTAGACACATTGTCTAATGAGAGAATTAGAGCATCTTGCTCTACTTTACCTGCCACATTGTCCTCCGATGTTGGCTTGTTGTCTTGAGACTCTGTCTCCTTCTTCTTCTTGGACCAGCAATCCTTCTTGATGTGGCCCTTCTTGCCGCAGTTCCAACATTCAAGAACTGACTTTGTGCGTGACTTGCTCCGCCTTGAGCGATCACGACCCTTTTGGTTTTTGAACCTTTCCTTAGGCCTTCCTCTTTTTTCCACTGACAGTGCAATACTTGATGATTCTCCTGTACTTCTCCTTCGCATTTCCTCGCTTAGGAGAACACCCACAACATCATCAAACTTAAGAGTATTTGTACTAGAGATAAAATTACTTACAACCATCACAAGGCTGTCCCAACTATCCGGTAGAGATGATAGTATAAGGAGAGCTCGCACTTCGTCATCGAAATTGATTTTCACCGATCGAAGTTGACTTATGTTTGTGTTAAAGTCATTTAGGTGTTCTGCAACTGAACCATTCTCTGCCATCTTTAGATTGAATAAGCGCTTCATAAGAAATACCTTATTGGATGCCGATGGTTTCTCGTAGAAGTTATCAAGTGACTTCATCAAGTCCTCCGTGGTCTTCATCTCCGAAACATTGAAGGCCACCGTTGACGCCAAGCTTAACCGGATTGTTCCTAGTGCCTTTCGATCAAGGACAATCCATGCTTCATCTGCCATTGTTGCAGGCTTCTTCGCAAGACCGCCTAGTGGCAAATAGAGGTCCTTCTGGTAGAGATAGTCTTCAATCTGCATCTTCCAATGTTGGTAGTTTTTGCCGTTGAACTTCTCAATCTTGAGCTTCCCTTCCTCCGCCATAACTCCCACTCAATTCAAGGAATCCTTTCCTTGAGATAATTTAGCTACGAGCAAACCTTGCTCTGATACTAGTTGTTAGGAAATAAGACGTAGCTAAATAGATATTTGAGTAGATTACTTAATGGAGAGAGATAGATTTCACACACAAGAGATTATAGAGTAGAGTCTAGAGAGAGAGAGAGAGAGAGAGAGAGAGAGAGAGAGAGTACACACGATATATGTGGTTCACCCAATGTGGGCTACGTCCACGGGAAAGCAGCCACTCAATGGCTTTAGTACTTCAAAACAAGAAGTAGTTTACAAAGGGATTATACCCTTAATGGAGCTCCCGCCTTGCTTCACTCTCACCACCTCACACTCACCTTGTTGCATCAACTTCACACTCTATATAATGTGTGTAGAAATGGCCTCCTTTTATAGGCCAAAAGGGCTGCCCTCTCTCATGAGAGACAGCCATGTGTAGCCGCCCTTGTGTAGATAAGTCCAAATCGGACCCTCCAATCCGCCCATGTGTGGCCGCCCTTGAGAAGACAAGTCCGCTTTTGAATTCGGCCACTGGCCATTGAATTCGGCCACCCACCGGCCATTGACTTCCGACCACCGGCCACCGGCCATTGACTACCGGCCTTCGGCCAACAGACGATTGTTTTCCGACCACTTTTCGGCCGTCGTCCGGCCATAATATTCCGGCAAAAAGGAATATTCCGACGAGGGAAAAAAAAGTCTCAGGGGTTTCCGCCCCCGAGGTCCCTAAAGTTGCCCCTGATTTTTGGCCATGAAAATTTTGGTTTTCGGCGAGTGATTTTCCTTTACGCACAATGGATTCTCCTCATAATGGGGGCCTTACAAATGTGCGCTTTTACCACAGAAGATTAAAAGGGTAAATCAGGCTCCATACTTAACACTCTCATAGGTCACTGTCAAATTTCATCAACCTCCTCCATGGTCAGTACTTTGGTTGGGTGTCTTGCATGTCGAGCTAGAGTGATCTGTATCTTCTGTTGTAGCCTTCATCAGTGGTGGGAGACCCCCCGAGGTCATGGACGTCATGATCTGCCTAGCTCAATGGCTCGGTCAAGCAGCGTACCTCTAGTATGGGTGGGCTTTGAGATCTGCTCTAATGACTGCTCCTCTAGCTCTCCCCTGGCTGGTGTAAAGAAATCTGTGATTCATCTCTGAGACTGCCTTTCCCCTGATGTCCTCAGCAAGATCTCCCTAAGTCTGCGCAGCTCTAGCAGGAACAATCCAAGGTATCTCTGATCCTTGTATCTCATGACTCTAGAAAAAGGTCTCAAACCTTCTCTGAACAGGTAGTGTAAGCGGTCATGTATCTCATACTACATCGGGCAATGACATGTGTAGTGCAGCTCTGGCTCTGGCTCTAAGTTACATAGGTGACATATCCTGGCCCCTGCTTGTACCCCTCAAAATCGGCCAGTCTCGATCCTGGATCTGATGTGAGGATGTGCATATCTGCCCAATAGCGCATCTTATCCGATGAGATAAGTGAGTATCCATGTATGCGTGCCTAGTCACAAAGCCGTCCTCCGTGAGTTGGAGAAGATGCTCTTTGTAGAAGGCCATCTTCGTGCCCAACTCTTGTGTCGGTTGTATCCATGTGCTCCTGGTATCTAGCTGAATCCGGTCCTGGCGTATGAGTCTGGTGATCTCTGTCCGTGTGAGAGACAGGGAGGATGCATCTAGGAGTATTGAAATGGAGGCAATCTATCCATGTTGAAACGATGTGACTGAAACCATGTTTTCATCTATCCATACCAACATGTTGTATCGCCTTGTAGAGCTAGTTGTCGAGATGACTCCAGGGCAAGCCGAGTGTATCTGTCCCTGGGGAGATCCCATAGACTGTGTATAAAGGATACTGATCTGGTCAATGCCTCCACCACCCGGGGGGGGGGGCGGTTAGCTCGGCTCGAATAATCTCATGCGGCACTGAGGCCTTAGCCCGAATCATCCGAGCGATCATAGAGACCAGAGGCCTCTCGATACATCTCCATCCATCTGTGTTGCCAGATCTCCCATGGTGGTCTACTGAGGGTCCCCATACTTGAACTCCATAAAGCATAGCTGGAGTCACTAGAGTGTTAAAAAGCCAGAGTTTTGTTCACCGTTCCTGAAATTGAACCTATGAACGCATCCTCTCCAGTCCTCCCAAAGATGCATATTCTCTCATCAGTCTAGTCTCTGATGCTCTCCTTAGTGAAAAGATAAGGATATGCATCTGTGTACTCCACAGTCTCTTGGCCATACGTCGGTGCTGATCTCCTGACCCACTGTGGTGTGGTGTTGGACACCACAACCTTGGTTTTCCCCAGGTTGACAGACAATCCACTATCACGAGCAAATGTATGCAGAGCATCCAAATGACGTTGCAACCCCTCTGGAGAGTCAGAAATCAACACAATATCATCAGCATATAGTAAGAACGGAATCCATTTCCCTGCTAGCTGAGCCTCCCTGTCTCCTTGACGCTCTACATAGGCCGAAAACTCATCCATATGCATCCCAAAAAGAGTCGGGGATAAGGGCACATCCCTTCTTTACCCCAATAGTGGAGTGGACCATGCCAGACATTCCCTCAGTCATGCGTACCCGCCCTATCACTGTCCTGTATTGTCATAAAAACTAATATCTAATTCTCCTAAAAGATTTTCTCATGTTAAACTGATCATGTAATATGTGGAAGTGCCACGGGAGAAAAAGCTAGAATATTGGTTAAGCCGGCAGACCGGCCCCAGTAGGGATCCAAAGGAGAGAAAATAGGGATCCAAAGGGGGGCCATATGCAAAAGAGCAATGTGCAACGATGGGCTTAAAAGACCCAAGGTTCAGCCCATTAAGACTTCCAAAATGTTAAGGTTCCAAAATTCAAAGGTTGTGTCCAAAGGTCAAACATTAGTGAAATTGGATGCTTTGTGTGTGTCCCAAAAGTCTTCATGCATCTCTACATAGGAGGGGGCTAGCCCTAGTTGTAGGAGATGAGAGAGAAACTCACACACATAGACACACACAAGCTCCCTTTACACAAAGGGAATGAGGGACACATGTCAACTCCCTAGTCCAGATGTCCACAAGGTGTACTCAAATCCTATTGGATGACCTTGGAGGTGGACCAATGAGAATTAGGCTAGAGTAAATATAGTTTAATCAATTTAAAAACACTTAATAAAAGAACCAATAAGAATTAAGCTCTCTAGAAGACTATTGGACAGTCCAGTCCAATGAGCATTCAATAGCCTAATGGCTTGCTTGATTCCTATTGGCCAGGAGGCAAAGGGGTCCAATGAGAGTTTAGTTGCATTTATTAATTATCTAAAGCTCTCACAAAAGGGGAAAGGGGGACACGTGTCAGAAGGCTATCACTTATGCTGCTTAATTCCATTGGCTGAGGCTGGGGAGGTCCAATAGGATGTGAGCATGAGCAAATAGCAAGAGGGGTCGACCAAGAGAGAGAGGGGGCTGATTTTTCAAAGGCATTATTGACTTACACACTCACACAATCTATGTGTGAAGCAAGAAGACTCTCTTTCTCCTTCTCAAGCTTACCACCTACTCCAAGCTTGTGAGAAGGGAGGCCTACACCAACAACTCTTGGCGTTGTGATGCAAATCCAACCAAGAGCCAAGCTTCAATGCATGCTCATCTCCTCTACCAAGCTAATTACTAAGCTAAGCTATGCTAATAAGAGTGATTATGTGAGGAGATGTATATCTTTCTCGTAAGAATACTCCTTCTTCCTCTCAATCTACTCTCATACTCCGCTAGCTCTCACCATCTTCAAAGGTGTGTGAGGTCTTGGGTCTGATACCGTGAGGGAATTGATGTTGTGTTTAATAAGTGTTGTGCTTAGTGCTTGAAGTTTCCATCTTCATAGCACTAGCTAGTATTGAAGGAACACAAAGAATTGTATTGTAAAACGTCTCTCTTGATGGAAGAAACCATAATACAAAGCCTTTTGGAGGGGTGACCGGCTCCATGCAAATCCGGTCCTCAACTGTTGTCAATTGCTTAATTTCTCTCTCTTTTGAAGTATTGTTCATGCTATCTAACTAGGTGTTATACTTTTTTTTTCTCTCTCCACCCAAACACTCTTGTTATTCTCATTAGGAATCTATTCTAATGAAATGCTCACTATGTTCATTCTATTTTCCGCTACACACAAGTTACTAGGCCATTAAAAGTTACATTGGTATCAGAGCAAGAATACCCCATATCAGCTTTGTAGGCACATCCATGTCCTGTAGTCTGCGTATAAGTCTGGCTCTCGGCACTGTGTCAAAAGCTTTGCGAAATCCACAAAGCTACAATAGATCCTCTTGCCATGGTGTCTACCCTCCTCAATAATAGCTCTGAGTGTGTGTCAGAATCTGGTCAAGAGTGGAGAAACCTCTCCTGAAACCTGTTTGCCCTGGTGCTCTTATGCCCTCTCGCTCTGTCCATTTACTCAGCTCCTGCTCAAGAACGGTGTGAGCGGGATGGAAACACACAGAACGTCTCTATAATGACCCGACACACACTCTTGGGAAGATACACACGCACACACACACACACACACACACTATGGGGCACCACTCGGCTTACACAACCCACCTGGCCGAGATAGGGAACACACTGATGGAGTGAGAGGAGAGAGACTACCCATTTGCCCACTCCACACAGAGACACACACACACACACACACCCAAAAAAATCAGCTCAAAAGAGGAGAATTTTTGATGTTTAGATACAATAGAGCTTGGGCCGACACAAATGGGGCAAATAGCTCACACAATATCGGTTAAACTTGCCAGATACAATCACAAATTGGAGTAGAAGCTTCACTCATAGGAGAAACTTACACAACCAAAACAACAAAAAAAGAGTGAGAAATTTGGCAAAATGGACAGTGCCATTGCGTTCGGAAGGGCCCAAAACCCTAGTCTACAATGCCAAAGTGCTCAAATCCGACCTCGGATGAGCAGTTTACGGCCAAAACAGACTCCAAAACCCCCAAAAACACACCTGCGGCTGTTCCTCCTCTTCTCTCCACGTTTTTTCTGGTCTTCTCTCATTTTTTTGAGTTCCCACACTTGGCTTTATTATTTGGGAACCCTTGGCCTTTTAGATGACCTCAAACGGACCCCGAACAGGCCAAAAACTGACCTCGCAGTGCATAGTTGTCACCTTGTTGCATCCATACGCACACCTGGCACTCAGCTTTTTTCAATAATGCATCCTACCACCACGTGAAGTGGCCCCAAAAGATGGTCCTCATGATGACCTTTCTGCATAATTATCACAAGAAAAAACCCATGTCGTGTCCGTACTTATCCACGTGCAAGTATTGACCCCATTCGACCTCCTGACGCCACTAGATGCCATCTGACGCACCTGCTTACCTCATGTCGTCGGCCCGTGGATAGCTTCCTTGAGGATTTTTACGCTCTAGAAACTCCTCATTATTGTAGGAAAAACACACTGGTACTGGTAACGATGAAAATCGTTGCACTATGTACATGATGTCCTACCTGTACACATGTGGGCCCCACATAACCACCTGGCTCTGGAAAATGGGCAATCCTTTATTTGATGCACCATGCATGGGTATGTACATATGCAAAATCCCTTTCTCCAAAAAACTCCTGACATAATTTGCCCATCCCCTAACATGCTAGATCATTCATGATGAACAGCAACAAAAAACGATATGAGACTCGAAGCGTCAGAAGTCTCCTCATCCTTCACCAACACTGCTTGATCCACAGACAGCTCATCTTGCTCCACCGTGATTAACGTGACATGATATAATTTAAGACGCAATCCATTTACCCTTGAATTATGTAGAACACCATCCAGGTTAGCCAACTGATATGTACCATTCGGAAAACACTCCACTACCTTGAAAGGGCCTTCCCACTTAACTTGAAAACTTCTTTTGGAAGGTGTTGTTCAGCTTACTGTTGTAGCGCAAAACCAAGTCATGCTTCTTGATACCCTTGATTTTGACCTTTTCATTTATCTTTGCCAAAGCCTTATCCTGCATCTGGCCATAATGCTCCAATGCACTCATCCTATCCAACTGAATCTCTTGTAACTATAAGAGCCACTCTTTGAGTGCATCACTAGGCGGCCCAAGCAACTTCTCTAGCATCTTGACTGCAGGCAACTCTACCTCCATAGGCAATAGTGCTTCCTTTCCATACACCAAATGAAATGGAGTAAACCTTGTACCTGTCTTCACCGAAGTACGGTAAGCCCATAATGCACTAGGCAATTCCAAATCCCAATTCTTTCCTTGGTGCTCTGTCACTTTCGAAAGAATTTGTACCAAATCACCATTGAATCTTTCATTTAAGCCATTACACTGCGGATAATAGGGAGTGGTATGCTGGTGCCTACTCTTCATCTTCGCGCATAAAAAGTCTAGCAGTTTTGCTCTAAATCCTAGCCCCTTATCTGAAAGTAGATCCAGTGGCACCCCAAACTTGCAACATATTTCATCATACAAAAATTTTGCCACATCCTTTACAGTGATCTGTTTTATTGCTATAGCCTCTGCCCATCTAGAGAGATAGTCCAATGTAGTCAAAATATAGCTTTTGCCCCTGCTTGTGATAGGTAACGGGCCTATTGCATCAATTCCCCACTTTTCAAACACATCAAATTCCATAATGGTTTTTCGTAGCTCTGGCTTCAACACTCTCTTCCCAAATGCTTGACACCTATTGCAAGACCTACACCAATGGTGAACATCCTTGTGTAAATTAGGCCATACATACCCCTCTTGCAAGATCTTATGCAAGGTGATCTTTAGAGCAAAACGGACGCCACACTGTGCCTTCATGATTCTCTTCCAACACTCTATAAAGCTCCTCCCGCCAAGGTACACGTCTCAACGCAAGATCAGTCCCTTTCATGTACAAGACATCACCAATCAATTTGTACCTGTATGCTCTACGCACAAAGCCATACTTTAAGACTTCTGAATCTCCTTTGGAATGATTCCTGTTAGCAAAAACTCCTCTTGTTGAGCCAAACTTTCCCGGCCATGATAAAGAGGTAAAGTGGTCCTCAACACAAATAGCTCCCCAATCATGCTTTGAGATGATTCATGTGCTTCTCCATTTAGAGAATGTTCAATGTGTCTGATGCTCCATGCTTCAAACTTTTTTAACAGGCCTTTAATTCTAAAACACATTTCCTTCAATGAGCTGTTCTTGCTCTTCCACACACCCAGCACTTGCTTCACCACTAACAAGGCATCACCTTTTATGCTCAACCTTCGAACCCCATGCTTCAAACAAATGTGTAATCCGGCTTCCAAAGTAGCATATTCAGCCTCATTGTTACTATGAGCATCCAATTTGAACCCTCTCTTGCACACTAGCTTCCCCTCTAGATCGTAGAGTGCTATACCCTCTGAAGCTGCATCATGGCTCTTTCTGTATGAGCCATCAAAGAACAAAACATGTGCATTGCTGATCTGTGGCACTTCTTCAACTACCTTTCTCACCACCTCTTCCTTAACAATAAGGGGATTTTCCTTGTAGGTCAACAAATCGGCTAGGGTAGCTCTTGTATTGTCTTCCACTAAAAAAGAGAACTTGAACTCTTGCAGCTCAATTACCCATTTCTTGACCACATTTGACATGTTAGTGCCATTAATTAACTGTGCCACATATCTACTATTGGACAAATGTCTGGTAGCTCATCCATTGCCAACACCTTCACTGAACCTTTCTCTGGCTCTTTCTCCATTGGGTTAACCATCCTCTTCCACCGTCGCTTTAGTTTAGGCACCATCTCTATAAGCTGCCCAAAAGTAACATCTGCCTTCCTGCTTGTCAGATCCTCCTTCAAGTCATAGCTTAATTGCCCATCCCCTAGTGGAAAATCCGAAACATGAAACTTGCGACGAGCCCTCCTTTTCCTCTTGGCCTTGACATCTTCGCCTTCATAGCTCTTTCCATTCTTCTTGTTAGGACCTGGGGCACTTCTTCCTTCCTTTTCCTCTGTGGTCCTCTTCCCAATGGGCATCACTAATGTATCCTCTAGCTTTGATGCCTTTTCCAAAGTGACTACACTTAGCACTTTTGTCTTTCCCTTTTTCTCTTGGGTTAATCCACTGGTTCCTTCCTCTCCCTTAATTTCGATGCCATAATCATTCGACCTAGTTAGCACCTGTCTTGGCAATTGATACATGTCTCCCCCCATCCTTGGTGGCTTATCACATTGCGGGCTGATGTGGCCCAACTCTTTGCAATTATAACATGTGGGCGTCTGCCTCCAGAACCTACCATTGCTTTGTCCAACACCATTCCTAGGTCTTTTGTTAACCCTCGTGGCTCACGGACACCCTATCGCCTACGACGGACACCGTAACCGTATTATTTATTTAAGTAGAGTCAGGCACCGGACTTGTCGGTCCAATAGGGAAAGGTAGAGTGATCGTCGATGAGAGGCGCACTCTAACACGAACATGCTAGGGTTAGTTGGCTAAGCATGGGCGCCCAAGTGTGAATGGGGTGAGCTCACATAAAAGCCAATTAAACGTAAAATTAAGTCATTCTCTCATTGTGCAATAGAAGCTGCTCTTGCTCCATCTCCACCTTCTCCTTCACCATCTCCTTGTGTGTGTGCGTGTGTGTGTGAGAGAGAGAGAGAGTGTGAGAGTGTGTGTGTGCGATCGAGCATTGCGGCGGCACGACGGCGGCGAGGCAGTTGAGCGCTGCGTAGCGGCGTCTCCCTCTTCTTTGCGGCGCGGGAATCCTTCATTCGCAACTACGCAGGAAGGTGAGTGACACACCGTTCTTCCTTGTGAGCTTGTCTGTTGTATGACTGTGTGGTAGGAGCCTTTGTGGCTCGCACACGGCGCGTAGCAAGTCCCTAGCCTTGACATTTTTGGCGCCGCTGCCGAGGAGCTTCTGCGCGTGAAGCTCCAATGGCGACCTGTAAATTGTATTGAAGCTATTTTTTATGTAGGAAAGGCGCGGCTTAAGTTTGATTATTGTTGTTATGCAAAAACATTTGAGAAAGACAGAATGTTGTTGACTGCATTCAAGTTTTCTGTGTTCTGTTAAGCTCTGTTTTGCTAGTTCTATTAAGCTCAGATTTCAGCTTACACAGTTAGCATTTCTTGCGTTTCTGCGTTTTCTGCATTTTCTGGTTTGCACTGCACAGTTCTGTCAAGTTTCAATTTCTGCATTTTTTGCATTTTCTGTGTTTTCTGGTTTGTGCACAGTTAGGCGCACAGTTAGTTAATTAAGCAGGTTAGTAATTAGGTGAACCACTGATTAGCAGGTCAGTAGGTAGGTGGGACAGTAAATAGTTAGGTGAGGTCAACGCGCACCAAAACGCGTACCAAATAATATTCCAAAAAAAAAAATAAAAATAATTTTTTTTAAAAAAAAATCTTTTTCGAAAAAAAAAAATCAAAAAATAAAAACGTGAGTGAGGGGGAGGTTAGATTTTCGAAAATAAAAAACGTGAGTTATAAAAACGGACGGGTTGGTTTGTATAAAAGTTAGATCGGGATCGGGATCATTTCTCCAAGCCCAAGCCCAAGCCCAAGCCCAGGCCTCAGTCCTATGATATATATTAGACTCACTCTTATATATATACCCTACCCCTCAAGAGGGAATGAGAGCATGTGGGACAAGTCCTCCACTCTCCTCCCTTCTCTTCCCACTTGCACCCTTAGACTTGCTATTTGGAGCCTAGTTCCCCAGCTAGGAAAAGACTGTTTCGGGCTTTTCTGGAGCAAAATAGAACCAAACGGTGGGCTGTAAAGCACAGCGCGTCCCTCCTAGCGATACGCTCGTTTCGAGCTATCACACGGCCCATTCCACGACATGCTCTAAAAAATCTAGCAAAAAAACAAACAAAAAACACGCAAAAAACTAGTCACAAGGCCTCCTAGAGCAGCTTTTTGACACCTTAGGGTATCAAAAGCACATGCACTTACGCTCTGGACGGGTGCTAGAACACGAGCATATTGAGGGTGCCTCTGTTCATACGGACACCCATTACCCATCCACGATAGGCTCTAGACCCTCAGCGGGGACACAAGGTAGCACCACCCAAGACCCTAAAATAGCCGCTAGTGATTCCTCCTCCGACTCAGAAATCATGGAAGCATACCCTACCCAAAACACTGAGAGAGAAGGCCATGCACCTCCCGAAGCTCCACAGCCTAGTACTAGTATGTTTAGCCGTTTCATGGAAACATTAGGTAGAGCTACTCGCTCGGAACCTGATGCAAATGAAGCACACGAAGGGGGTGGGGAAGTGGACTCTCCTTTCACATCGCACGTGGACCCCACACCCCCAAAGAGTGTCCATGTGGATATCCTGCCAACTTCTTACCAAGAAGGCCCTGTTGAGCTGCCTCCTTCAGAAGTTCCCTCTAGAGTACCGTTGGTGACAAGTAAAACCACGGGGAGCAACATTGCTTCTACCTCACAAGAAACCGTTAACACGTCGACTCTAGAAGGATTGTTCATTAATGATCATTGAACATACGACCTCCACATTGAGGTGTTGACGGATCTACACTCTGGCCACGCCTACCATGTAGGATGGATAGAGATTGTATGATCCACCTCTAGTGCCACGAGCATCGAAGATCAACAGAAAATGATTTGTAATGTTATCCATGGCATTATTCAATCGGAAAGGCAAAACCGAGGGGTAAATATACTCTCAACTGGCCCCATGAGATTTCTGGATACGAGCAAGGCTCAACAGCCTACTCTATCACAAATGGAGACTCCTCTAATGAGTCCCATGGACCCATCTTACGTCATTTCACCTGGGGTCTCTATGCAATCTGAGCCTCCGAGAGAAAACTTTAGCTTCCCTAACTTGGCTCAACCCTCTATTAAGGAAAACACAGTGCTCACTCCAGGGATAGGCCTGACAGAGAATGTACCGATGACATCTACGGTTAGCGCAGTGCCACTACCTAGTGTCGTAGTACCTAATATGGGGCCTCGACCGTATGTGCCTCTAGCCCCTTATGCACACATGGCCCCCACACCTCCAATTGTACCACTTGCTTATGCTCCTCGAGTGCCGCTCCCTAGCCCTTATCCCAGTGGACCTATGCCCGGTTATGTTCCATATCCTGCATCATCCACACATATGCCAAGACCGGTACCCGTCCCTCTCCCACATATGATTCCAAGAGTACCTCCACCGGCCCTGCCTCCTCACATAGGTGACTTGGCAGCGTTTTCTCAAACCATAGGTCGATCTATCGCGGAAAATATGCGTCATGCATCTGATAGAGAGCCTAGAAGTAAGGTAGTACAAATTGCCAAACTCACGCAAAAATTCAATGGGGACGAAGATGCTAGAAAACACATTGAAGTGTTTGAACAAGTATGTGATTCCTTAGGGGAACGCAACGAACTACATAAGTGCAATGCCTTAAGCTTGACATTAAGTGGGAAGGCTGGAGATTGGTATAGAACCCTAAGGGTGGACGAGAAAACAATCTACCCTACCCTTCGAAGGTTGTTTCTAAAGGAGTACATACGAGAAGGTGTGCTTTGGGGTGTAGCATCTCAGCTACAGAAGGCCGAACGTAAGGAAGGAGAGTCAGTAAGGGACTTCATTAGTCGTCTAAAGCACTTAAACTCTCGCTGCCCTGTTAATGAGCGCTTCAACAATAACCAACTGCTTGATCGATTCATCCGAGGGTTGAGGAATGAAGGAATCTATAATGGACTAGTGATTAGAGGTATCACAACCTGGGAAGATGTCACTGCCAATGCAATCCAATTAGAAGACAACTTGATGATAGCAGGCATGAGGGTGTCTACTGACACGAGATCCACTAGCTCACAAGCCATTGAGTATGAACCCATGACTGCAAAGCCCATTGCCAATGAGCCAAAGGTATTTGAGACATTCTTCACAGACCTCACCAAGGCAATCCAAGAGTCTCTTAAGGATAATCGACCCCCTCAAAATAGTCACATGTATCCAAGAAGGGAGCAACAATGGTGTTCCATTTGCTTGGGTCCACATAGCACTAGTGAGTGCCCTACGTTTAGAGTAAAATTTAATGGAACTTGCAACGCATGTGGTAGGTATGGTCACCAAGCTAAGGATTGTTTAATGATCAAACGTATGATGGCAAATAGACCACCTGTAGCCTGGACGGATGCGCCTCGAGCTCCTGTATTGATGCCTGCTCCACCTGTTGAGCAACTACCGCAACACATGGTCCCTAGATCTCAAAATGTTGTACAAGCTACACCGCTACCACCTCCTGTGCTAGGACCGCAGCCCCCGCATCCAAGAGTCGCCCCTATGAACCAAGTGGGTTGCGAGCCATCAAATGCTTATGCAGATGGCTGTGAGGAGGAAATAGACACTAGTATTGCCTACGGACTTGATACATTGGAAGAGTGTCCTATATACTACATGGAAGATTGTTGGGGGCAAGTCAAGCCGGTTTATCAAGCTGCTGCTCTCGCATCCAGAGGTCAAAATATCAACACCCAGGCTAGGAGGCCACCTCTTCAATGCTACAAGTGTGGTGGACCACATCGGGCAGCGGAGTGCCCTATTAGGCTGCAAAAGAATGCTGCACAGATGCAAATGAATCAAGGGAGCACGTCTGCAATGCCAATACTCACATGTAATCGTTGTGGCATAGATCACTTGATTGCCCAATGCCCCTATAACCCAAATGCGCCTAAAATCACACCCCTAAATTTGGTCGAAATTGCTAGTGTGACATCGCCAATACCACCCGTTGCACCCGCTTATGCGATTACACGGTCCATGCTTCAAGGGCCAGGCCATATCCTCGAAGAGAGAGATACCGCGTCAGTTATCCAAGCAAAGAAAAAGAAGACACGAAGGAAGAGGTCGCAGAATACGGGAAATTCAAAGCCAAGTTCCAAAACAAACATAGGAACAGGAGATGACCCCGTGTATATGAATGACCTCGAGGATGATTCAGATTCAATCGAGACAATGGAGACTAGAACCAATACCACAAAGGGAAAGACCGACAAAGAAAACCGTAACATGGAACCAAATGAAAACCGAATAAGAGAAAACCATAAAGAGCCTCTGAAAACACCACAAGTGTTTCCAAATCCAATCCAAGACCCCCAAGATAAACCGCAGGGGCAAAAAGGGAAGAATCGTAACAAGAAGATTGGGATGTACCCAAACCCAGTAGACGAGATTGAGCAGGTGAAACATCTAAGAGGTTTAGTGGAGGAGACTCAAAGGAAACTAGAACCAGAACCCATGCATGTAAAAATTCATGACACAGTGTTTCCCACGCAAGTTCATCCACCCCACATGAACCATAGACCGTTAGCCATATCTAGTATCATCCAAGAAGGGAGTGAGGACGGGACATCAGAAAGTGAGCATACAGCCTTCTTGTTGGAAAGGATGTTTAACGAAGGAATACCTGATCCCATTGAGGAATATGAGATTCCATCCTCACCAGTTCCTAGTCAAGGACCTACACCCTACAAAATGCCAATGAATGTTGCCAAACTAGTGGACTTCATGTCTTCTGAGGTCCGAACCACGATCATAGCAAAGATGTATGGAGATCCTGAGTTATTCCTTGCACTTCGAGCATTCCTTAACGGAGAACTACGAACGGGATTACCGCAGTTTGCGCAACCAAATAGGCCTGACTCGATTATGATTGATGAGGAAAATCATGTGCAATCACTTGACTTAGATGGACACGAGTCTGTGATCGAGGTACCCATTAACGAATTAGGGCAGTATTTTGAAGGCGACGAGTCTAATGCGACCCTACCCATCACTACCAAGGGATTAAATATAAAGGTAATTCTTGATGGTGGTGCAGGAGTTAGCATCGTTACAAAAGATTGTTGGGAATCCATGGGAAAACCCCGCCTCAGTGTTACTAACATTGTGGTAAAGATGGCAAATGGTACCATAGCCAAACCTATGGGGATGCTCAAGGATCTTAAGATCAAAGTTCTAGGACACAAGGTACGACATACGTTCATTGTAATGGATTTCTCTAAACACCTTATGTCATATGGAATGATTTTAGGACGACCATTCATGAGGGAAGCACAAATGGTTCATGATTGGTCTAAAAATCATGTCTATTTGCAATTCCAAGACTCTGTCCTTAGAGTGGATTTGGTGACTGGTAAGGTACACCCCTTAGGGAGTAAAACCATTATTGATCATCGCTCTGACACCACAGTTCACTCGGCCCCACTACAATATTGTTACACTTGTAAGAAGGATACAAACATTGGCCAAGATTCTCCTTACATGGATGTGTTACCAGCAGACAACGTAGACTGGGTACACCTAGCTGCAACCATAGATACCTGGGGAAATAGAGGAACCACTTGGGTCACACCAGAGGGGGAAGAGGTACCACAAATTGCACCTCTGAACATGATAAGTGCCATACATGCATCTTCTAAGGGCAAGGCAATTGTGGACCAATCTGACAGTGACACCAATAGCTCAATAGAAGACTTTAACCAACACGACTCAGACACTGACTTCCAGAGTGAAACGGATTCTGAATCTCATGAATTAAAGAGTGGAGCAAGTTCAGAGTCAAAACATTCGGAAGGACCGAGCACATCAACCCATGATAACTCCTCCGAGAGTGAAGAGGACACCAACGAGGACTCCTTTAGTGAACCAGATCTAAATGCAAATCAAAAGCAGGTCTCAAATAAGAAAAAGAAAAACTTTAAGAGGCGTCGATATCGAGCCAATGTACGTTCTAGGATAAAAAAGAAGAGATCCTCAGCAGAATGGCTCAGTTATATAGGAGCATGTGATGCTCATCGAAAATTGGTAGACGATTGGGGTGAATATCTCCAAAATGTTATGTGGTGTAGACCACGACCCCATGACATAGCCCAATTAGAGATCATAGACAAGCCAAAGTTGAGCCGCACTGCAAGGAGGCGTCAAAACCAAGAGTTAGCTCGACAACACAAGAAAGCAGAAATAGAAGCACAGACCAAAGCACAACCAGAATCCACAGACTTGCATCCTGCACCAGAAAATTTCAAATCTTACACCACAGGGGAAGCAAAGGTTGTGTACACAAAATCCCAAAGAATACCTATCGATGGGAATAATGGAATCTATGATGGTCCGGCAATAGTTAAAGAAATAGAATTAGCCGACCTTGGTGAAGAATCAAAACCTGTTTTTATTGCCCAAGACCACACAGAAGTTGAAGTGGCGGTCCTCAAAGAGCTTCTCAAGGAATTCAAGGACATATTCGCTTGGACATACCATGATATGAAAGGTGTTCCACCTTCTGTGGTCCAACATACAATCCCTATGATTAGCACTGCGAAGCCCGTACAACAAAGACCCTACCCGATGAATCCTAAGTATGCAAAGATCATTCAAGAAGAACTAGAAAAGCTTATCAAATGTGGGTTCATATATCCTATTGAACACTCTGAATGGGTGTCTCCAATAGTTATCGTGCCAAAAAAGAATGGGAAACTCAGGGTGTGCGTGGACCTCAAAAAAGTTAATGCAGCTACTAGAAGATACCATTACCCCCTACCATATTCCGAACATGTACTCGAAAGAGTTGCAGGCAAGGAAGCTTATAGATTTCTAGATGGGTACTTAGGCTACAACCAAATCACGATAGCGCTAGAGGACCAAGCTAAAACTGCCTTCATCACGGAATTTGGCGTGTTTGCATTTCGTGTGATGGCTTTTGGCTTAACAAATGCCCCTGCTACATTCCAACGATTAATAAACACTGCTTTTAAAGAATATTTGAGAGAGTTTTGTGAAGCTTTCTTAGACGACCTTTGTGTTTACTCTTCTTGGAAAGAACATCTATCATGTTTGTGGAAGGTGTTTGAAAAGTGTAGGTTATATCGTATCTCATTGAACCCGTTCAAATGCCAATTTTGGGTCAAGCATGGAGTTATTTTAGGGCATATAGTATCTAAGAATGGTATCTCAACCGATGAGAGCAAAATTAAAGTGATTCTAGAGTTACCACCACCAACCAATTACAAGGGAGTTCAAAGGTTCATGGGACACGTGGGTTATTAGCGACGGTTTATTTTATTTTTCGCTGAGATAGCACGTCCTTTGTACAAGCTTCTCATTGAATTTAAATGGACTGAAGAGTGTGACCAGGCCTATGAACAATTGAAGAAAACACTAGCAAGTGCTCCGATTTTAAGGACACCTAACTGGGATGTCATTTTCCATGTGCATATTGATGCATCAAACTTTGCTATTGGGTGTGTTCTCACTCAACCAGGAGAACATAAATTGGACTATCCCATTAGCTTTGCAAGCCGTCAATTGAACGATGCTGAAAGGAACTACACCACTACAGAGCGAGAAGGTTTGGCAATGGTTTATGCAGTAAAGAAATTTCGCTACTACCTTCTGGCAAACAAGTTTCTATTTTATGTGGATCATCAAGCGTTGCTGTATCTGGTAAACAAGCCATGCTCCACAGGAAGAATCACACGATGGTTGTTAATTCTTCTGGAGTTTGATTTCACGATTGTAGTGAGACCCGGTAAAAGGCATGTCATGGCTGATCATTTGTCTCGCATACCCAATGGTGAAGCCCCTACAGGAGTTGATGATGAATTACCCGATACTTCCCTATTCATAGTTGAGACTATGCCTGAATGGAGTGAGAACATTGTTAACTTTTTAGTTAATGGTTTTCCACCCAAGGAACTTCGTAAGGATATCGCTCGAAGGCTAGTAAAAGAATGTGAACACTATTGTTTGATTGCCGGAACTCTGTATAGACTAGGCAAGGACGATATTCTTAGGCGTTGTGCCCGCGAGGATGAATATTTGTATATCTTGCAAGAAGCACATATGGGCATAGCAGGAGGACATTTTTCAGGAGACCTGGCTGCTAGAAAGGTGCTGCAATCAGGCTATTGGTGGCCAACTTTATTTAAGGATGCATCACTTTTTACAAAAGGGTGTGATGAGTGCCAACGTTACAAGACCACACAGCGCAAAGACAAAATGCCCTTACATCCTATTAAAGTAACCCAACCATTTGAAAAATGGGTCTTAGACTTTGTAGGTCCAATTAGTCCCGCAGCTCGCAACACTCAATCTCGATATATTCTAGTTACTACGGACTATGTAACAAAGTGGGCTGAAGCTAAGGCTTCACAAAAAGCTGACGCGAGGACAACAGCTAAGTTTCTTTTTGAGAACATTATCATAAGATTTGGTTGCCCTTTTGAAATTGTTAGTGATAATGGTACCCATTTTATAAATGAGGTAATAAGAGAGCTTACCACGACCTTTATGATATCCCACCATAAGTCTACACCTTATTACCCGCAAGCTAATGGACAAGCCGAGAGCACCAACAAGACTCTAATCTCTATTTTAACCAAGACGGTAGAAGCTCATCGCACTGATTGGGATTTGAAGTTGACATCTGCTCTATGGGCTTATCGTACTGCTTATAAAGTGGCTATTAATTGTACGCCATTCAAAATGGTATACGGCCAAGAAGCGGTTATGCCTTGGGAGTTTGTCATTCCTAGTCTTAGGGTAGCTTCGCAAGAAGGATGGAATGGTAACCCCTTAACCGAGCGTTTGTATATCTTAGAAAAACTAGAAGAAGAGAGACAGTTGGCCGTGCAAAATGCTCTTGTGGAAAAGGATAGGAGAAAGAAGTGGTTTGATCGCCATGTGAAGGATAAGGACATCAAAGTTGGTGATAAAGTCCTTATGTATGGAGTACGTAAAGAGAAGAAAAAGTTGAAATATGCTGGTAAAGGACCATATAGAGTATGTGAAATTACCCCACAAGGTACCCTTCGTGTGGAAACTCTTGATGGAGTTGAAACCATTGGATTCCTCAATGGGAGTAAATTCAAAAGATATTATGATCCTTTAAGCCAAGAAGAACTACGGGCCATTCATCAAAAGAAGGTCGCCAAAGCACAAACCGAGTTAAACAAGATACAAGCTCAACCTGAGGCTAAGGAGCGACAACAACGTATAAGACAAAAACGAGAGGCTAACCTTGGAGTCACAAATGCATTCCACGTGGAAATCAAAGAGGATGGGTTGGACTCTGACACACCTCTACGATACCCTATTGAGTTAAATAGTGCCTATGGAAAAGTGCTATATAACGCCTTATTGGACATGGGAGCTAAATATAATCTGCTATCCTATGGGGTGTGGTGTCAGTTAGGGAAGCCACCTCTATCTGAGAGTATTATCCAAGTCAAGGGTGTCAACAAGAAAAAAACTACGGTTTTTGGAATCTGGCACACTTCTGTCAGTTATGACAATGGAATTGTAGCTCAAGACTTTTTGGTCATGCCTACTGGAACTATGGAGGGTAATATAAACCTAGGCCGCACGTGGATGATAGCCACCAAATGCACTATTGATTGGGGGACTGGGGGTGTTACAACGCAAAAACCAACTCTTAGCCCTACCACTCAAGCCATAGTCCCTGAGACATTGCCTAAGGAAATAAAACCCAAGACATTGCATGTCCAGGAGGTTGAACCATACGTCCCCATAGCCCAACTCTCTAGAGCTTCAACTGATGTAGTTGAAAGAAAGCTTGAGACACACAAGAACCATCCTCATATAACAGAGAAAACATACAAGTGGGTCCGTAAAGCTTCTATAGTGAGCATGGTTGATGCAAAAAAACGGAAACCTCGTAAGAACCGTCCCACTCACTCCAAAAAATGTAAAGAAACGTTGCGTTGGATTCCTAAACAACTATTGGAAGCCCAAGGATACTATGAAGGAAATGATCAAATCTGGGTGCCCAAACGTAAAGTGTCCTCTTACCTGTCACCTGGCCCATGTAAACCCAATCCTGTGGCTCGAAAACAAATTGAAAATCGTGGAAAGGAAAAAATCATGGAATGTTACACACCCGCTCTAGAGCTAGTTTGGGTACCAAAGAAAGAACGATTTGTTCCACCTAGCTCAGGAACAGGGAAATCAAATGAAGCTTCTTGCTCTTCATGTAGTTCCTATACGCAAATAGAAGCTTCGACACAGCCTCCACCTACCACTGTACATATCCATACAAGCACGAAAGAGTTTGCACCTCCCGGGGTAAGTTCACCACCTACAACCATGTTGCAAATAAAATCATGGGAGAGTACCTTACCACCCTTGCAACTAGATGAAACGCATAATGCGGTCGAAAACTATTGGTTAAAGCCTTCACCCATAACAACTTGGAACAATTGGTTTCAAAAGGTGACGACCTCATTTCAAAAGGTATGATCTACCCAAGGAAGGGGGGAGTGTTTGCTAACATCAATCATTCACTCGCTCCCCTCTCAACCTTTCTCCCTGACCTCTCAATTCCAATCTTATGGAATGCATATATATAGCCTTATACTCACAAAAAACAAAAATAGTAAAGAGCAAGAGCGACTAGCAACGAGAGAGCACCCTATCAGATCTTACATATAAGTCCAAATTCACCGTGTCAATTCAAGCAACACACAAAAACAACTCTTATGTTTTAAAGGCCTAACCAAATCTATCTGTCTTGTCAGAAATGGCTACTTCACTAGAGGCATGCACTTCTATTTTTGATGAAAGGTACCCTTTGTATTTTCCTTAAGTGTTCTACGTATGCTACCCTATACTTTCTTGCGAATGGGATTTGATAGAGAGCCTTGCATGTGAGAGAAATTTTGAGGAGTTAGAATGGCTGATACGTCTATGGCTAACTAGTGATCCCTACCCAGTAGCGAATGTGTCTCCAGTGGCACATGCTTATTCTTTTGCACAAGATGAGTATCCACGCATCGCGAGGTTCTTGATTAGCATGCTTGCACAAGAGGATGATGAAGAGGAACTAATAGAGACCGAGGAAGACTATGGCCTCACGGACAACGATTTTATTTATCTAGATGATGAGGATAGAGGCCTAGCCTTAGGGTGGCCACCAGGTTTATATAATATCCTCTTTCCTTGATTCTAAAAGGGGTGACAGATAGGTAGGTTAGGGGTCTAGATTGTGTTTTGAGTTTGTTTTTTAGGAGTTTTAATTTTTCACACTGACATGCCTCCTAGAGGTATAGTGCCTGTTTTTGGATGTGTTAGGTAGGACTTATATGGATCTCCATCCACATGGCTGAGGACATCTGCTTCAACGAAATGAGCCACTCCATACCTCCAGGTGTACTACTTTCCATGATTCATGTTGGTGGATATGTGTAATTGCTAATAATGATTTTTCATGCTTTGTTTGAGTGCAATAGTTATGATTGTTATCTGCCATTATAGATGTATAAATTTGTCTTTGCTTAAGTTGATTGAACTCCAGTTTAATCTTATGGATGAGCCTGGAGATTAGGAGACCGTGACTTTAGATTAACTCATTTACTTGACCACTAGGCCTAGCTAATAAAATTATCCGAGTATTTGAGACCTTAGGAATGTTTTAGGCAGAGAAAGGCTTGCTCACTTAAACAACAAAAAACACTAGTGCGAATACCAAGGAAATGGAAGCTAAAAAAAACATAAGTGCCACAAATGAAAAATCTTACGCTGGAAGAGAAATCCTGGCTTGAATTGGTACTTCACTCACATGTATTGTCTATGGTACTAGAGCCCTAGAGGTTCCCAGTGTGGGCGCTTTTCCTTGAGAAGCAAAAAACCTCGGACATACAAAATAAGCACACACGTCACATGATTGTGACCCAAAGTAAAAAAGTATTAAAAAAAATAAAATAAAAAATAAAGAAAAATTAAAAGACTTCCATTGAGCTTACAGTTAACATTTCAAGCTTTTGTTTGCAGTTGTGAGAGCGAGTTGGCTAATCAAAGCTGAAAAGCATAATTAGGGAATCTTGCATTTAGATAATCTTCTTAGCTTAGCTAGTACTAGAGTAGTTGTTTTAACCTTAGTCATAGCTAACTAATTGATAGACTCACCCATAAGCTCAAAACTCTTGATTAATTAATTTACTCAAAGTGCAATTTATTTGTCCTTAATGGCAGTCTAACATTTCATAAATCTTGCATTTACTCATTTCCACATGTACTTTACATTCCCCTCATGATTTATGGCAATATAATTCCGCTTGCTAAAACAGTGACTTTGTCTTGCAGATTCAAATCTAGATGCTCTACAACATGGACATACCAAGCTTCAACTCAATAGCTTCCGAGGACGGAATCTACATCAGGAAGGGGGGCAATGTTAACCCTCGTAGCTCACGGACACCCTATCGCCTACGACGGACACCGTAACCGTATTATTTATTTAAGTAGAGTCAGGCACCGGGCTTGTCGGTCCAATAGGGAAAGGTAGAGTGATCGCCGATGAGAGGCGCACTCTAACACGAACATGCTAGGGTTAGTTGGCTAAGCATGGGCGCCCAAGTGTGAATGGGGTGAGCTCACATAAAAGCCAATTAAACCTAAAATTGAGTCATTCTCTCATTGTGCAATAGAAGCTGCTCTTGCTCCATCTCCACCTTCTCCTTCACCATCTCCTTGTGTGTGTGCTTGTGAGAGAGAGAGAGAGAGAGAGAGAGAGAGAGAGAGAGAGAGAGAGAGAGAGAGAGAGAGAGAGAGAGAGAGAGAGAGAGAGAGAGAGAGAGTGAGAGTGTGTGTGCGATCGAGCGTTGCGGCGGCATGACGGCGGCGAGGCGGTTGAGCGCGGCATAGCGGCGTCTCCCTCTTCTTCGCGGCGCGGGAATCCTTCATTCGCAACTACGTAGGAAGGTGAGTGACACACCGTTCTTCCTTGTGAGCTTGTCTGTTGTATGATTGTGTGCTAGGAGCCTCTGTGGCTCGCACACGGCACATAGCAAGTCCCTAGCCTTGACATCTTTCTTCACCTCCTGGCTGATTTGCAAACCTTCCTCGACCTCGATTATTTCCCACTTGACCTAGTAGGTTGAGGCTGAGATTCTTCATTAAATCGACCACTTCCCTCATGTATTTCCTTAGCCCATCATCTTGCATTGATATAGTGACCACTGCTGGCATAACTTGAGGAGTAACAAGAACCACTGGTTCATGATGAACCCCTGGCATGTGACCTTGTAAAGAGTCCATAGGCTGAAATTCAGGCCTCATGGGCAAAGACTCTACCCCTAACTGGCTCATTTTTCTCAGCTTCCACTCTTTGTTCCTTGCTACCTCTAGTGCATCTTCATATGTCCTAGGCTTCTTTAGCTCCACTCTCCAACGTATATTCTCCCAAAGACCAGCCAAGAATCTGTCCTTCTTCATCATGTCAGGCGGGGATACTTGTGGTGCTAAGGCCTTGCACATTCGCTCCCATGCCAATGAAAACTTACGTATGTACGCATCTACTGGCTCACCTTCCTTTTGCACCAAACCTTGCACTTCTTGCCACACTTTGTCAGGATCTTCTATCTTCACAAACTCCACTTCCAACCCATGCCTTAGATTGTCCCAACTCTATCTTATATGTGGATCCGCTGCACGCAACTCCTCTTCAAATGCTTTGGACCAGACTCGTGCATCACTCTTCAAACAGATTTGGAGAAGACGTAACATCTGCGCTGGGTCATGAATCTGGTTGCTAATGCAGGCAACCTCCATCTTTTCCAAAAAGTCTTCCACATCTTCATCACTTCTTCCATGAAACTCCGGATAAGAGAAAGCCATGGCTACCCAAATTACGATGCTTTGAGAACCCCTTCGAACACACGTGCAAGAACCCAAAAATTTTGACTGACTCAATTCCCAGAAACTTCAATGGAGCTCAACTTTAGATAAGTACAAACACATGCACATCAAATGAGTTTTCGTAGTTGATCATTGGAATTACAACAGGTAAAGGACATTCCAGTATCTCCCTTAATCTTCTTGGCCCGAACATAAAGACTATGCGCTGCTGGAAAAAAATCTTCCTAGACACATGAACATTTAACTGGATTCTTTGAGTTAAATGAAAAGGAGTGAATTGAGGTCCATTTTGATCATCCATTAAAGCCAACCATGAAGCTCCCAAGAAAGCACACCTGTCTTATCCTCTGATTTTGCCAAAATTTTAGTAGCATAACAACATAAATGGCTCAAAAGACCAAAAAACCAGCCATCACAATTTGAAAAAATTTTGGCAGAGTTTCCCCAGAAGTAGAGCAGTAAGAACCCAAAATATAGACTGTATATGTATGCATAAACTGCCAACAATAGAACCCGAGCATCAAATAGGAATCACTAATACATAGCCTATGGAGAGGTCACGAAAAGGGTGCTCCAGCTACCTATATCACCGAAAGGATCTCCACATTTGAGAATCCCCCAGCTCAATAAAACGTCACGCTATCGACCCTCACACGAAGGCTAATGCAAATCGCGTATAGTCAAGTCTCAGAAATGACTATCTTCTAGACCAAGTCTCAGAAATGGCTGGGACTGCCAAATAAAACCAAATATGGATCCACAAAGGCGTACAATGGCAGTTTCCACAAGTAATGTAGAATCCAGCAGACAATGCGCTCAAACAGGCGCCAAATGATGCATACCCACAACAACTGCAAGTGACACCACTGCTAGTATATCACTGTACTCCAGCAACCTGTACCTGTGTGAATCACCTGTACCTGTATCTATCCCTGTAACCTGTAATCCCGAATCTCAAAGTTGGAAGCTCGAAGCAGAAGGTACTCGAAGAAGATCCTCCGTGGGGGCGCCAAATGAATGTGAGCGGGATGGAAACACACAGAATGCCTCTATAATGACCCGACACACACTCTTGGGAAGATACACACACACTATGGGGCACCACTTGGCTTACACAACCCACCTGGCCGAGACAGGGAACACACTGATGGAGTGAGAGGAGAGAGACTACCCATTTGCCCACTCCACACAGAGAGAGAGACACACACACACACCCAAAAAAATCAGCTCAAAAGAGGAGAATTTCTGATGTTTAGATACAATAGAGCTTGGGCCGACACAAATGGGGCAAATAGCTCACACAATATAGGTTAAACTTGCCAGATACAATCACAAATTGGAGTAGAAGCTTCGCTCATAGGAGAAACTTACACAACCAAAACAACAAAAAAAGAGTGAGAAATTTGGCAAAATGGACAATGCCATTGCATCCGGAAGGGCCCAAAACCCTAGTCTACAATGTCAAAGTGCTCAAATCCGACCTCGGATGAACAGTTTACGGCCAAAACAGACTCCAAAAACCCCAGAAAACACACCTACGGCTGTTCCTCCTCTTCTCTCCATGTTTTTTCTGGTCTTCTCTCAGTTTTTTCAGTTCCCACACTTAGCTTTATTATTTGGGCACCCTTGGCCTTTTAGATGACCTCAAACGGACCCCGAACAAGCCAAAAATTGACCTCGCAGTGCATAGTTGTCACCCTGCTACATCCATACGCATACTTGACACTCAGCTTTTTTCAATAATGCATCGTGCCACCACATGAAGTGGCCCCAAAAGATGGTCCTCATGATGAACTTTCTGCATAATTATCACAAGAAAACACCCACGTCGTGTCCGTACTTATCCATGTGCAAGTATTGACCCCATTCGACCTCCTGACGCCGCTAGATGCCATCTGACGCACTTGCTACCTCATGTCGTCAGCCTGTGGATAGCTTCCTTGAGAATTTTTATGCGCTAGAAACTCCTCATTATTGTAGAAAAAACACACTGGTACTGGTAACGATGAAAATCGATGCACTATGTACATGCTGTCCTACCTGTACACATGTGGGCCCCACATAACCACCTGGCTATGGAAAATGGGGAATCCTTTATTTGATGCACCATGCATGGGTATGTACATATGAGAAATCCCTTGCTCCAAAAAACTCATGACAACAGATGCATACAACCTAGCTAATGGGTGACCAACCATGATGGTGCAATAATTCCCGGGAATCATGGGATCTACTGACTTGAAAATAGGCACAATCGTAGACATACTCCAAGTCTCAGAGAAGCCTTCATACATGGCTCGATTAAACATCATAGCCATGAGCTCTGCAAGCATATCTTTGGCATGGATGAAGTGCTCTGCTACCAGACCATGATGATCATGTGCTCTCCTTGTCTTCAACTTGTCAATGGCTTCCCTTGCCCTCTCGGCAGTAAAGAAAGAACATGTCTCCTGGCATGTCTCTAGTGGGTCCGGCAGAGGTGGTTGCCATGATGCTGTGTAGAGAAATGTGGCATATTCCCCCCATGTCTCAGTGGAGGTGATCGTTGGTGGTGGTGAATGCTCGTGGAATAGCCTCCATGCTTCACCTGAGTCCTGACTTATAAATAGCTCATATAGATCTTGCTCTAGTTGAGATAGATAAGCCCTTTTCTTTCATCGCACAAGGCACAAAAGATAATCCGTGACGGTCTATGTGTGGCAATTACCATGAGCACTTCCCTCTATAATTTGATTCTCGTCTCTCTACACTTCTCATCACACTAGCTATTTTGGGACATGCTCGTAGATAGTCTCCGTGTAGGCTGGCTATGGGGGTATGCCTCATGGAGCGTCTCTGTCAGTATCTGAGTGAATTCATTTAGTGGACGTCCCGGATCCTGGGTGATAGCTTCCATGTATATCTCATCTATATACATAGAATTCGTCTCCCTCATGAAGGTATACCGAGTGTGTGTAGGGACCTCTCCTAATGGAGATGTGCTAAACTGAAACATCAGGGTGAAAGACAAGATAGCATGATCAATTGCTACTCAAACTGGCTGCCCACCATGAAATCTGGAAAGAATGGAATGAGACCTGGTTGGGCCATAACATAATCCACTGTGCTGGCACCATGTTGGTGTGGAAAGCAAGTAAAACCTCAGGCCATTCAAAATGGCCAATCTATGTACGCTTCCCATATCTATCAAGTATCTACCATACTCAGTGTATTCCTCATCTTGTGATAGTCTGGATAGACCCATCTCTGTAAGGTCCAGTTCCCTAAGCATCTCCTCAAAAGTATCATAAAATATTGTGTCATAAAATATAATATCTAATGTCATAAAATATAATATCTAACTTTACCAAATGATTTTCTCATATTACATTGATCATTGAAAATGGGAAGATAAAAGGGGAACAAGAGTTAGGATATAGATATGTGCTTCTAGACCTATCTCAACAGCGGACCAAAAGGAGAAATGGTTGCATCTCAATAGGGGTCCAAAAAGAGACAGTCTACTAAAGATCAATGTGCAATAAGTGCTTCTAGATTTACCTCAGCAAGGGACCAAGAGGAGAGATTGTTACATCTCAATAGGGATCGAAAAGAAGGTAATCTATCAAAGAGCAACATGCATCTAATGGAGCTTAAAAGACCTTAGGCTTAGCTTCATTAAAGACCTCCAAAAGTTAGTGTTAAAAATTCCTTTGATCTTAGGCAAGCTAGGGCTGACCTTGAGGTGGAATCCTACCCAAGCATGAGGTGCTTGTCGGCTTGCTAAGTGTTAGTGGAAACCTTGCCCAAAAGCTTGAGTTGTTTCTCACATGCTTAAATGACTAAGGTTCTTGAAGTGTTCAATTCAAAGATAAAGTCTCAAGAGGCATCAACGTTTCCATGTTTGATTGACTAAGTGCTTGAAGTATTCAATTCAAACCGCATATGGCCCTCATGATGTGCTTGAATGCTATTGGATAGGTTTTAAAGGGCTCCAATGAGAATTTAGATATATAAAAATAAATAATTAAGTTCTTTCTCTCAAAGAGAAAAAAGAGGACACATGTCCAAATGAAATAATTAAATAATCAGAGAGAGAGAGAGAGAGAGAGAGAGAGAGAGAGAGAGAGAGAGAGAGAGAGAGAGAGAGAGAGAGAGAGAGAGAGAGAGAGGTGGACCAAGCATGAGAGGGGGGTATACTCTCCGACACAAGCACACACACACTCTCATTGTGTGGAGTGAAAAGTGCAAGAGCTCCATCTCCTTCTCCAAGCTTGTTGAGAAGTGGAGAGCCTACACCAACACTCTTGGCTATGGAATGCAAATCCAACCAAGAGCCATGCTTCAATGCTTAAGCTTGCCATCTTCTTCATCCTCATTACTATGCTATTATGCTATGCTAAAAAATAAGAGTGATTATAAGTGAGTAACTATTTCTTTCTCCTATAATGATTCTTCTTCCTCTTCCCTACCCTCATTCTCCGCTAGCTCTCTCCACCTTCGAGGTGTTTGAGGCCTTGCGACTGAGGCTTGGGGTAGTTAATGCTTTTTGCAAAGTTTATTTTATGCTCGTGATGCATGAATCTTTCCATCTTCATAGCATCACCAAGGTCACAAGGAACACAAAGATTGTATTGTAACAAGTCTCTCTTGATGGCGAGAATATATAATACAAACGGCTTTCGGAGGGGGGACTGGCTCCAAGTAAATCCAGTCCTCAACTATTGTCATATTCTCTAATACTCTCTCTCTTGCAAAAGTATTGTCAATGCCAAGTTAACTAAGTACCATGTTTATGTTGCTACCATCAATTAAGTTCACTCCCTAATGTTCTCAAAGTAATCTCACAAAAATGCTCACTCTAATTCTCTTAATTCCGCTATTCTCAAAGTTCATAGGCCATTTCCATTACATTGGTATCACATCATTTTGTTTCTTTTTTCTTGCTTAAGAAGAGAGGTCCTTAAGTAGTCTATTAATGGTTGGTTTTGTTAATTATATTAGGGTAAGTGGGACTGGGATCTATTATCGGATTTGTTGAGCCCACTATGTGGGATATGGTGCACACCTTGGGAGCTTTGGTGTTAACACTACTCTTTATAATTAACCAATTCGAGCCGTGGGTGTAGATACTTAAGTGCTTATTTTCAAAGGCTAAGAGGAGTAGCAACTAAGGTTTTGAATTTCCAAAGGATACCTTAAGTAAACACATAAGTATAATTAGCATGGCTGACAATAACCACGAGAATAGAATGAACATTTATAAGTTTAATTTTGTACATGAAGGTGCTAATAATGATGCCCCCATGTTTATCAGTTATCTTGTTACTAGGTTGCATCAAGCTATGGGAAACCCTACTTTGTAAGCCAAAGTTACTCAACAACTTTGTGCTTATGGGATTTCCCTTCCTCTCCAAGAGGAGAGAGAGTTTAGGAGGACTCTTGATGAGACTCCCAAAAGAAGACTCTCTCCCATAAGAGAGGAGGAATCTAAAGAGTGAGAAAGAAGTGAATCCTTAAGTTCCTCTAAAGATGTGGCTCCATGAAGACGACGATCTAGACTATCACCAACTCCTCCCAAGACAAAACGGTCAACCCATAGTCCTTCTCCTCGTCACTCCAAAAGAGAAGAGAGGAAACAAAGGAAGAAAAAGGCAAGAAAGAGGTCACCCCCTTCTCCTTCTTCTTCACCTTCCTCCTCTTCCAACGAAAGCAATAGTTCTTCTCCTAGAGAATACACGAGGAGAGGACATTGCAAATCATACCCTGCATGGCAAAGATCACAAAAGCTCAAGAAGTTCAAAGAGGGAGGAAAGAGTATCTCTTTTCTCACCTATGGTGGCACCTTTGGTGCCACCAACAAAGTATTGGCCTTTATCCAACAATTTTATGCGGCCTTTGGAGACGAGGGATTCACGGAGTCCTCCAAGCTACGCCATGTAGCTATGCACTTCTAGAAATCTGCAAGTCAATGGTGGGCTAGCCTTCGTGGAAACAACGAAGCCCCAAAGACATGGAAAACTCTACGAGTTTCCATAATGAAGTAATTCCTTGCAAGCAATAACAAGGACAAAGTGATCACTGAATGGCTAAGTTTGAAGCTACTCTTCAATGAGTCTATCCACAAATATGTAGACAAGTTTTGGGTTTACATCTCAAATCTACAGTCTTTCAAAGGATAGACTTCGTCGAACAAAAAAGAAACAATTTTGTGCGGGATTATCTGAAGAAATGGCCGAGTATGTCAACTCACAATGGCCTAGCACTATCATCGAAGTCATCCACCACACTATGGTTGCTTCAAGTATCAATTTCCAACAAGGGGCAAGAAGAAATTTCAAGCCCATGGAAAACAAGGATTGAAATGAACTAAAAGAAAGAGCAATGCTTAAAACTCTTCCCTAAGGCAACACCAACACCAACAACAACAAGGCCAAGGAGAAATGAGCTTACAAAGGTAAAGATAAGCTCTCTCCCAAATAATTAGAGGCCTTTCACAAAGACCATAAATGCTTTAAGCGTGGGGAGCAAGGACATGGTTATCGTTCTTACCCCAAAAGAAATGTACTCAATGACACTACTCAATGACACTCCTAGAGCTTCCATGGTTGAAGCTCCAAAAGAGGATACTAATTGCAAAGGCTCATTCCTTTGCTATTCTTGGGGAAAGGTAAGGGAACATGATGCCTTCATCTTGTTTGACCCTGGATCTACTCACAAATTCATATCAATGGAGTAGGCCACCAAGTTGGGCATTCAAGCTTTTGAGATGGGAGATATTGTAACTACTGTCACAGCTTTCAAGGGACAACAAGCCTTCGTTACTCCCTTGATTGGAAAGTTGAGGCTTCATGTCCAAAGCTACATCGACAAAGAAGACTTTTTATCTCTCCTCTCCAACACAAGGATGTGTTAACCACTGGCGTCCACTTCTAGTAGTCATGGACCGGGCTTGTCGCTCCAATAGGAAAAGGGTAAGAGTCATCTCGCCGATGAGAGGCCCACTCTAATTGGAACATTCAAGGGCTAGTTGGCTAAGCATGGGTGTCCAAGTGTGAATGGACAAACTCATATAAAAGTCACCTAAACCTAAAAAATCACTCATTCTCTCATTTGTGCAATTGAAGAGTGTTCTTGCTCCATCTCCATCTTCTTCTTCATCTCCTTGTGTGTGTGTATGCGTGAGAGAGAGAGAGAGAGAGAGAGAGAGAGAGAGAGAGAGAGAGAGAGAGAGAGAGAGAGAGAGAGAGAGAGAGAGAGTGATCAAGCATTACGACGGCACAATAGCAGCGAGGCGGTTGAGCACGCCATGGTGGTAGCTTCCTCTTCTTCGCGGCAAGGAATCCTCCACAAAAGCGAGTGTAGGGCGGTGAGTGACACACCCTTGCTCTCTTGAGCTTGCTAGATTAGTCTGGTTGTGTGCTTGCAGCCATTTGTGGCTCGCACACAGTGTATGGCAAGTCCCTTACATTGACACGTGCACATATGCGCATATTTTTGGCATCATTGCCAGGGAAATGTCCTACACTAAGCTCGAATAGCACTCTATGCTGCTTTGTGGTGCATTATGAAATGTAGGAAAGGTAGAGAAAGAAGGTGTGTGACTTGTGAGAAGGATTTGTGACCTTTGTTTTACTGCAGTGTCTGCCTTATCGCAAATGGAGACTCCCTTGGTAAGTCCGATGGATCCTCCATATGTTGTTTCGCCAGGGGTCTCAGTGCAATCTGAGCCCCACAAGTGATAGCTTTACCTTTCCAAGTCTAGCTCATCTTTCCCTTGATGACACCACGGCTACCATGCCTACCCCAATAATGGGCATGCCAAGAAACATGCCATGAACCTCATTTGTTAGTAAAGCACCACTACATGGTAGCTCAATGCCTACAACAGTACCTACAAGTGTGTACCAATTGTATACACCTATGGGTCCTCGTACTCATGTAGTTCCTACCCCTCACATTGTTTCAACAACCTATTCTACACAACCACAACACCCAAGCTCTTATTTCAATGGGACCATACCGGCTAGCATTATCATGTTACCTCCCACGTCTGCTATGCCTAGGTCCACACATATGAACTTTGGGCCACCACATGGCACAACACCGTACAAAACTTGGAACCCAAGGGCTTCCTATGCGCCAAGAACAATGCTAATACCTACTCCACATGTAGTCTTTGAAGCGCCTTCACCCACGGTGCCTGCTCACTTAGGTGACTTGGAAACATTTTCTCAAGCTATCGGTCAATCCATTTTGCTGAGAATATGCGTAGCATGCCTAATAGAGAGCCTAGAAGTAAGGCAATACAAATAGCCAAGCTCACACAAAAATTTAGTGGAGAAGGGGATGTGAGAAAGCATATCGAAGTGTTTGAACAAATATGCGATTCTCTAGGAGAACACAATGACCTGCATAAGAGTAATGCTTTAAGCCTAACCTTAAGTGGGAAGGCTGGGGATTGGTATAGAATCCTAAGGGTGGAAGAAAAAACGATTTATCCTACTCTTAGGAGACTGTTCTTAAAAGAATACATATGAGAGGGAGTGCTTTGAGGTGTAGCCTCTCAGCTTCAGAAAGTCCAACGAGAGGAAGGAGAGTTTGTGAGAGACTTTATTAGTCTCTTGAAGCATTTGAAATCTTGTTGTAATCCAAATGAGCGCTTCAATAATAACCAATTGCTTGATAGATTCACTAGGGGATTACGACATGAGGATATCTACAATGGCCTAGTAATTAGAGGTATCACCACTTGGGAAGCAGTCACCACCAATGCGATCCAATTGGAGGATAATTTAATGATTCAAGAGAAATAGTGATTGTTGAGCCTAAATCTATTAGCTCGCAAGCATCAAGGCATCAGCCAATGACCCTAAAGCCTATTGCTAAGGAGCCAAAGATATCCGAGATGACTTTAGCAAACCTTGCCAAGGTCATTCAAGAGAGCCTTAGAGACAATCATGCACCACAAAACAATCATATGTATCCAAGAAGGGAGCAACAATGGTGCTCAGTATGCTATGGTCCACATAGTACTAGTGAACGTCCTACTTTTAGAGTAAAATTCAATGGGAATTGCAATGCATGTGGGAGGTGTGGTCATCAAGCTAAGGATTGCATAGTATTTATGCGCACAATGGCCAATAGACCAACCTTAGTATGGACAGACACACCTCGAGTGCCTACATCATTGATGCCGGCCCCAGCTCTTGAACAAACATCACAAAACATGGTCCCTAGGGCCCAAAATGTTGTTCAAACAACACCCTTACCACCTCCAGTGCTAGGACCACAACCACCACATCCGAGAATCACTTATGTGAATCGAGTGGATTGTGAGTCATCTATTGCTTGTTTGGAAGGCTATGAGGAAGATATAGACCCTAATATTGCCTATGGGATTGATGCGCTTGAAGAAAGTCCACACTACTACATGGAGGACTATTGGGGACAAGTCAAACCTGTCTAATCAAGTTGCTGCTCTTGCTGCAAGAGGCCAAAATATCAATTACACTGCCAAGAGACCACCTCTTCAATGCTATGAGTGTGGAGGTCCACATTGTGTGGCCGAGGGTCCTATTAGGCTACAAAAGAATGCCACACTAATGAAAACCAATCAAGCGAGCACGTCTACAATGCCGATACTCATGTGCAATTGATGTGGCATAGATCGTTTGATTGCCCAATGTTTGCATAATCCAAATGCACCAAAAATCATGTCATTAAACTTGATTGAGGCTACCGAGGAGCCATCACGAAGTACACCTGTGGTACCAGTAAACATACTCACACGATAGATGCTCCAAAAACAAGATTATATTCTCGAAGAAAGAGACACGCCATCAATTGCCCATATTCAGAAGAAGAAGAAAACACGAAGGAAGAGATCACAAAAAGCAGCGAAGTCAGACCCCGGTTCAAAGACCAACATAGGGACTGGTGACGACCCTGTATATATGAACGACGCTGAAGAGATTACTGATTCAGGTGAAACCATGGAGACTAAAATGATCTCTAAGAAAGAAACCAACAAGGAAGATCGTCATGAGCCACAATGGCCAGGACCCAAGAAGAAGATAGGAACTTGCCCAAACCCTATAGAGGAGATCGAGCAAGTCAAGCAATTAAGGAGTTTGGTAGAAGATACCCAAAGGGATCTAGAACCAGCACCTAGGCTTGAATTGGGCGTACTCTGAGAAATTGGGCGTAACAACAAGAAGTGAGTACGCCCAATATCCTCATGGCTTGTGTTCGCGCCGTCCAAAGCCAGAAACTCAAGTCTACTGTCAACAGGTGACACCGTCACCAAAATGATCTATGATTTTGTCAAAGCAGCCATCCCCAGACACATGATTTTGAAGAAGAATTTTACATATGATTCTTCACTTATTATGACAGCATGATTTTTGGCCCAATGGCGAGCATTGGCAAGATAATATATGAGTCATATCTAAAACTGTTGAAGCCACTAGGCTTCCATTGAGCAAGGGATCAGCTTGAAAACTCAACAAAGACGAAGACCCGTCATGTCAGGGACAACATGGACGTGGAGGGGGGAGTGTTGACAGCTAAAGGCTGGAAAGCCCATTTTGTATCATTTAATTGACGAACTCAACTGTAAATATTTTTGAGACACAATCCGGTTTCCAGATTGTAATATATTAAATATACGAATCAGTTGAACCCATGGTATAAAGTAGGAGGTAATTTTGATAAGTTAGAACCTCCAAAGCTGAGGTACAAAAGCCAATTTTTGTAACCCTAATGACAACTTTTGAATTAATCATCTTTCGAGCTCAACTAAGTGTGCTATGACTGTGTATTTGGTGTGTGAGAGTAAGTGAGGTCTTCTTCTACTCTCTAAGGGCACTATGGAAGCTACATTGCAAAGGTGACTACACGATCGTGTTAGCAACAGTGAGAGCTATGATCCAAAGCCAAGCTTGCACAATTTTGGTCTCTTTGCAAAGAGCTCTCCCACGAGCTTCGAAGTGAGTTTTCTCTCTAACAGTGTATCCATTTTGTTGTCATTGCGTTCATGGTGGCGAGTTGAACTACACTTTAGGCCTAAACACATTGAGAATCAATGACCTGTAATTTCCAGCGTGTCTTCATACACGTTTTCTGCACCAAGTGTTTGCAGGTAGTAAGTTGGGTTAGAGACTTTAGGGTAGTGTCCTCTAGGTGTGTAGAGGCTACTCCTTGAGTTTCGTGATGATTTGACAACGTTAGGTCATATTTCAAAGAGTGTAGCCGTCGTAGATAAGGAAGCGATTGTGCATACATAGTGTGCTTTGAGATGATTTCCCTTGGTAGTGATTGTCTCTAGAAGGTCGAGTAGGTGATTGAAACCCACCTATTTGTTTCCATGCACCTACGGGTCAAGTTTGCATCTTGTTTGTTGGCCTTGTTCTCACTTTGCTAGCAACTGTGAGCAGTGTATCTGCTTGGAAACAATCCCCTACCAGGAACTCGAGTCGTCACTATCATCAGCAGCTTGCGTAACAATCAAGGAAGGCCAAAAGCAAAGAACAACAAGTCAGAGCCAAAAAGTTTGAAAAATCTGGATACCAAAGAGCCAATTCGGCCAAAAGCAAGTATGGATCAAGAAGATGAATATCTCTGATGAAAAATCACAAGATCCAATGCCAGAAGGGAAACAATCAAAGTATGCAAGAACAATTTATTTGGATTTCGAAACAATTAAAGTATCAACTCCCAAAGTTTGAATCCCGTCCCCATCCAAGCGTACAAGGGCTGAAGCAAATTCCGCTATTGATTCACACAAAGACAAGGTGGATCCCAATGAAGTCTCATCAAACACAAATGAAGACAAGTATCGGTTCCCAAATGAGTATTATCAATGAAACAACTTGTCATCACAAAGAAGTGGGTCCCAAAGGAAACCAATCAAACTACTGTCACTGCACCGCCGCGTGAATTCTTTCAATTCCTCCTATGGTTACAGTTCAATACGAAGAGAGAAAGTTTCTCACTTCATCACTGCATGTTGCACAAGGATTATTGATTAAGAGATGAAGTGAATGTGCAGGAAAAGCTCGGAAGCAAAATAACCAGAGGCAACCAAAGAGGAAGTCCAAATATCTCTACAACCTTCAATCAAGCAAACGTCACAGGAGCTTCAAAGACCATTACATTGCTTAGAATAGGAAGTCCAAATCTCTCTACAACCTTCAATCAAGCAAACAACACACGAGATTCAAAGACCATTACATTGCTTAGAATAGGAAGCCTCACTAGAAAATTCCAATAAGAAAATTGCTTATACCTACATATTGCACAACATAAATTTTTCCCATGCATTAACTGTGTATGCCTAATAGGGCTACATTACATTGCCTGCATAGGCACAATTTTTAATTTCCCAAACACAACACATATCCTTGACGATACCCTGTTGTCTAGGAGGATTCCAAATAGGAGGGAGGGAGGCATTCTAAATGTGGACCTAATATTATGAATATTAGAGGACGATGTTTTGTGAGCTGTATTGATTTGTTGTGTTTAATTGTGATATTTTTTTGACAAAATTAAGAGTGTATGCCCTCATAATAGCGTTACACAAGGAGTACGGGGACAAAAGCCATTTATGAGCCCCTAGGGACATGTGTATAGTGTACATAGCATTTAGAATTCTATTTGAATGATTTTGCTTTTTGTTGAGTTGATTTTTTGTTTTATTTAGTTATTTTTTATACATATATTAAAAAAACATGAAAAATTTCATAATCCAGATGAAGAACAGATTGAAGAGATGCCCAAGCAGTACAAAGAGAAGAAGGTACAAGAAAATGTCAAAATATCACGAGGTATGTCTCAAAAGCCATATGCACAAGGCTATAATGTCAGAGGTAAGAAATGAATGCTGATCAGTCTTCAACAACAATATGAGGCCAAAAAATGACTGAGACTGGTCATAAAACTCCGGGGTGGCCTACAAGGACAAAGAAAGTTGGTGATGCGACTAAATGAAAGCACCCATCAAGTGCAAAGTTTCATATCAGACACTTCATGCGACTTTAAGGCCGTGTAGATGAAGTAGATCTTTATACTGTAAATCTTCTATCTTGTATGTGAATTAATGAAGCCTAACAAACAAAAGGGACTAAAATTACTGAATAAAAGGGGGCAAAAATGACAATTCAGTCATCTATCGCGATTTATGTCTACAAGAGCAACCAAGGGTCAAGCCAAATTCAAGTCCAAATCAAGCCAAACTTTGTCAATAGGGTATGAACAGAGAATACAAGCTAAGGGTGAAGAAAATTGAAAAAAAGGATATAAGTCTAACCCCTAGCCAAAGATGCAATTTTTGAAATCCAAAGCCATGATAGCCATTTACATACCTTGTACATTGTAATGGAATTTGCCTATTCAATTTGAGAGTAGCGGAATTTAATGAGAGTACTTTCAAGAAATGATTTTGTGAGCATAGCGGGTAGACATAATTGAAGATAGAAACATAATTATAGCAATTAGTTAACTTGGCATGGACAATACTTTTGCAAGAGAGAGAACTTAGAGAACATGACAACAATTGAGGACCGGATTTATGTGGAGCCGGTCCCCCCTCCAATAGGCATTTGTATTATGATTTCTCCCATAAAGAGAGACTTGTTACAATACATTCTTTGTGTTGCTTGTGACCTAAGAGAAGCAATGAAGATGGAAAGCTTCATGTATCACCATCATAGCATAACCTAAACTTGAAGAAAGCTTTAACTATACCAAGCCTCAGTCCCAAGACCTCAAACACCTTCGAAGGTGGAGAGAGCTAGCAGGGAATGAGGGTAGGGAAGAGGAAGAAGAAACATTTCATACGAGAAAGAGCTAGTTCCTCACTTATCATAACTCTTGTGCTAGCATACATAATAGCATAGTAATGAAGAAGAAATAGATGGCAAGCTCAAGCATTGAAGCATGGCTCTTGGATGGATTTGCACTCCATAGCCAAGAGTGTTGGTGTAGGCTCTCAACCTCTACTTGCTTGGAGAAGGAGAGGGAGTTCTTGCACTTTGCATAGTACACAATGAGAGTGTTTGTGAGTGTGTGTGGGTAAGTATACCCCCTAAGCACCCCCCTAGCTTGCTTGGGTCGACCCCCCTTTGTAGCTCATGCTTGAAGCTCATTGGACCCCTCCAGGCCTAGCCAATCACAAGCAGGAGCCATTACAAGCAACATGGGTAGCCTTGGGACAAGTGTCTCCCTTTCCCCTTTGAGAGAGAGGACTTGATAAATGCAAAATCAATTAATTAAATATCCTAAATTATCATTGGACCCCTTGGGTGGCCAACCAATAGGCTTCAGGCACACCATGAGGGCAACATGGGGAGGAACTTGACAACTGTCCTTGCTGCCTCTTCAAGCTGGGGCTTCCCTTGTGTGTGTGTGTGTGTGTGTGTGTATTCTCTCTCATCCCCCCCCCCGCTTGTAGGCTCTCCCCCCTCCTTGTAGGGATATTTTTGACTTTGGATGAGCAAGCCCCTTAGTCATCAAGCATGACTAAGCACTTGAAGTAGGGGGTGTTCCCACAAGCATCTCAGGCAAGCTTCTCAAGGCACCTCAAGCACCTTAATCATGCACCAAGTCAAGCACCTCAAGCATGGAGCCAGTCAAGCACCTCAAGCATCTTAATCAAGCACCTCAAGCATGACAAGCACCTCAAGCAGGAAAAGTACCTCAAGCACGACAAGCACCTTGAGCTTGGGCCGGGTTCCCACCTCAAGGTCAGCCCTAGCTTACCTAAGGTCAAAGGACTTTTACACACATTATTGGAGGTCTTCAATGAAGCTAACCCTAAGGTCTTATGCTCCATTGGTTAGCCTTGCTCTTGATAGACCATCTCCCATTTGGGCCCCTTTACTATTGGCCCCGTGTTGAGATAGATCTATAAGCACATATCTATATCTTAACACTTGTTCCCATTTATTCTCCCACATTAAGTGATCAATTTAATATGAGAAAATCATTTGGGTTGGTTAGATATTAGATTTTATGACATTACCTCTCTCTTGAAATCATAGTCGTCCTCGACTACGAGGTAGAAGAGATAAAGCCTTAGTCATTAGTCAATCGTACTTAGCGGGTAGAGGATCCCTTTTTTACCCTACGACATCTTTCCAAGATGGATGACTAATCCATTTGGTGCTTGGGAGACATAGCTGCCACAAGCATGTCTGCTCTTTAGTCCATTTCATTCTCCCAAAGTAGAGTGACAAATTCTACTTGGTGTTTGAGAGACGTCGTCATCACAAACATGATTCTAAGCATGCATACTAGTTAAATTTGTGCACAATTAAAAAGAGGATTAGTCTTATAAGACAAAAACATGAGTCATTTAAAAGAGAGTTGTACATTTTCTTACTCTAATGTAGCATTGTAAGCATTGACAAGGTTCATACTATCCTTAAGTTGTACTCCTTGCATCCATTTAGCATCTTCAAAAGGATAATTTTTGAACTTAATAAGATACCTTCGGATTATCTTACCATGTCGTAGTACCTTGTCTTCATGCCGAAGGACAGCTTCGGGTTGTAGCACCTCTTCTTGGTCTTCAACTTCGGGAGGGTCTTCAATAATTGGTTCAGTTGGTGGCTCTCCTTTGTAGGGCTTAAGTAGGCTTACATGAAAGGCATTGTGTATAAGCCAATGGTTGGGCAACTTGAGTTGATAAGCCGTCTCATTTATGGGCTTCAAGATTTGGAAAGGACCAAAGTATCTTTTTGCTAGTTTAGCATAATACTTTTGATGGCCCGTAGGATTTTTGCCCGTCGTTTGCCTTAATCGAGCCTTAGGAAACTTGAGTAAGACCCAATCATTTTCTTTGAACATTAAGGCTCTTCTGTGCTTATCAGTAGCAGCTTTTTGCCTTTGTTGAGAGATGGCTATAGCCTCCCTAATCTTTTGAAAAGATTCTTGTAGATCACGGCTATACTCATCGGCGGCGAAGATCTTCCCATGTACTTTGAGTAGCAAGGGACTTTTAGGTCTTCCCTCTATGATCTCGAAAGGTGCTTTCCCCGTAGAAGTATGTACAGTATTATTGTAGGCATACTCTACTAGAGGTAAATACTTTTCCCATTGTGAGCATTGATCTACTTCAGTAACATAAGTCTTGAGTAGATCGAGTATCGTAATATTGGCTATCTCACTTTGGCCATCCGTTTGTGGGTGATAGGCCGAAGAGAAATTCAATCTTGTTCCTAGATTTTCAAAGAGACCTTTCCAGAAATTACTGGTCATTCTAGGATCTCTATCTGACACGATGGATGTGGGTAGTCCATGGTGCTTGAAAATCTGAGATATGAAGAGAGTTGCCATTTGATGTGCCTTAATAGTCTTTTTGACAGGAATAAAATGTGCTTGCTTGCTAAACCTGTCGACTATTGTCCATATTCCTGTATTCCCATGGATAGACTTGGGTAATCCAAAGATGAAATACATGGATATACTCTCCCATGGTGAATTTGGAATAGGCAATGGCTGGAGTAATCCAGGTTGCTTCCCTCTATCATACTTGGTCTTTTGGCATACTACACATTTTGAAACATACTCTTGTATGTCCACTTTCATGGTAGGCCAATAGAAATACGTCTCTACTCCTCGGAGAGTAGGTTGAATACCTCTATGCCCTGCATATGGAGGAGCATGGGATTCATACATAACCTTCTCACGAAGGGAATGGGTAACACATAGCCTATTGCCGTGGAGAAGATAACCATCCTGCAAGGTGAATGGTTCCTCTTTCTTCCCCAAAGCAAGGGCTGACATTATGTCTCTAAAGTCAGGGTCAGTAGCATACTCATCTATCATAGAGGATAGATCACTGTGAGTAGCTATAGACACCGCATTAACTTTTGGTCGTCGTGAAAGTGCATCGGCAACTTGATTGTGCTTACCAGCTATGTGAGCAATATGGAAATTAAATTGCGAAAGAAAATTTGCCCACCTCATTTGTTTGTCAGAAAGTTTGGTTTGCGTCATGAAATACTTGAGACTTTGGTGGTCGGTTCGTAGGATAAATGGAGTCCCCAATAGGTAGTGCTTCCATGTATCTAGGGCATGTAGAACAGCTAAAATCTCTTTCTCATAAATGCCCAAGACTCGTTCATCACTATTGAGCCTTCGGCTCTCATATGCTATGGCATGCCCTTCTTGAGGCAAAACCGCTCCAAGGCAATTACCACACGCATCACATTGGACCTCAAATGGCTTTGAGAGATCCGGAAGCACGAGGACTGGTTGGGAAGTAAGCTTCTCTTTGAGTTTTTCAAAAGCATTTTGCTCCTTAGCAGTCCATACAAACTTAACGTTCTTCTTTGTTAAGTCGTGTAGTGGTCCTGCTACTTGAGAGAGAATTTTGCTATGAAGCGTCTATAGTATGCACACATACCAATAAAGCTTCTTAGCTCATGTAGATTCCTTGGGTTAGGCCATGATTTTATTACCTCTAACTTTGATGGATCCATACGAATACCATCGTGAGAGATAATATGACCTAGATATTGAATCTCTTGAAGGAAGAATTCACTTTTCTTTTGGTTGAGAAAAAGTTTGTTTTCCCTCAAGGCTTGAAAAATCACTTGGAGATGTTGCTTATGTTCCTCCAAAGATTTGGAGTAGATGATGATATCATCAAAGAACACTCCAGTGAATTTACGATATGGTCTAAAAATTTTCTCCATGAGACGATTGAAAGTAGCTGGTGCATTAGTCAAGCCAAAAGGCATGACTAGATATTCATAAAGACCAAATTTTGTGCGAAACGTGGTCTTTAGGATATCTTCATCCACTATCCTTATTTGATGATAGCCACTCTTAAGGTCAATCCTACTGAAGTAGGTAGAGCCTTGTAGCTTATCAAACAGATCTTCTACCCGAGGCACGGGAAATCTGTTTTTGATAGTGAAATGGTATAGTGCTCGATAGTCCACACACATATGGTATGTACCATCTTTCTTTTGCACTAAAAGGACTGGAGAACAAAAGGGAGAGGAACTAGGCCTCACCATCCCTTTGTCTACCAATTCCTGTACTTGCCTCATAATCTCCTCTTGTTGAGCTTGTGAGACTCGATAAGGAGGTTTGTTAGGCGGTGAGCTTCCTGGAAGGAGCTCAATACGATGGTCATCATCCCCTCGTTTTGGAGGTAGGTCCATAGGGATATCATCGATGAACACATCTTGGAATCCTTTTAGAAAAGTAGACAAGTCTAACTCTTCTTGATTCCTATCATTTTCATTTGATGAAACATTATTAGCTTTTAGAGACTCTTTGACATAAATCATGTACGTAGAAACTGAGCTCTTCATTGATTTATCAAAAGAAAGAGGATTTACAAGTGGAATAGTGCGACCACGCTCACTAGCATCTATATACATGTTCTTTCCCCTGTAGGTGAAGTAAATTCTCCTTTCAGGGAACTTCATGTTGGCAGCCATGCGATCAAACCATGGTGCCCCTAGGATAACATCCTGATGTTGGAGAGGAGAGATGAAGAAGTCTTCTTTGTCGAAATAGCTTTGGACATGAAGCCTCAACTTCCCAATCAAGGGAGTAACGGAGGATTGTTGTCCCTTGAAAGCTGCATCAGCTGTTACTATATCTCCCATCTCAAAAGCTTGAATGCCCAACTTGGTGGCCAACTCTATTGATATGAAGTTGAGAGTAGAGCCTGGGTCAAACAAGATGAAGGCATCATGCTCTCTTACCTTTCCCCATGCATAGGAAAGTGATGATCCTTTGCAATGAGCATCCTCTTTTGGAGCTTCGATGGTGGAAGCCCTAGGAGTCTCATTGCGAGTATTCTTCTTGGGGCAAGAACGATAGCCATGTCCTTGCTCCCCACACTTGAAACATTTATGGTCCTTGCGAAAATCTTCAAGCTCTTCAGGAGAGAGTTTGTTTTTACCTTTGTAAACTCCCTTCTCCTTGGACCGATTTTTGTTGTTGTTATTGTTGTTGTTGGAAGTACCTTGGGAATTATTTTGAGCATTGGATTTCCCCTTTGCATCATTTTTATCTTTGTTTTCCATGGGCTTGACATTACGTCTAGCCCCTTGATGGAAATTGATGCGTGAAGCAACCATGGTGTGATGGATTACTTCGGTAATAGTACCAGGCCGTTGAGAGTTGATGTATTCGGCCATTTCTTCAGGTAATCCCGCACAGAATTGCTGTCTTTACTCGGCAAAGTCTATCTTTTGAAAGATAGTAGCTTTGAGATGTAAATCCCAAAACTTGTCTACATACTTGTTGATAGACTCATGAGAGAGAAGCTTCAAGCTGCGCCATTCGGTAAGAACTTTATATTTAGTATCACTTGGAAGAAATTGCTTCATGATGGAAACTCGTAGAGTTTTCCATGTCTTTGGGGCTTCTCCATTGACACGAAGGCTAGCCCACCATTGACGAGCTGATTTTTGGAAGTGCATAGCTACATGGCGTAGCTTGGAGGACTCTGTGAAGCCTTCATCCCCAAAGGCCGCATCAAATTGCTGGATGAAGGCCAACACTTTGTCGGTAGCACCAAAGGTGCCATCATAGGTGAGAAAAGAGATACTCTTTCCTCCCTCCTTGAACTTCTTTAGCTTTTGTGACCTTCACCATGCAGGAAATGATTTGCGATGTCCTCCCCTCTTGTATTCTCTAGGAGAATAGCCATAACTTTCATCGGAAGAGGAGGAAGGTGAAGAAGAAGGAGAAGAGGGTGACCTCTTCCTAGCCCTTTTCTTCCTTTGTTTCCTCTCTTGCCTTTCAGAGTGATGAGGAGAAGGACTATAGGTTGCTCTTTTCCTCTTGGGAGGAGTAGGCGATCGTCTAGACCGCCGTCTTCGTGGAGCCACCTCTTGAGAAGAACTTAGACTTTCATTGCTTTCTTTCTCTTTGGATTCCTCGTCTCGAATGGGAGAGAGTCTTCTTTTGGGGGTCTCTTCAAGAGGACTCCTAAGCTCTCTCTCCTCTGGGAGAGGAAGAGAAATTCCATAAGCACGAAGTTGTTGAGTAACTTCGGCTTGCAAAGCAGGGTTGCCCATAGCTTGCTGCAACCTAGCGATGAGATAATTCACAAACATGTGAGCATCATCATTAGCACCTTCATGTGCAAAATCAAATCTATCAATGTTCATTCTACTCTCTTGATTATTGTCATCCATGTTAACAAAATTTATGTTTATACTTAGTGTATGCTTTGGTAGTTCAAAACTTTAGTTGCCACTCCTCTTAGCCTTTGAAAATCGGCTCTTAAGTATCTACACCCACGGTTCAAAGTAGTTAATTATAGAGAGTAGAGGAGTAGGTCTAACATAGCAGAGTTGCCAAGGGCTAGCTCCTTTTGGACTTCTTATGGCTCAATAATGGTAAAGCCGTAGGCAAGTCTAAAATGACTCCATTATTAAGTCCAAAGCTCCCGAGGTGTGCACCATCCCCCACATAGTGGGCTTAACAAAACCGATATTAGATCCCAGTTCCACTTACTCTATTATAATTAACAACATCAACCATTTATAGGCTACTTAAGGACCTCTCCTCTTAAGAAAGAAAAGAGAAACCAAATGCTCTGATACCAATGTAATGGAATTTGCCTATTCAATTTGAGAGTAGCGGAATTTAATGAGAGTACTTTCAAGAAATGATTTTGTGAGCATAGCGGGTAGACATAATTGAAGATAGCAACATAATTATAGCAATTAGTTAACTTGGCATGGACAATACTTTTGCAAGAGAGAGAATTTAGAGAACATGACAACAGTTGAGGACTGGATTTATGTGGAGCCGGTCCCCCCTCCAATAGGCATTTGTATTATGATTTCTCCCATAAAGAGAGACTTGTTACAATACATTCTTTGTGTTCCTTGTGACCTAAGAGAAGCAATGAAGATGGAAAGCTTCATGCATCACCATCATAGCATAACCTAAACTTGAAGAAAGCTTTAACTATACCAAGCCTCAGTCCCAAGACCTCAAACACCTTCGAAGGTGGAGAGAGCTAGCAGGGAATGAGGGTAGGGAAGAGGAAGAAGAAACATTTCATACGAGAAAGAGCTAGTTCCTCACTTATCATAACTCTTGTGCTAGCATACATAATAGCATAGTAATGAAGAAGAAATAGATGGCAAGCTCAAGCATTGAAGCATGGCTCTTGGATGGATTTGCACTCCATAGCCAAGAGTGTTGGTGTAGGCTCTCAACCTCTACTTGCTTGGAGAAGGAGAGGGAGTTCTTGCACTTTGCATAGTACACAATGAGAGTGTTTGTGAGTGTGTGTGGGTAAGTATAACCCCTAAGCACCCCCCTAGATTGCTTGGGTCGACCCCCCTTTGTAGCTCATGCTTGAAGCTCATTGGACCCCTCCAGGCCTAGCCAATCACAAGCAGGAGCCATTACAAGCAACATGGGTAGCCTTGGGACAAGTGTCCCCCTTACCCCTTTGAGAGAGAGGACTTGATAAATGCAAAATCAATTAATTAAATATCCTAAATTATCATTGGACCCCTTGGGTGGCCAACCAATAGGCTTCAGGCACACCATGAGGGCAACATGGGGAGGAACTTGACAAGTGTCCTTGCTGACTCTTCAAGCTGGGGCTTCCCTTGTGTGTGTGTGTGTGTGTGTGTGTGTGTGTATTCTCTCTCATCCCCCCCCCTCCCCCCTTGTAGGCTCACCCCCCTCCTTGTAGGGATATTTTTGACTTTGGATGAGCAAGCCCCTTAGTCATCAAGCATGACTAAGCACTTGAAGTAGGGGGTGTTCCCACAAGCATCTCAGGCAAGCTTCTCAAGGCACCTGAAGCACCTTAATCATGCACCAAGTCAAGCACCTCAAGCATGGAGCCAGTCAAGCACCTCAAGCATGACAAGCACCTCAAGTAGGAAAAGCACCTCAAGCACAACAAGCACCTTGAGCTTGGGCCGGGTTCCACCTCAAGGTCAGCCCTAGCTTACCTAAGGTCAAAGGACTTTTACACACATTATTGGAGGTCTTCAATGAAGCTAACCCTAAGGTCTTATGCTCCATTGGTTAGCCTTGCTCTTGATAGACCATCTCCCATTTGGGCCCCTTTACTATTGGCCCCGTGTTGAGATAGATTTATAAGCACATATCTATATCTTAACACTTGTTCCCATTTATTCTCCCACATTAAGTGATCAATTTAATATGAGAAAATCATTTGGGTTGGTTAGATATTAGATTTTATGACATACATCACGTATATGAGTTTTGGGGACCAATGGACAATGATGACTCATAGATGGTCATCTATCGAATGATGTCGGATAAGACCCTTTTCAAGCAAGTTATTAACTTGGGGAATTAACTGGGTTTTGTCAGGCTTTAATAACACTACAACAAAAAAGGGGGCCTTCGATGCAGGTTTCGACGCACCCCGTCGAAAAAACTATCGATGTACGCGTCCCTATAAAAACGTCTCTATATGCGTTGATATACGCATCGAAAGGTAATATTATCAACGCGTATTTCGACGGGCTTAGAGACGCATATAGCGACGACCATAACAGAAATTTTTTTTCTTGGGCAGAGGACAGGCAGCCTGGCCTGTGCCCAGTGAAAGGATGGACACAGCCACAACCAAACTGCCTGTCCTTTGCCCAAGAAAGCGAGTAGCACCAAAATCAACCGTGCTCCCGCAGAAATTTCGGTAGAGTTCCCTTCGTTTTTACATAAACTTTTTTAAAAAAAACCATATCATGTTTACACCTCCTGCATGCTATCCATGTAGGATCTCACATGATATTTAAGGCCAATAAAAGAAATGAAATGAACTTTGTGCCAAACCATAACCGTATCAACTTAAAATCATAACCATAACGAACTTAATTTGTGCAAAACCATAACCAAATTAAAACCATAACCGGCCATAACCATATTGATCAAAACCATAATGCAGATAACCATAACCATAAACAAAACAATAACCATAACCATGTCTATACAATAATAGGAGAAATAACCATGTCTATACAATGACAATGACAATAACCATAATCATAAGGAAAACAATAACTGTCTGAACTGTAACCATAACCATATATGTCTATACAAAAAAGAGACACAGAAGCGTGTCGGTGTCTCACAAAGCATATTTATGAAATCCACTGATGACTAGGCGTCACAACCTGCACATAGGGCAAGTCACAAAATTAGTATTGATATTACTTCACATATACTTATTTAATTAAATCGACTCACACATATTAACGTCTCATCTCAATCGATCAGCGAGACTCTAAGGCCTCCAAGTCTACAGGCTCTCTTGAAGCATCAAGATCATTCAATACTTCATAGATACCTCTACGATATCCATCTGTCTCCTCCTGGAATGTCAAGGCTCAATGCATCGCAAGATTCTGCATTTATACAAAAATCAAAGTAATAAGAATACATGATTCATCACGTTTAAAAAAACGCCATAGCTAGGATTGGATTGGAAACTCACAAACTCATAGCGAATGGTGTCGAAGCCTTTGCTGCCAAGATGAGATGTCCCCTTGGTCATCTGTCGTATCTGCGCGGCCTGACACTGTTGTTTGAACCGTGTGTCCGCTGTCTGCTCATCCTCCCTGATTTGCTCCCACGTCTCGTGTGGGATGCCCAAAGGCTTCAGCGAGCCGGTCCTGAAAGCCTGCCGAGCTGCATCTCGTCGATGTTTCACGGTGTCCCATGCAACACCCTTGATCCACCTCCTCCGAATAGCCTTTGAACCCAGAACAGGCTGGTACTCTCTCATGATGGTCTCCACTATATAACCGACTTTGTCCTTATCCTGGTCAGGCCAAGGCATCATAATACTGGTCGAAAACTGCAGCTCCGCGAGCTGGCGAATTTGCTGTCTCATCTCAGTCCCGACTCTATCCATGTCAACAGAACCATCTACCCGTACAGTATAGAGCTTGGAGGCACTAGGATAGTGTGCCCCCCAAGGTGTCCGAGGTGTGCCAAGAGGTATGCCTGGGTACCATCCCCAAGGTGTCCGATGTGTGCCTGGGTGTGTCAAGAGGTGTGCCTGGGTACCGTATTTGCACAAGCTTGTTTCCATCTCTGCGTACCATTGCATTGCAACCAGAAGTAATCACCTTGAACCACTTCACATCCAACAAAAACATCTCAAACCGCCTGAAGCTGACTTTCAGGATATCTGACACCAGACCACAGTAATCCAGGTTGCTAGTGCTCTCATTCATGTCTCTGGCACTGGCCCTGCTCTTTTGCATGAAACTAACCATTATCCCACTGTCAACGTGTTTCTTTTGCTGTCAATTTGTTGTGTTCTGAAATGCTTTCCATGCGACCACAGTGCCATGTATGTATGATACTTCCAGTCACATCCAATAGCCAGCTCTTCCTCTTCTAGAGATATGGGTTATCCAATCTGTCGAGCTGCTCTCACTGTCTTGTCCAACCATGCCATTGTAGGGAATTCAGGTAGAAGAATGAGATAGTCTGGCAAGGGTAATCCTCTAGTCGTTCGGCTTCGCCTGAAATCGTGTCGCTCCCTATTGCGTCTCTCTTTCTCTTCTTCGTACCTTTCAAGCCATTTTTGCATCGGCTCTAAATTTAATATACAAAACTTCATGATCTTTTCTCGCATGGCGTCGTTCATTTTCTTCGGCACCCCTTGCCCTTGCGGCTCCTCTCCTACCAGTCTTGCATCTTCCTCATCGCTCCACAGTCGAGGAATTTCTGGTTCATAAACGGATAGAAATTTGATCGTCAAGACAAGAGACCCTTGCACCAGCCATCCTTCTGCCATGCTCCCCTCTGGACGCGCTTTTTGGCGAACAAAACCCTTAAGTGTTTTCATGAACCGCTCTAGAAAGAACATCCAACGGCTGTGGACTGTACCTGCCACTGCAACCTCATCTACTACATGGACGAGCAAGTGCATTTGGATAGTTAGGCAGCTCGTGGGTAGATACTTCTCAATCATGCAAACTGCCTGGAGTTAGCCCTTGCGACTGCAATAGATTTCTCCTGTATCTCCTTGGAAGAGATCCACCGCACTAGCTCTGAAATCTTGTATATGCAGGTCCGCACTTCCTCCGTTAAACACCCCTTGATCGCAATTGGAAGAATGAATTGCAAGAACTTATGCTAGTCGTGTGATTTCAGTCCTGACAGTTGATCGTCACGGGTGAATGCTGTCTTGAGACATCGCATATGTCCTGTTGGCGTCCTGAACTCTAAAATCACCCTTTTTACTTGTTGCTCTTCGCTTTTTAGCAATACCCATGGCGCTCTTGGAAGTTTTGTTTGGCCAACTGCATTGGTGAAAGCACACATCTCTGGCATCTTTCCAACTGACTGCAAATCATCTCGTGAAGCTCGATTGTCTTTCATTCCCATGATTGTCTTCCAGAGGAGCTCTCCCACATTCTTGAATATATGCATTGGATCCAGCAAATGGTTAATTAGTAGATCACCCCAGTCGCCAGACAAGTACAAAGCACATATATTTTGGCACCTTCATAGATTGGTTGACGTGTCAACTTCCTCAACATGTCTTCAGGAGATAGGCGCACGGCTTCTGGTGCTGCTTCGTTAGCATTCTCCTCGCTTGTCTGGAAGAAGGCATCCAACATCTCCTCCATGGCGTCGTCTTCTGCCTGTAAGCCCTTTTTTGCTTCCATCCTTGGCTCTATATTGGTCGGACCTTCACGCATAATCCTTTTTCTATCTCTCTCTCAGATGTAGGTGCTATGTCATGAAAATCAATGCCCGTTCCGTAGGAGTCGTATCGTAGATTCTGTACGGGTTCTCTAGCAAACTCTCCGTACTTGTGCACATGCTCATTACATATCCTACGCTTGCGCAGGATTTGATACTTGCAGAGCGTGCAAGAGCATGCAATCTTTTCCTCCATGTTAGTTGATGACGTTGCCATCTATAATAATTATGAATGTTGTTTTAATATATATACTCCATGTTAGTTGATGACGTTGCCATCTATAATAATTATGAATGTTGTTTTAATATATATACTCCTCACAATGTAAACTACCTCGCATTTTCTAGTCTTGCCCAATCTCCGTACACCTCGGTCCAGAGGTGTACGGAGATCAGGACCACCGGGTCAAAATCTCGTCTTTATTGGTCAAATCCTATATGGGTAGACACATACGTGCATTCCTAGGTGTACATGGCAATGCATGTAGCGGGCAAAACCCCTTTGCCTCTTTTAGTTCCATAGTTTCTTCTAGAGGGGGAGAGAGAGAGAGAGAGAGAGATAGAGAGAGTTTCTGTCCTTTTCACACAATTGGTCAGCCAACTTAACTCTTTCTCTCTCTCTTTCTCTATCTACTATCTATCTCTTTCTCTCTACCTCTGTAGCTATTTCTAGTTAATTCTCTCTCTCTCTCTCTCTCTCTCTCTCTCTCTCTATATATATATATATATATATATATCACTCTCTATCTCTCTATTTCTCTCTCTCTCTACGTACCCTATCTCTCGATCTCGCTCTTGCTATCTATCTTTCTCTCTCTATTTTCCTATTTCCCTATCTCTCTCTCTGTCTCGCTCTCCACTTCCCTATCTCTCTCTCTCTCTCTCTCTCTCCCTCTCTCTATTCCCTATCTCTTTCTCTCTCTCTATTTTCCTATCTCTCTCTCTCTCTCTCTCTCTCTCTCTCTCTCTACTTCCCTATCTCTCTACTGATTGAACGAGCGACTGAGCTAGGGAGATCTAGATGCCCATGACTGCGGAGGACTACACAACATCGATAGAGGCTGCATCAGAGGATCCAGGTCACTTTGGCTCGACATGCACAACGCCCGGTCAGACTACTCACCATGGAGGAGATTGATGAGATCCATCAGCGAGTGCTGGATCTCCTATGATCTACCTATCCCAGCTAGCTGTTTTAGCTGCCTGGTCCACACCCAACAGTTTAGGATTCCATAATATTTTATTTTGTCATTTTGTCATCTTGTTACTCTGACTTTGTATTAGATCCACCACATTGTAACTTTCTGGTCTCATAGGTCACTTTGGCCTTTTGACGAAGTTAATATAACATTTCATTTCATTTCATTTCTCTCTTTAATTTCGCTTTCTTTAATTTTAATTTCCTACGCATACATTAATTCTCTCTCTCTCTCTCTCTCTAGTTTTATTTTCCTACGCATACGTTAAGAGTTAAATCCCCATTCTTATCCACAATCTGCACTAAAATGTGTTTTGATGTTTTTCTGGGATATGGCATCTTTGTTACTTGATGTGTTCTACGCAGGCAAAGCATGTTGTTGTGGGTTGGACACACTATCTGCAGGTGGAGGAGTAAGCGGCATCAAAGGTTGTTAGTAAATTGTGGATGGGTGAACCCGTCGCGTAGTTATACGTATTCTTTCCATGAATGCTCCACTAGATGGCTACCCTTGGTCTTTTCACTCTACTTGTGATGTGTCGAACATGCATTGGCTTGTCTGGTTAATCATTACTAGAGAGTTTTGCTTCGAGATTTGGTTCATTCCCCACTTACAGCTGGTTGATATTTTAAATGGTTTGTTTGTTCTGGACTAGACTGGTTGGGTGACTGATGTTGTTTCCAGACAGGATTGGTGACTCACTGTTACTGGTATGGATACTACATAGAACAGCTCCAGTAGTTTCCCTTCTGGATCTGGTTATGGGTCTGGGTCTGGGTCTGGGTCTAGGTCACCTTTTGTTATTGAATAATAGAGCTTGATCTTGGCCTCGTTATACACTCCTTGCAACAGTAGACTAGATAAATCTCTGAGTCCCACTGTTCCATTTGAAAATACCCAATCCACCTCCCTCGTAGGGTCCCAACCATGCTATTTTCAAATTCAATTTCTTTGGTCCCAATTTGGACTGGTAAAGTAGAACTAGGTCCCCTCTTTGGAATTCTTTAACCTTGATTCTAATGTCATGCCAATTCTTTCTCCTTTGTTGTACCACTTCTTGTTCCACATAGCCATTTGTCAAATCTCATCCAGGTGTAATAGATCATCCAGTCGTTGCTTTAGGTTCTTATTGAAATCCATCCATCCCATGTTCGACAGCAAGTCTTAAACTTGGAATTACAAATTCCATAGGTACAACTGCTTCTGTGCCATAAACTAGTTAAACTAGAGTCATGCCCATTGTGACTTTGTAAACATTTTGGCAGGCCCATAATGTTGTCTGAAGTCTGGTATCCCAATGGTGTAGCTCCTTCTGAACAATCTTTGTAAGAATAGTCTTGATAGTTTTATTACTGCTTTCAGCTTGACCATTGCATCTGGGATAATTTTGTGTTGACTTCTTGTGTTTGACTGAAAACAAACTGCATCCTCTCATTAATGAAATGACTTATTCTTTTTGGGAGTGATCTTTTTGAATGGTCCCATGAAATCAAGCCCCCATTGCATAAGGATTCCTAGTGGAATAACTGGAATTAGTGGTGTCATGTCAGCGGTTGTGGGTCTACCCATCCTCTGGTAGATATCACAAGTCTTACAAAATGTTCTAACATCAACAATTATTGGTTGCCACCATAATCCTGCCTGAAGGATTTTCTTATATGCGCTATCAACTGAAAATGTCCTCTAGCATCACCATTATGTGCTTTAGTGATGACTTGCATGCGTCCTTTTAAAGGTACACAACATCAAGGCACTCCATCAATTCCCAATTTGTAAAACGCTTCTGTAGTAATCGTGAATTTCAAACTTTGAATAATCAATTCTTTTTTCTTATTTTGAGGCTACTCTTTTGGGAATTTGCCTAACTGAAGGAAATCATATACTTCTTGCCATTCTGGGTCTGGTTCTTCCTCGACTGTGCCTTGAAATAGTTCAACGTCTACTGGTTCATCTCTCAAGTATGTTTTAGAGTAACCTTCAGTACTTCTTGAAAGAAAGTCAGCTCCACAATGTGGTTTTCCTGGTTTGTGAAAAATCTTTAATTCAAATTCCATTAAGAACATCATCCATCTGATCATTCTTCCTTGTATGATCACTTTATTAATAAAAACAATAAAGCCTGATGATCCACATAAAAGTGAATAGCTTCCCTAGTAGGTAATGTCTGAACTTAGTTGCACTAAACACCATTCCCAGTGCCTCTCTTTCTGTTGTTGAATATCCTTGTTCAGCTGAATTGAACCTGCAACTGGCGAAGTAGACTGGGTAGTCAGTCTCCCATCAGGCTAAGCCAGTATAGCCCCCATTTCCATTCCTGAAGCATCAACATGTACATGAAAGATAATATCCCAGTTGGGTTGGTGGAGAATTGGCTTCCTGCTAATCGCATCTTTCAAGCATTGAAACCTTTTCTGACATTATTAAGTACCAATGTACTTAGTTCCTTTCTTTGTGAGCTCATAAAGGGGTAAGGCTTTAGCTGCAAACATGTGAAACAATTCTTCGATAAAAATTTATGTACCCAAAGAAACTCATTATGAAATCGTAGTTGGCGCTCTGGCTTGCTGAATACACTTGATCTTGTCTTCAGCCATCTCAATGCCATTTCCCGAAACAATGTGTCTCAGTAATAACTGACCATTCTAGATCCGTTTGGGCTAAGGAGTGACTCTGCCTATCCTGACTCGTGACCGGGGGTCCCTGTTGTGAGTAACCTATGAAGGCTCTGTCTATTGTGCATGAGGATGAAGAGGGGGGAGGGTAAGAATATCCATGGTTCAGCTATTCTAGAGAGGAATTAGCTAAAGTAGCCCATCGTTTTAGAATTGCAGACTCCAAAGGGTATCAAAATCCCGAGGCATAATTGTAACGTGACAGGCATGGGCAGCCAAGATGTAGCGATCATTGAAGAACTCAATAAGGTAGTCTTTTGCAATCTCTTGCAAGCAAAGAGGAGTGTACGGTGCATGCGAATAAGTGCAAACATACTTTGTGGATGGAGAATAGAGTAGTCCACTCTATCTCCTTATTCTATTATGTATATAAAGAATAAGGGTTAGTGTAGTCAACGGACGGCTAGACATCGAACCTATGGTCCAAGGCAAAGCACATGCCACCTTTACCCCAACAAGGTACAATTAAGGTGTTGGCTATTCAAAATCAAGGCCTCGCTTCAAATGATTAGATCATTTATGCTCCAACTTTCAAAGGTAGGCGAGCAAAATATGTGCTTGCATCTTGAAGTATGCATATTATGCAAAAAATTATCATGGACAAACAAATTTATGGTCATACTATTAGTGAGGGGCTCGACGTTGCTTTGGATAACTGGATGGATTGGAGTTTTTTGATTGCAGGAGGACAATTCAACAAAGTTAGAGGTCTCTTGATGTTGTGGAATTCGCACACCTTAGCTTTAGCAAAGAGTAGTGTTGTCCCGTAGCATGCCCACTCTCCAATGCTCGCATATCTCCCTCACTGTTTGTTGAAATGGAAACCGTGGGATGGCCAATGGCATGTGTTGTTTGATCCTTTGCAGCTCTTGTAGGATGCATCTGTGCCCCTTGTATTGATGCCTTCTTGCTTGAGCATGCAAGGACTCACCTGTCACTCTTTTATGATCCAATGTCCCTATCACAAAAGGGGGCTCCAAGTGACAAACATGATGAGTGCAAGCATGATGGTCAGTACCAAGTGAAGAAGATCTCCAAACATAGTCGTCCCACCCTTCTGTGCTCCTCACAAATCAGCACCACACAAAATCATAAAGCATACCCTTGCATTGTGTGTAGTATTTGTTTTGACAAAGCGAGGTAGAAGAGGTCACAAAAAGGGGGATGGGAGCATAGGAGAGGCAGAAGAGGGCACGGAAAGAGAGTTGTAAGCACAAGTGCTACAAGCGAGAATAGTTGCATTCAAAGGCTTGGGGAATAAAAGAGACTAAACTTTGGAGCATGCACCTCATAATGAGCCACATTTCTAATTTGATGGTGGTTGATCGTCCGTATTGCATGAGGATGTGAGTTTGTTTATTATGTTTTACACCGATTTTCCTTGTGAGTACAACCCACGTGCCTTTTTTGAGTTACCCGGTGTAGTCACTTGGACTCAAAAAGGAGAGAGAAATATCAAAATTTGATCTCCCTTGTAGTTTCCATCTCCATCTCCAAAGAGCAAAAATCGAGCCCTTACCTTCACTATCTTGCGATCTTGCTCTCAACGACCTCTCGCGATCTTGCTCTCAGAGACCTCCAAAGATTTGTGTTTGTTACTTGCCACATCGCTATTCACCTTGCTGCCATTGGATATTTCCTTGACTCTCTCTCTCTCTCTCTTTGTGTGTGTGTGTGTGTGTGGCTCGCTCTCTTTTGCCTATGTGTCTCACCTCTGTGCACACTAAAGCCTCTACTTCATGGGGTTAGTGCACAAGGCGAATGTTAACCCTCACGCACATTCCTATAACCTAAGACGCACGCCGTATTATTTATTTGGTAGAGTCAGATACCGGGCTTGTCGATCCAATAGGAAAAGGGTAAGAGTGATCCCCAATAAGAGGCACACTCTAACTGGAACATTCAAGGGATTAGATGGCTAAGCATGGGCGCCCAAGTGTGAATGGGGCGAGCTCATATAAAAGTCAACTAAACCTTAAATTCACTCATTCTCTCATTTGTGCAATTGAAGAGTGCTCTTGCTCCATCTCCATCTTCTTTTTCTTCATCTCCTTGTGTGTGTGTATGCGTGAAAGAGAGAGAGAGAGAGAGAGAGAGAGAGAGAGAGAGAGAGAGAGAGAGAGAGAGAGAGAGAGAGAGAGAGAGTATGCGATCAAGCATTGCGATGACGGCACGACGACGGCGAGGCGGTTGAGCGTGGCGTAGCGACATCTCCCTCTTATTCGTGGCGAGGAATCCTCCACGACAGTAAGCGTAGGGTGAGTGACACACCATTGTCATATTTGAGCTTACTAGGTTAGGCTAGTTGCGTGCTTGGAGCCATTTGTGGCTCGCACAGAGTGTATCGGCAAGTTCCTTGCATTGACACGTGCTATAGACGCGCACATTTTTGGCGCCGTTGCCGGGGAAGTGCCATACACTAAGCTTGAATGGCACTCTGTGCTTCTTTGTGGTGCAATTTCAATTGTAGGAAAGGTAGAGAAGGAAGGTGTGTGTGTTGAGAAGAAGAATTTTGTTTTGCTACTGTGTATTTCTTCGTTCATGAGGTTTTGAAAGGTACTGTGTTTTCTCTGTCATAAGGTGTTAGTATTAAGGTTGTTAGTTCTGTGTAATTTAAAGTACCGTAAGTAGGAAGTAGATCTATTAGAGCTAATGAAGTGTGTTAGTGTGTAACAGTAGGCGTATTAGTTGTAAGTAGGTAGGTAGAGTGTGTGTATGCTCGCGCACAGGCCGCGGCGACCTTATCCCAAAAAAATAAATAAAAATTAAAGGTAGGACCAGGATCGGAATATCTCCCAGACCCAAGGCCAAGCTCACGCTCAGGCTCATGCTTAGTCTCCCTTTAAAATTACGTATTTTAGCTTCACACATAACTAAAAATTGACGTTTTTTAGGACCAACGGAGCTTCAGATCACCGAACGTTGTGCTATAAAGCACACCACAACCCTCTGAGTGATACGGTCGTTTTGAGATATTACACACTTTAATCAATAAACTGATCATTTACAAACATAAAAAAACGAGTAAAAACGGACACCTAAAAAAGTAAGCGGTTAACCTTTGAGGTTATTCGTCGATGCTTGTAGGGTGCCAAAGGCACATGCATCTGCGCTCTGGTCATGTGCTAGAGATGAAGCAACTAGAGAGAATTTTGACTTATGCGATTTCTCAATATCCAACTACCTTAGGTTCCGGCCCCTCGGCAGGGACCCAAGGTAGTACAAACCAAGACCCAAACATAGCGGCTAGTGACTCTTCCTCTGAATACGACGTCATGGAGGGTTTCCTAACGCCTAATCCTGTTAGCTCAAGCCAAGACATGCATGCCATGGGCCCGCGGTCTGGGCCGAGCATGCTTAGCCGCTTGAAGGAAACCTTTAGTAGAGCCACTCGCTCCGAACATGGAGCTAATGATGTAAATGAGGGGGGTGGGGAAGTAAATTCTCCATTCATGACCAACGTAGACCCTATGCCCTTAGAGAATGTGCACGTTGTAGTCCCACCTTGGATTCACAAGGGCAATCATTGACAAGTCCTTTCCTTTCTTGAAGTGATGAATTCAAATTCCACAATTGTTCTAGACATGCCAAAGGCTTTGCAATATGTGCATTGGGAACACTCACTTGACATATATTCTTTGAATTGCACTTAGAACACCATATTCTGTTTTCCTCGCTGAGGTTCTTGTTTTGGCTATCTCAGCAATTTGCTTAGACATTTCTTCAATCTTCCTGGTCCAAGCTCCTTTGTTTGTTTTGATTTTTTCCTCTGGTTCACTTTCAGAAGAACTGGAGCTGGATCTCGTTTTTGAGCTTCCTTGAGTAGAGGATTCATCGTCACTGGACTATCTTCTTCTATGCCCCTTTTCCTTTTTCGCATGTTGTTCCAACTTTATTTCTCTCTGTACCAGGTCATTGAATTTCCTTGTTGGTGCCGATACTTCTTACTCTCACAGCTTCCTACTCTTAAATCCATTTAGGAGCCAAGCTCTCATTCTTTTTTCTGAGGGAGGTTCTTACAGTTGTCTAATTAGTTTTTTTATTTTTTCCACATAACTTCTGATTGATAGCTTGCCTTGTTTGATCTTATCTAGCTCACACAAAATATCTTCATCTCCTCTATTGTCTGAGTATTTCAGTTTAAAGGCTTTAATGAGCTTGTGATATGATCGGAGTTGATAGGCTGGGTAATGGTAATACCATTTTCTAGATGCATCCTTCAGTGTTTGTGGAAAGTATTTCCCACATTAATTTTCACCTATGTCTTTCAGTTCAACATACTTCTCAAAAGCTTGTATGTGAACATCGAGGTCATCCAGCCTTTCTCCTTTGAATATAGAAAAGAAAATTCAAATCAGTAGAATGTTCCTTGGTCTTGGTGATTCTGGTTTTACCTACTGATTTCTTTCCTCTTGGCTTCTTCTTGTCGTAATGACCAGTATCAGTCTCACAGTCCTTTGTTTCCATCTTTGTCATTGTCTCTTCAATTGCTTTCTTGGTTCCCTTGTGTGTTGAGTGATGAGTTCTTTGGCTTCTAGCATTCTCATCAGTCTGTTGTTGACTTTTCGATACTTGAGTCCTATTCCGTCTAGCCGCTCTTTCAGCTCGTCGATACCTGGAATGCTACGAATCCCTTGATTCCTCAGCATACCCCCTCCTGGAGCAACCTCAGTTTCATTTCTCGGTTGTGGAGGAATTGGACTGACCCTTTCTTGATTTTTCGTAAGGCGAGTTCCTAGCCTATGACCTTTGGTACTTTTTCTGGGTGGCATTGTGGACATAAAATAGCTCTAGTACCAACTGGGAGATAGTTTGTATGTCCTAGAGCTTTTAGCTCAAACCACCATGATCGCCAAAATGGAATGAGATGCATGTTTTCAGATAGCTATTTCAGATTGGTACTTAGAACTAAAGATGTCAGATTCAGAGATTTGACGATTACTAGAAAACAAGACTAAAACTAGACTAGAAAACACCAAAATCGAAGGTGAAATATACTGGAACTGAAAGACAAGACACTGTAAATGAAACTGAAACTGGAATTGTATTTCATATATGAAGATTACATTGGAGCACTTAACATTCCATAAGCTAGATTTATCATAAAAGAGAGAGAGGGAGCGCACCAAAATGATTACAAGAGCACTGTAAGATCCCCAATTTTTGGGTCTCTTTTACAGATAAGAAAAATAGCTTTCAATATCTATTTCATCAAATTCCATTTTAGAATGCTTGCTTGACAATATTGTAAGGTTCTAAAGTGAAAAGCAAGGTCGTTTCCATGTTCCAAAAGGTCAGACAGACGTTTTAGTTTAGTTTTGAGCAAATCCACTATTTTTAGTTTTTTGATGCTTTCTATGCTTTTAGGTGCTTTTTTGCAAAAAGCAGGGTCGGATCCTTAACCGACGTGTTCCAGGGAAGCTATGGTTCAATTTTGTAAAATCTACTTTTCAAGTGCTTTTCACGCTATTTTTAGCTTTTCATGATTTTTAGTGCTTTTTAGTAAAAAGCGAATCCGTTTTCTTATTCCAATGGCCAAGGGGAACCCATGGTTCAATTTTTAAAAAAATTGCTTTTTTTTTCTTTTTACGCTATTTTTAGCTTTTCGTGCTTTCGGATTTTTGAAAAGCAATGTGCTTTTTAGGATGACAAAAACATAAAATATTTAATTTTTAGTCTCCGTCGGATTTAAAAATGACCACCCGAAGAAAAAACGCGACTAAACGGGATTTTTACGAAAATCGTTTTTATAAACAGTACCATAAATATGCCAGGGCATTACAGGATAGTCATAATTATGTTGGGACATCACAGTGCGGCATAGTCTAGTCACGGTTTCGTTAGTTGGTCGGATACTATTCAATTGGTTAGTTTTACTATAAATTGAATGGTAAGTGGGAGAGTTGACCACCAAAAGACAAGCCTTGTTTTTAGAAAAGCTCCAAAACCTATGCAACTATTCCTAGCTGCGAAGGTAGCGCTAGTTTTTGCCTTGGGACTCACTCCAACCTTGCCCAATGCCTATAAATTCATTTGCAAAGCTCAGTTTTCAGTGCCGTCTATTGCGTCTACTACCGCAAGGCAATACGTACCTATTATATGGAGTGGTGTATGCTCTTCATCACCATGTCCATAATCTCTTCTCTCATGTTTACGGGAAGAAGAAGAAGAAGAATAAGGATACTCTCTCTACTTGCTTACTATCTCCTCTCTCCTTTCACGGTGTACGCTTTCTCTGAAAGCTCTCGTGGTAAACACCTCCACGTAGCTCTCATCACCGCTCTCTTGTGGCAAAGCAAGAAGCCTTTTGACAGACCCTAATCAATTCTAAAGCACTGTGAGAAGCTCTAAAATCCATACCCATCATCACCTCTCTCTCTATGTCACTTTTCTGAGTAGGTACGCTCTCGGTGATTGTTTTTTCATATACAAATGCATGTATGGATTTTGTTGAGTACATATGAAGTTTCCCCATGATAATTTTATCATGTTTAACACGTTGATTTATGCACACAATGTGCTTATGATCATGTGCGTGCATAAAAAGCACTTTTCGTTTCACGTGATAGAAGCGGTAGGAACACTGTTTTGGTCATAACTCACAAACCATTATGAATCAGACCGAACCCTTTAAGCCATAAATAAAAAACATCATTTAGAACATTTTGTCTCTTTGGCGTCATGTGAAAATCATGCACGAGCTGAGAGATATGGTCAAAAATTGTCCACTGCACTTGGTCAAATTTTTTGGATCCATGCTCCTTGGAGAACCACTATATAGAGTCACTAGATGGGTAAACCCACTTAGCCAATTGAAAAGCTTGATTAAAATTGATGATAAATGTATTTAGGTCTCCGTTATCACCTTGGGTATGCAAGTTATTAATCCTTCCATAACCGAGTTTACCTACGCGTGTAGGGGTGCTACCAAGGGGAAGTACCATATGACGTCGTTGAGTTAACCGAGCCATTTATGTATGATTTAAAGTGGCTTTCTTTCTGTGTTACCGTTGGTTGTATGAGTATCAAATGGGTAAAGTGATGTAATAGAGTGTTAGTCTATATTATGGACCTGAGCTTGATGCATTGGTTTGAGGTCAAACACTTTCATTTGCATGTTATGTATGCTCCCAAAAATGGCAAAAAAGCTGTTTTCGCATATGTGTGAAGTAATGGTTTATGGTCGACCTAAAGGTCGGAGCTGCTTTGCATCATGTTTATGGTGATGGAATGGTATCACATGATGTATGGAACCTTATGGATAGATGTGGATGCCTCATGTGCATGGGTATGATTGCTTTCCACCTTTCTAGGTCAAAACTAGCTCTATGTGCTAGAGAGGAGAAGTGCAGATATGATGCATCAACTTTACTTGATTAGATGTTGTCAAAAATTGGATTTTTATATCATGTTTCTAAAGTGGTTATGCAGGATTGGTTGTGCCTCACCCACGTTGGGTGTAGTGATCACGGTTTGTGGATTTGAGATTAGATCATGAAGTGATTTGGATGGTTTATGAAAGACGTGTAAGGTTAGAGACCATGTATAGTCTAACTGCTTCAGAGAGATTGTTTGTGCATATGGAAGGTGCTATTGTGATTGGACTAGGCATGCCTATGACAAGAGGGCCCAATTGAAAAAGTGCTTTGACAAAGTTGTTGGGGGCTACATTGAAAGAACAATTGGTGAAGTTGGGTCCTTGAGCAAGGAGATCAACTTACTTGTTCCCTTCAAGGCTACAAAGAGTCATTTTTGTTTAGCCTGCTCCTAATCCCACTTACTCAGCAAAGTGATAGAGGGGCACCACACCGCTTCTAGGAAAATTCAGATGCCTTAGGCACAAAAGATCCAACTCACTCATCAAGGGAACAAACCAAGGCTATACATACATCTCAAAAGGCCACTAGAAATACAAAAAACTCAATATTTCATAAATTTATATTAGTTTTACCTTATATGTTTTGCTCATTTTTTTCTTTTCTGTCTCTTCACATTGCTTACACATGTTTATATACTCATGCTCTACACATTGGGCACCTCACATTAACTCTACATGTCACTTTTTACCCACAAAACCCAAAAACACGCACAAAGCCAACCATGGGCATATACTAACCCCAATCTCTCATATTGAGTTGAACATGCATGGAAAGTCATCAAATACCACCAAATGCCTATGCCAAAGCTCTGGAAGCAAAAAATAACTAATTTGCATAGCTAGATAATATGCATGCCTATTATCTAGATGCCATGTCTAGGAGGATTTTTTCCAAACTTGACCATGGCAAGCATGTACACTTAGTAGTATAATAGCCCATACCAAGTTTCATCGAGGATGGCCATGCCTACCTCAAGCTATCACAATGTCAGTCAAATAGGGAAAAAATGGATCTATTTTTAAGCCTATCTATTAAAAATGATCTCCAAACCTAACCCAACCTCACACACATATTATATAGCACTAGAGTATCCAACATTGATGATCTACACCAGTTCTAAGCCCATTTGCACACATTTTCATATAAGAGATGCCTACTATGAGATTTACCAAATTTTGAAATTTTTGCTTTCTCTTCTCTATGCATGCCTACAAGTAGATTTGTTACAAATGTTGGTATGCTTGGAACCACAAAAATAAACTCCTAGACTAAGATTCTTTAATTTGACCCTACATGCAAGAGCAATTTCATTGGCTCAGATGGCAACAAAGAAGAAGTCCATGAAGAAGAAGTTGGAAAAATCACTACTTATCAACTAGAAGAGCAATCACTAAAAGAGGTGAATGTCACATGGGTGATCAAGGAGCAATTAGAGTCCCAACAGATGACTATGTACCATAGTATCTTAAAGGATGCACATGGGGCAAAGTGGATCTACACATGCTACCAAAGAAAACCGCATATTTGTGAATGTCACTTGGGTGATCAAGGAGCAATTAGAGTCCCAACAGATGACTATGTAGCATAGTATCTTCAAGGGTGCACATTGGGGAAAAGTGGATCTACACACACTACCAAAGAAAACCGCAAATTTTTCCAAGGCACCAATGGTGAAACCCCTACTAGAGAAGGTGGGTTTGAAAGAGTTTTTAGAGTTACCGCTGTGCTATGTGAACTTTCAAAGGACTTATGAACTAGTATCATCTATCAAGGAAGATGGCAGTGCCACTATATCTAACCTCAACAGCACACTAGTAGAGGTAAGTAAATCTCTCAGAATACACACCAGTCAAGGAACTAAGATTGCAAAGAGAGGGTCAGACCATGCAACACTGGGACTTAGCTACTACAAAGACTTTTACCAGATAGATAGTCTCTTTTGTTGGATTAAATCAAAGAGAAGTAGAAGATTCCCAAAGGGTGAACCACCAATATTTCCACTTTGTGGGCAAGAAGCTAGATAGGTACATTTGTCCAAACTATGTCATGGCCTAGCACTATCACCTATTTGGGAGCTCTAGTCACTCAACAAGAATATCATGCCATCAAGCAAATAGAACACTTACCACTATCTCCTGCATAGAATGGTTTCTAGTTCAAAGAGAAGAAGAAGATGATGAAGAACTGCCACTACCAAGGGCACCTCCCATTTCTACAAGACTCAAGAAGAGAGCAGTTAAAGTCCAAGAGTTAGAAGAGGAAGGTGCAGTAGTTGCAAATCAACAAAAAGAAGCTACAGTAGATTTAGAGAAAGAAGGAACTATTGAAGCTACCCAATCACCATCTGATATGAAAGAGGAAAGAAGAAATTTGCCAAGGGCAAGCAAAAAGTAGAAGAGTGAGGTAGAAGAGAGGCCGAGTGTCACCTTCAATGAAGGTAGAAGAGCCATCGCAGAGGACTACCCACCTAGGAAGAGAGAGAGAGAATTCTTTGAGTTTAAATTAGGCCTAAGAAGTGATTTCAAATAATTCTGGTGGGCCAACCCAAAGAAACTTTGAACCAAAAACCTTACATTCCACTAGCAAGATGACCCACAAGAAGGATTAGCATTTCTCTATGAAGAAGAAGAAGAAAGAGCGCCCAGGGAAACATAAAGAAGCTGAGGATCTTGCAAAGGTAGAGGAAATTATTAGCATGGTGGAAGCAAACATTGAAGAGGCTATTCGTAATGAACCGCCAACCAAAAAAAAACTACTACTTCATCATCTATAGAGACACCCCAAGAAGAGGCTAAGGATACTTCAAAATATGCAACCCTACATGTCGTGTTGTCACTAATCCGTGAAGAGGATCCACCAAAGAGGAAACCAAAGAAGAAGGCAATAAGGAGAAAGATGACTTGGATGGACAAGATGAGGTGGGAACCTCACATATGACCCCTCTTGAAGACATTGAAGACTATGTTGTTGACTATGTCCATTAGATAGTAGAAAAAATAAAGACCAAAGTATACTCCAAAAAAAGCAGTATTCAAAATCTTTAGAGTACACTCAAGCTCACTACTACATGGCTTGAAGTTGTAGATGCTTTTAATGATAACTTCAGTAAATTTCATGAGAAGGCCCCAAAAGAGATCAAAGACTTGTGGGAGGTGAACAAAACACAACTCTAAGAAATCACTCACTTAGCTACCCTTTTCGAACGACTCTCTATGATGAGAAAACAACAAGAATAGATATTGAAAAAGGTAATGACTACTCTCTGTAGAACACAAGTGCACATGCCCAAAGGCTACAAATGTAGCTAGATGTGGCCTAGCTCCTCAACGAGCTGCAAATCAACCCCTCGGTACTCACACTAGAAGGTATCAACAAAGTCTATCAAACTCTAGAGAAAAGGAGAAGCCTATTTCAAGGAGATACATAAACTAAAGGGTGATTTGCAAAAGAAAAAGGAATCCTCAAAAGGTAAACAACTAGAAGCAAATGAAGTGCCGATAGAGAAACCTATGGGAGATTCAAAAGCTTTGCGAATTTTGTAATTCAAGGAAGAGACAAGTGGTAGGTAAATCATCATTACTTCCAGAGATACCTTCCATAGAGGTGGATACCGGCCCTTTAGAGATTCTAGAAAGTTTAATCATTGAAGCAAAAAAATCACTAAAAGAAAACATCCTCAACGAAATTGGGCAAGTATGGAAAGAAGCTATGGAGTGGGAGGAGAGAATTTCCCACTCCATCAATGTGGCTCATCTAGCGTTGAAATAAATTTAAGATGAAAGGCAATAGTAGTCTCTTCCCTATCCACTGAAAAAGTTTGAATTGTTGATGATAAAGGAAAGGTTAGTAAATGAGAGAGCTATAGGAACACCTTTCTTGGAGGAAGATATGGCTCAAACACCAACCCAATTACTTGGTACTATATGTAAACACTCTAGTGAAAATCAAGAAAGATGTAAGGTTTCCAGTTTCTGAAACCTTAAAGGTTGTATAAAGCTTAATCAAACTGATATGATTATTGAAAAAGCAATGTAGAATTGTCCGACCATGGAAAATATTGGTATTTTTGGAATCTTAAGCACAGCAAACCCCGGGCTAGCATTTTTCAGAATTGAATTCCAATAAAAACTGGCATAGTTATGACCCCTGGAAGTTTACATTGTGAATTGAGTAAAATAGGTAAAATTGAAGGGTTGCAGTAATCATTTAAGCATAGACTTTATTAAAGGCCTCCTAGATATTTACAAGATATTTACCAATTAAGCAAAAATAGGTCAAAAAATAGCAGAATTGATATTTTAAAAGCTGGCAGGTAATGGGAGGGTCATTACTGACCTGCCAGGGACTCATTTAGCAGCAAGGGGCGTTTTCTGACTTGCTGGGGACTGCTTGAACTACAAGCAACTGCCTTTTTCAGCCGGTGAGAGCTCATGAGTGCCAGAAAACTATAAATAAGACCCCTAGCTTCACATTTTACACAGACTCGGAGCCTTGACACTCTCTCTCTCATCTAGAGAGAACGCTACGCAGAAATTATTAGAGATTAATCTCTAATTGATTAACCTAAACGGTAATTAGCCTAATCCTTCTTAATTAGTAAGGTTAGATTAAGCTATTTTGTTAATAAATCAAAGATTAGGCCTATGTATACTCATAAAACCTCTCTTAATTAATTAATCTCTGCTGATTATTATAATTAAGCTTAGTAATACTAAGCTAATTAATTATCCTATCATATTAGGGTTGAAATTAGCCAAATTAACCATGAATTAATGGTAAATATATTAATTAAGATTATATTAAGCTGAAGTAATTATCAAAGATGCATTAGACAGTTATTAATCTAGGAAAACTATCCTATAACTTTTTGATTAGTTTTCCTAATTAATTAGGCATAATTAGTCTGTTTTTTGAGCAATTTAAATAGGAGAAATTAGTAAATGGATTTCAATTTCTGTGATATATTTCTCAATGGTTTATTAGGTGTTTAAAAACCCATGATAATTAGGAGAATCTCAGAAAATTAATCTAGCTAATTACTTTAGAAATAATACCCTGTTTTTTGAGCAATTTAAATAGGGGAAATTAGTAAATGGATTTCAATTGCTATGATATATTTATCAGTGGTTAATGCGGTGTTACAAAACCCATGATAATTAGGAGAATCTTAGATAATTAATCTAGCTAATTAATTAGACAGAATTACTTTGTTTTTTAAGAAATTTAAATAGGGGAAATTAGTAAATTGATTTCAATTACTGTGATATATTTATCAGTGGTCAATTAGGTGTTCAAAAACCCGTGATAATTAGGAGAAGCTCAGATAATTAATCTAGATAATTAATTAGGCATAATTACCCTATTTTTTGAGAAATTTAAATAGGGGAAATTAGTAAATGGATTTTAATTGCTATGATATAATAATTAGTGGTTAATTAGGTGTTTAAAAACCTTTGATAATTAGGAGAAGCTCAAATAATTAATCTAGCTAATTAATTAGACAAAATTACTCTGTTTTTTGAGAAATTTAAATAGGGGAAATTAGTAGATTGATTTCAATTGCTGTGATATATTTATAAATGGTCAATTAAGTGTTAAGAAACCCGTGATAACTAGGAGAAGCTCAGATAATTAATCTAGCTAATTAATTAGGCATAATTACTCTATTTTTTAAGAAATTTAAATACGGGAAATTAGTAAATGGATTTCAATTGTTGTGATATATTTATTAGTAGTTTATTAGGTGTTGAAAAACCCGTGATAATTAGGATAAGCTCACAAAATTAATCTAGATAATTACTTTAGCAAAATCACCCTAGTTTTTGAGCAATTTAAATAGGGGAAATTAGTAAATTAATTTCAATTAGTGTGATATATTTATCAATGGTCAATTAGATGTTAAGAAACCCATGATAATTAGGAGAATCTCAGATAATTAATCTAGCTAATTAATTAGACATAACTACCCTATTTTTTGAGCAATTTAAATAGGAGAAGTTAGTAAATGGATTTCAATTGCTATGATATATTTATCAGTGGTTTATTAGGTGTTTAAAAACCCATGATAATTAGGAGAAGCTCAGAAAATTAATCTAGCTAATTACTTTAGCAAAAATACCCTGTTTTTTGAGCAATTAAATAGGGGAAATTAGTAAATTGATTTTAATTACTGTGATACATTTATCAATGGTTATTTAGTGTTTAAAAACCCGTGATAATTAGGAGAATCTCAAATAATTAATCTAGCTAATTAGTTAGATAGAATTACTCTATTTTTTGAGAAATTTAAATAGGGAAAATTAGTAAATGGATTTCAATTGCTATGATATATTTACCAGTGGTTAATTAGGTGTTAAGGAACCCGTGATAATTAGGAGAAGCTCAGATAATTAATCTAGCTAATTAATTAGGTAGAATTACTCTAGTTTTAAAGAAATTTAAATAGGGGAAATTAGTAAATTAGAAGAAATTTAAATAGGGGAAATTAGTAAATTGATTTAAAATGCTGTTATATATTTATCAGTGGTTAATTAGGTGTTAAGGAACCTATGATAATTAGGAGAAGCTCCGATAATTAATCTAGCTAATTATTTTAGCAGTAATACTCTATTTTTTGGACAATTTAAATAAGGGAAATTAGCAAATAGGTACAAATTGAATTGAGTTATTTGTTAGAGGTTAATTAGATGTTAGAAAATGCATGATAATTATGCTAATCTCAGATAATTAGTTTAACTAATTATCTTAGTAGAATTATGCCATTTTTAGGGGTAAATTAAAGGGGAAAATTAGTAAATCATGTGGTATAATTACATGATATTTATCAGAGCTATATTATAGGGTCAAGAGGCCGTGATAATTATGCCAAGGTTAGAAAAGTAGTATAGATATCAAGTTATCAAGGTATAGACCCTTGTGTTGGAGTTCTAGTTATCAAAGTTTGAACCCATGGTTTGGAGTTCAAGGCACATGCATCTGGTAGGGAACCAATCAACAATATCTAAAACACTATGGATGAGTGCACCATACCATTGTTGTTGGTCAGATTATGGACATGATGTGTTTCAAAGTTCATTAGCTAGTAGTAATTAGGCATAATGTGTTCACAGTTTATAAATGGGGATTCTTGGACATAGTGTGGTCTACAATTCAATTTTCTAAAATGCAACCAATGCTCAAGATGGATTTATTCTCTAAGCTAAGAAGTTGAGGGTATCATTACCGAGGTGTATCTAGTAGATGATCAACTATTGGGGTGTCCATGGTAGCTTCTTCATCAAGTTTGTCTCACCATTTATGTCCACTATGAGCTATAGAGAGGGTGTTAAAGTTATGGCATCTGAAGTGAACTACCCAATGTGATCCCAATATGTATTTTGGCTTTTAAGTATTTATTTCACTTACTTGTCAAAGTCTGGGTAGGTCAATTCACTTAGGTGGGTATATGTGCAACCCATTGCCCCCTCTCTTATGTATTCTCGGCGCTTGTGTATGCTTTCACATCATTGATAGTTAATGACTCCCTAATCTGATGTATTTCTATGATACAATTATGATGCTTTAATGTGACTGAAATTGATAGAAGGAATACCTCAATTTGATCATCTTTCATATTCATGGATTTTATTGGACTCGCTAATGGTTACATTACCTTGAAATCAACTTAAAAATAAGCTGGAGTTCATTGTCATGATGATTTGGGCAACCTAATACTTTTGTAGGTAGTCCTAGTTTCTTGATGATTAAGATAATATGAATGGGTAAGTGGGGGAAGATTTTGGAGCTTCTAAATTGTTGGACATTGAGAAATTTGGTATCTGGTTTAATTAATGAGATCTTAAGGTTTTTGACCTACTCTTTGTTGAGAACTAAGACTTTACTTTTCTCCTCTTAGTATTTATCTGAAGGTGCTTCCTCACAAGTTGCTTGTTACATTTTCATACTAGCCCTATTTGTACTCTTGGGGGGTGCACTATGTAATCATGTTAATGTACCACGTCAGTTGAGCAGAAGGGGTTTTAAAATGCAAAAATTTTAGGCATTTTAACGGATATCCATTAAAATAAGGGGCTTTAAAATGCAAAAATTATAGGCAATTCAACAGAGATACATTAAAATAAGGGGGTTTTATATTTTGAAAAAAAATCCTAAAATGAGGGGTCATTTTATTCATTCAAGCATGTTAAAAAAGGGATTTTTTTAATACCCCATGAATGCACGTTATATAGGGGGGTACTGGATAATGAACCCCTCGAGTTTGTACTATAGACTCTATGGCAACACTTTGAAAATTTCTAATGTTACCCATGAACGCATGTTATATAGGGGGGTATTGATTAGTGAACCCCCCGAGTTTGTACTCTAGACTTTATAGCAGCACTTTGAAATTTTCTCATGTTACCCCATGAACGCACATTATATAGGGGGGTATTAAATAGTGAACCCCCCCTAGTTTGTTCTAGAGACTCTATGGTAGCACTTTGAAAATTTCTATTGTTTACTTGGTTTACATTCCTACTTTGGATTACCCCATGAACGCACATTATATAGGGGGGTATTGAATAGTGAACCCCATGAGTTTGTACTCTAGACCCTATGGCAACACTTTGAAAATTTATTATGTTTACTTGGTTGACATTCCTACTTTGGATTATAGCAACACTTGGCTGGATGAGTTTTTGTATTTGGTCAATTTCTAAAAATGAGTAGGGAGATTCTTTTGCAATACTAGAACGTTGTTTTCCTTCTCTTAGAGCCCTATTTTAGATTCCTTTGTCCATATCAAATGCATGATGATAATGATACTTTGAAATGCCCATGGTACTACGAATTTTTAAGCGGTTTTGCTTTGCTCAAATGACTCCTACTATGTTGACTTGATTCCTTTCTACCGAGGTCCCATTAGGAGTTTTATGGTTTCTCTCAAAAGATGTGTGACCTGATAACAATAAGATCCTTAATACTTTGGTACTTGCGAAAGAGATATATTTTTCAGTTATATAGGCATCTTACTATAGTACTTTTGGTAGCAAATCTTCTTCGATTTATATATCTTAGTCTCATATGGTGGTGTGCCTTCTCTTGACCTTTGATGACACTAGCTCTTAGACTTGCATATTTTGTTTAACTCTCAAGTGCTTGGGCTTTTTTTATTTGGTTTGACTAGCCTAGGCTTTCTTGTTTCTAGTACTTGAACAAGCTTGTAAAAAAACCCCTCATATGATTATGAAGACCCCAATTGTCTGATGGTGATACTTGGTTGTGTTTTTCTATTTCGTTTTTGGTAGCACCATAAAACATTGGTTTTTGGATAAATGAAAGGCATATGCTTACCTAAAAAAGGGAATATGTGGCTCCCGGGGGATTCACCATGGAAAACTTATTGCACCACATAAGTGCGAGGGAGAGGGGTTTTTTACAAGTTACGTAAGCGTATAAGTTAGGGGTAGGCCCGGAATAATTTATCTCCCAAGCTGAAAAATAAGGGAGGGGGTATCATATTTAGGGGGGGGGGAACCTGACCTGAGTTGATTACTTGTAATGATTGGTCACTGAAGTGCACTAGAACTCGGATGAATTTAGGGGAAGTTTTTTATTAGGTCACACATCAAATTTTTCATCAAGCCAGTCATAGATAATGGTTGATTTGGAGTAGGTCAACGGTTGATTTACACCAGCTTTGTATGTGTCAAAATTGGAGAGTAGCTAGAGTGAAAACTAATCAGGCACATAGTTTGAAAGTCAAACTAAGACACATTGAGGGTACATCCAGTTTTCAACAAAAGTGGTTCCTTAGTACATTGCTAGTCACTATGCTACACACTCTTTGACTAGTGTTACTCCATTAGATCATGTGAGACCTAAATTTTATATGTAAGATAGGGGTATGATAATTTTCTTTATTGATTGTCGTATAAGCGTAGAAAGGGGGCTCATATTCCCTAATATGAGGCATATATAGGGGTTTTATCAAAGTTGTTCGCTTGTAGGTGGCGTCCCCTTTTTCATATAGAGTAACTCCCTCGGGGTGTGGCTATTAGTGTGAACTTTAGGAGTGGTATCTCCCTTATTGCTTTTGAATCTGTTTAGACCTGATCTTCTCTTGAGTCTTGGTATGGACTGGTTTGATTCGATGGCATGATCATTGAACTTGATCTATTTTCATCTTTTGAGACATGAGATAGCGTGTTTGGCTTCTTTTTGCTTCACAAATTTTCAAAATATACTATTACTTGTTTGTAGTTGGGTGAATAACTTTTGGAATGAGTCCTTGCTATCTTGCTACTATGGCTTGAATTAGTTTTGAGCTTTAATATAGTAATGCATTTCTCAATTTGACTCTCTGGTTTGTAACAACTTCTTGAATAGTACGTTTGTGATGATGAAAAGGCATGCATATAACTCAAAAAGGCATGGCTAGCATGGCTTCCTTCTCTATTTTTATAAATGTAGATGTCCATTTCAATTCAAAGCTACACCTGGGTCCTAAATTGAAACTTTGCCCTTGATTGGAGGTTTCTTATCTTGGTATAATGTGGATTTCTCTCCCACCTAACTTGATCTGATATCCCTCTTCTTGATTGGACTACTCTGAATACGTGCTTGATTACTCTTTTCTTAGACTAGCTCCTAGAACTAGGTTTACTTTTAGAACTCTATTACAATTCCATTTTGTTGAGACCTTTCTTGCTTGGATGGAGCTCAATATCTATACATCTTTCTTTACTTGACTTATCACCTTCTCTTCGGAAGTCCATTTAAATAAAAGGATTGTGCTTAATTAAAAGGGTTTGTGACTTGGATAACATGGCTGCTTTTCCCCTATTTTCATTTACTTTGGCCTTGACTCCTCTTACCATCAAAATGACTGCTAACTTTTTGTCTTGTATCTATTGCTTTACTGACCATGGTTGGACCTTACTAGAAGTCTTGAATGGCAATCTATACTAAAAATTTATATAAATGTTTTCAAAAAATTGTAAGATCCTTACACTAATGGATCTGTTTCAACATGCCTACTCAAAAGAAGTTTACAAACAAATATTGGATGACTGGTAGAGTGGCTAGACAACTTTGAGCTCTTTGAAGAAGCAAAAGGCTAGTGTGAGATCTCTCATGATCATTTGGATACTACTCTTAGAGTGTAGAAATGGCTTGGAACTTTGACTCTTAGTTTGTTGAAATGGAATCACGTAGCAATTATTCAAATATGTTAAAGTGACTCATGGTGCAAGGATTATGTGCGTTACAACAAAACTCTTTTGAATCTATGAAAATGTGTTTGGAACACTTGGAAACATTCGAAACTTTGAAAAACTATAAATTAATTTAACTCGAGCTTCAAACATTTCCATTACAAGGGGTGATGGCCTGGCATTGGAAGTCTACACAACCTAAATTTCTTAACTCAATTCTCAAAAATTCTTCTAAAGGAGAAGAAACTACTTCAACTTCAAAATATATATTATTTTAAGAAAATAGCTATTAAATAGGGCATGGATTACAATTGATAGGTCCTTTGACATCTATAAAATGAATCCAAGGCTAGCAAATTTGTTTTCTTGTTTATATGGATGCATGTGAAATTCTATCTTTGATTAAAAAGGGTTAGGTTGGTAGATGTCCAAACTTGAAGAAGATGAAGACTGTGGGCTTCATCCATAGTTTCATTGTCTATCCAAATTTATAAGATAATTGGACTAATTCTTTATTGTGACTATATTGTACATAACTTATTCAAATGCAAAAAGGTTTATGTGCAAAGACCTTCATGTTGCCTAACGCTAGATATCTTTATAACAAGATATTCTTTGTGTATAAGTATTATCTTTAAAAGAGCAACCCCCCCCCCCCCCCCCCCCCCCCCCCCCCCCAACACACACACACACACACACATAAATACTAAAGTGAAAATGACATGATATTTACCTATGTTGGTCTATATAGCATCTAGGTGTCTGTTGCATAATGTCTATTTCCAATTATATCTTCCTTATTGTTATACTTAAAAGTTTTATGGCTCTAACAATTCATGATTTTGACATTGTATGACCAATTTTCACCTTTCTATAGAGCCACTGATCTAATCGTGTTTGAACTAATTTTGAAGTTGCTCGATGTTCTTCATCATTGATCATGTCCTCAAGATTCAGCATTTGTAGTCATTTTCAATTTTTGAGATTCTAGTCATCTATTATTAATAAGTAGCCAAAAATTAAGAAAAAGAAGACAATTATGCTCAATTTTTAGTTGAAACATTATCAAAATTTTATTGAAACCAAAAGTAAAAAATCTCACATATAGCAGACTTTATGTATGATTTTTGACCCTTTTTTCATGAGTTCTTTTGATCCTAGTAGTGTACTCTTTTTTCAAAGCTACTTCTCTATTCCCCTTCATGAAGATGTTCGCAACCTTCTCCTTCATCCTCACATGCCTAAGGTTAATTTTGCTAGGAAAAATGATGTCTATGAAATAGTGGTGGGGCACCTTTATTGTGCTTCATAATTGTGTGGAACATTGGGTTCCACACCAAATGTATTTCTACTAAGGTTTTCACACTAGATAACATTTGATCTTTGAACCTCTATACCCTATTCTCTAATAACATATGTAGGCATGCTACCTTAGTGGTAGCACTGGATAAAGAAATTTTAGGTTGCATCTTGCTACTCCATGTGATAGACGCTCCCAAGTGAGAATGCAATTCTTCTAGTAGATCATTGATCAGATAGAATATCAACCTAGTTTTCATCATCTATGTAATCATACATCTACATTTGTGTGCCATCCTAATTAAAAATTGCTTAATCCAATGAATCGCTCACATAGCACAATGTACCTCTTGTGCATTGCAATTTGGATTCATAGGAAGCCGCATAAATTGGCTCTCCCACCAAACTGTGTAACTCAAATATGGTTGTGAAATTGTCAAGTAGATCAAGCTAACCACAAACTTTTGATACATGGTGGTATTCTCTAGCTTATCATCACACACATCAGCTTTCACCTTAAAATGTTGATCTAAGGGCATATAAATAAGCTTAAAACCAACCATACCATACTTTGATAGCATATTGAATGCATATTTCCTTTCTAATAACCATATGCCTTCTTCCATGTGTAGAATTTCACTGCCCCAAAAGTAGCACAACTCTCCCAAATCCTTCAAGTCAATGCCCAAAACCTTTTCATGATTTAGACGTTAAATAAACTACCTCAACAACCCAATACCAATTAGGTGTATTCTTCTCGTTCATCGTTGTCCTTTCAACTTCTACATTGTGCCTATTATTATGTTCAACAACACCATTTTTATGTGGAGTATATGTGCATGTAAATTTCCTTTGAATTCAATGCCTTTTCAAAAAAACGATGAAGTCATTGGAGAGGTACTCTCCTCTTCCATTTAACCTTCAACGATGTACATACTTGCCAATCTACTTCTCAACCTTGCCCGCAAAATTGTGAAAGTGAGTAAACAATTCACTCACCCACATTTTGCTTGTATGGTCATCAATGAAGGTGATATGAAACCTGCATTTACCCATTGATGTAGTCTTTGTAGGACCCCATACAACAAAATTCTTTAGCTCCATCACATTTCTACTTACATGCTTGTCATGAGAAAAATATACATTTTCCGCTTTCCCAAATTAAATAGCCTCACAAACCTTATGCCTTTCAACCATCTTAAGCATTCAAAACCTATAACAAGATCTAATATCAATTGTGGTGAATGTTCTTTTATAGTCACTACCATTAATGGCACTATGTCATATCCTTCTTTATCACAACATTTATTTGGTATATACCCATTGACATAGGCATACATTGTTGCAAGGATGTGAGTCCATTCCAATGGCTTTTATAAGTTCTTTGGGAAAGGCTCTCGTATATAGGCCTCATCCTGAACATCACGTTCCAAAAAGGCAATTGTTAGTGCCTGCTGTGTCAGGGTACTTATCTTTTTTGGATTGTAACTAAGGTCTTATTTTTAAACCTTCGGGGCATGTTTACACAAGTGCCTAATGCTTGGGTAGTTTGAAATGCCCGAATTGTCTTATGGCATGTGGCAATTTTTGGATGTAACCAACGAGCAGTTTGCAGTCTCCCTATAGTTGTACTGTTGTTTTGAATCTGTAGTTTGGTGATGATAATGAATACACATTGAAGTAGTGCCTTCTTTTTCTCGATCACGGTGTTTCTTATTCATATGCTTTGCAGTTTTGTGACTTAATGTACAGTGTCATGTAGTCATTTTCCTTTATATTGCATGTATTTTGTACATAATACTTGTTAGGTCTGTGAGCCCCTAGCACTTTGGTGATCCTGCAATTAGTTCAAATTCAGCCTGAACCATATGGCACTCAGGAATGCAGCAAGGTGCTCACATGTTGGTTGACATAGACCACTTGCAGAATTCTCAAATTGGGTAAACCCGTAGAAAGAGTCTGAGAAACAAAGTTCTTGGAGGAGTTCTTTCTGAATCTGCCAGGGGAAATCAAAATTGCATTTGCTGACAACGTACTTACATAATTTTTACCTTTTGGTGCCTGCATTTTGCCTTCATGTTACAGTCTGTATGAAAGGCAAGTGTTGGTGTAGTACTTAAGACAGAAGATAAGAAGCAATGCATGAGTGCATCAAGGAAAGGGTCCAATTTACCACAACACTCATATGGCACAAGGTTTAGATTGAAGAGAGAGTTTTTTTCAAGGGGAAGATAGGAAGAAGAGTCTGGCAGTGATGACCAAGAAGAACTTGTAAGGGAGGTTGCTGCAGGAGTAGAAACTGTTGGAGAAGGAATTGAACTACAAGAACCTAAACACAGGCTGTAGGAGACTCCACTTGCAAACCAAGGAGGCCAGAAAACAACTCCTCCCACATAAAATCCACTTTTGGGACAATTGGTTAATGTACTGCTAACTCGGAAACTCTTAAGGGCAAGAAGACAATTGCAGTTTGTATCATCAGGGACATGTACTTTACATTTTAATCCACTCCCTATAAGAGTACTTCGAACACTTCTGATATCTCCAATGGCTGCACCAAATCCCAAAGTGGGTGCGACAAAGTTCAGCGGGAAAACGTCTAAAGATGCTCACAGCCACGTTGGTCAATTTCAAACAAGGTGGTCTACAAGTGGATATGAGGGGCTACATCCGGGTGTAGTGAAGAAAGAGAAATTTGTAGCAACACTGCAAGGTAAGGCCATAGATTGGTTCTTGTAGTATGACATGGCAGCTTTTGTTGATTATAATGATTTGAAGCAGAGATTTTTATTAAGGTTCAAGGAGGATAAGACACCTGAAGACATTTTGAAGAAGTTGAGGAAATTGAAGCCGAAAGACTTGTTGGTTGAAGATTATACACAAAAATTTAGAAATTTGAACAATAGACTGGAGGTAGCACAACAGCCTTCTATGGAGAAATTGGGAGACTACTTTTATAAGGGACTCAAAAAGGAGTTCAGGATTGCAGGAGCAGGGAGACCCCCGTTAGCAAATGCACAAGATTTTACTGATTTGGTTGAAGAAGTTACAAGAGCTTGAAGAAGATATGGAGGTAAAGCAGAACTAAAGGACAAGAAGAAAAAACAAAGTGAGGATTTAGATTCTGAATTGGATGATTCAAAATCAAAAGATGAATATTTAAATCAAGATACTGAAGAGGAAACTGATACCGATGATGAAGATTGGTCAGAAAAGAAGAAGATGCCGGAAAAGAAAAATGGAAGAAAGATAAGGGTAAGCAGAAGAAGAAAAAGAAGTAGGGAAAGGAAGTAGTAACTGCAAATGCAATCGACAAAATTATTCAAGAAAAATTACAGACAATTGGAATGAGCGAGTTTGGAATGTCAAGAAAAACATACTGTTAGGTTTGTCAAAGATTTGGTCATGATTATGAAAATTATCATTATAATTTAGATTTCAGGGGAAGAAGACCTGAGTATATTACTCAAAAAATGAGGAAGGCAGCTCTGCAGGGACCTACAACTCAAAGAAGGTTTCAAAACCAAATTAATTGGGGATACCAAAGCAGAGGTTAAAATAAATGGAGATACCAAAATAGAGGTCAAAATAATATGCAGCACTTGTAATGTAATTACTGTGGAGTAGTAGGACATAGACAAGGTCCTGATTGCGAACTGTGGTGTAGACACAAAAATGATAGAGGTATTCCTATCATTAGGTACAACAATAACAATAACAACAATAATAACAGACCTCAGGAACAAAATCAACAACCTCCACCCCACAGCAACAAAGACCTCCAGGTAAGGCTAATTTAGTGGTGTTGTAGGAATGGATTGAATAAGAATGGACTGAGAAAGAATGGATTTAGGAAAGGGTACAATTTCATCAAGAGGAACAAAAACCTGATAAAAAATTACAAGAGTGTCAGTATACTCAAAGAATGGGTTGGCATTACAACTGTGATTGTGCAGCATGTATCCAAATTGAGGATATTCCTGAAAGCAGTGGGTGCACTGAAGTCATGGTTGTCATGCAGGAAAAAGAAGACCAGGGCACTGTGAATTGGAAGGAGCAAAACGCAATGAGAATAGAAGCACTCAAGGAAGTACGATAGTCCCAAAGAAGGAATATGCCACCTAAAGAATGGGAGTTTGCTGCAAGATCCTTGGCTGACCAAGGGAGAAGTACAATAGACAAAGGTAAGACTGTACTAAAGAGCAGGGTAGTGGTGATGAATTTTTGGAAGCTTTGTTGTCAGTTCCAATAGCATTTAATTACTGTAAAGCAAATGTTGAGGTTGGTACCTGCGTTTTCCCAACAATTGTTGAAAAGATTGAATAATAAAATGGAAGGTACAAATCAGGCAATAAGTAGGAAAATCAAAGAAATGTTTTGTGGAGAAGCATGTGAAGTCCTACCAATGGATGTTGATTACAAGAGGTATCAGTAGCGAGGGTATCTATTGGTAAGGTGTTTGTTCTGGGAGTATTCTTGGCCCTGGCGGGCCAAGAGTTAATATTCTCCCAGAGTCAACCTGCAAACATCTAAATCTCTTAAAGTGGGATTGAGCACCTTTTTAGGTGATGATGGCAGACCAAAGACGGGTTCAACCTTTGGCGATTCTGAGGAATTTGCAAATCTTAGTTAGAGGACTACAATTTGTAGCCAACTTTGTGGTTCTTAGGTTGGAAGAATCTACTTTCTCTTATCCAATGATTTTGGGGAGGCCCTAATTAAGAGTAGCAAGAGTAAAGCAGATATGGGAAGCAGACTCTATAGTTATCAAAAGAGGAAATAAGAAAGTGAGAATGCAAATGGATGCAAAAAAGGTGATACCACCTGGTTTCAAGGCACTGCCTGTAGAAGGATTGAATATGGTGGAAGAAATTGGAGAGGATGCAAAGGAAGAATTTCTTAGAACTAATTCGTCAATAGTACCTATTTCTGAAATGGATGTGCAAAAGATAGCAACCAAATATGTGCTATAGCCAGAAGATGATGGAATACAATCAATAACTTAAAAACCAGTGATTACTCAGGGGAGTAAACAATCAACTAACAAGATGGGTAATGAGTTGTTGTAGAATCTAAAGATTGAAAATAGAGAAGAGGAGGAATCCATTAAAGGAAAGAAGCAAGTAGAGAGAGCCTTTGAACATCAGATGGCAAGAACTGCTAGAGTGACTCAGGACGAACTGCAGGAACTGAACCTGAACACTTAGGAGGAACCACAGATAGTGAAAGTATCAGCAAATATGGATGAGGAATTTAAATTGGAATTGAAGGAATTGGTGTTAGAATTCAAAGAAGTTTTCGCATGGAACTACACAGATATGAAAGGAGTAGATGCTAGCTTTTGTCAGCACAAAATTAATTTAAAAGCGGATGCAGTTCCAGTTGTACAACAAAGGTACATGATGAATCCTAATTATGCCAAACAGGTTAAAGAAGAGATTGACAAATTGTTGGTTGTGGGTTTCACTTATCCTTTGGAGGAAGTTACTTGGTTGTCACCAATTGTTTTAGTTCCAAAGAAGAATGGAAAGATCAAGGTGTGTGTGGATTACAAGAAACTGAATGTTGCTACAGTAACTGATCCATTTCCCTTACCTTTTTGTAATGCACTACTAGATGCAATAGCTGGACTTGAGAGTTATAGTTTTTTGGATGGTTTGAGTGGTTATAACCAAATCTCAATGGCAGTTGAAGACAGGGAAAAAACAGCTTTTGTGAATGGAGAGTTTATGCTAGCAATAGGTGGAAGAAAATAGGGTTACTAAATTTTTCAAGGTTACCCTGGATGAGTTGGAGGCAGAATCAAATAACAATGGTATACTTCAAGTATTTGCAAGAAAATGATGGATATATCTTTGCAAAGGACTATTTGACTGAAGAACTGATTGCATAGGTGTTGGATATACCTATTGCAAAAGAAATGAGGTCAATAAAGCAACTAAAAAGGACATGACAAAGGCATTTGGATAGTCTCAAGGTGGGAGGCATTACTATCAGCTATCAAGAATAGAGAACCAAGTGAGACTGCAGCAGGTGAAATAGTTTCTTGAGAGAATATTTTTGCAGGTCAAGTCAAAGTATATAAGCAGGGAAAATTATGGTATATTGTTAGCAGCTGAGACTGGCAGGCAGATTGGATGGGCAAACATCCTATTTGACAGGATTAAGTTAACAATAGTATTTTGCAGGGAAACTTTTTCCAAGGGCCAGGACAATTGATTGAAGACTCAAGATCTGCACCAAGGAAAGGAAAAAGATAAACATTGTATCAAGAACAGAAGACCTTGCATATGACAAGGAATGTGGAAAATCTGGTCTTTGCATATTCAAAAAAACAGTCTCTGGAAGCACTTAAGGTGAATCTGGACAAGGAATTTGGGGATTTGTTTCCTAAGTCTAAAGTGGAAGCAAGTGAAAAATCTGCAGTACATGGATCAGTCAAAACAGGTTTTAAACTCAAAAAGCTAAAAGGAAAACTTGCAGGAGAGGCACCTGTCATTACAATTGAGGAATCTACAGTTGAAAAGCCTAACGTACCCAAGGCTAGCTTTTCAAATGGATCTTTCAATGAAGTTGAAAATGCAATTGTAGTCAAAGAATGTCATGGAACAACAAACAATGGATTTTCCTTTAGTGAAGGAGAATAAGAGATTGCACAATGAATTGGAGCAGAGTAAGGAGGAAGCACTAAAGGAAAAGAAATTTCAGACTGAAGCAGTTTTATAGAGGAAATTAAAGAGTTGACTAAAAAGCCAAGTTCTAATGCAAAAGGAATTAGCCTCATATAAGCAATATACCATAATTTTCCATAATAAATTTTGAATGCTTGCCAATCCAATCCAATCCAATCCAATCAAGCATTCAAATTGGATGGGCATCAAGGAAAGTCAAGCCTAAAATTTCCTAACCATGCACCAACTCATCATCCACCAATGTAACTCTTATGCCCGTATGCACATCACAAAGAATTTTTCTTTTTAGTGCAATTGGATGAATTTACAATACACTACAAGGCTTGCCGTATGTGCATGGCCATTGGAATCCAATCCAATCATGTTAATTACACTTCAAATATGATAAAACACAAAAATAACTTACAATTCTAGGTTAAAAACTTTACTATCATGACACAACCATTTAAGCTTCAAGTTTTTGTCTTTTATGACCTGTCTTATCCGGCATTGAGGCCACAGCTATGTGGGCAACATAGTACAAGACATAGAGAGAGGGAATGTGGGTGAGGCTCGGAGAGCCGAGGGTCAAATGGGGTGGGAACACTTTCCTATTTATGTTTATTTTGTTCTTTTACAAAGGGCGTAAGTCTTACATCAGTCTGAAGTGCAAGGGGAGAGGGTGCTTGGCCAGAGTGAGGCTCAGTGCAACAACCATTGAGAAGAAATTATCTCAGCCAAGAGCAGCGGGACTTGGTAGATGGTGTGGAGACTAGATGAAAGGGGTCCTTGGTAGGCCACCCCTACACACAAGCAAATAAAAGGGGTCGAAGTGTCATGTGAACTGGGTGTGCCAAATGGGGCCCAAAACAATGGTGTGACCAATCCCAAAATGAGAGGGCAAGTGGTTGGCAGCCTACTGTAGCGACAAGAAAGAGAGAGATGCAGCAAGGAGGTGTGTGGAAGCTATGGAAGGGTAGGTAGGCTTCAATCAAGTGGTTTGGCAGGTTGTGTGGTGGGATGTGTAGGGCTGACAAGCATTGAAGAGAGAGAGAGAGAGAGAGAGAGATAAATGTAGCAAATCCAACCAGTAATTTCCATTGTTGCCAACTTGCTAGGCTCATGAACATGAGTGGTTTAGACTTAGTGTGTGCGGCACAAGTAGCATTGGGTCGTGGACTCATGGGTGTATTGACAAGTATTGCTGAGTTAAAATCGTCCAATTGTTGACGGTGTGTGTGTGTGTGTGTGTGTGTTTGTGTGTGTGTTAAATCCAAGCCATCTATAGGCAGCGACTGTGAAGCATGGGACTATACTGAATAGGAGACTTTGGCTCCGGTAGAGTATGCACCAAATCAAGTTGGGATTAGCTTGATTATAGGCACCATGGCAAGTCTGACATAGTCAGCAAGGATTGGGTGTGTGGGGCTCATTACCAACTTCTCAACAAGCTAGTGAGCTATGAAAAGATGGGGAGCATCTAGAGGGTTGCCAATGGGGGTTGTAAGATTGAAGAGCAGGGAATATCTCTAGCAAGTGGCAAGGTTTGAAAGCATGCAAGTGCAGGGGCCGTTGACAAAAATGATTGCAAGCGCCACGATGTACAGCCACAGCGAGTGCGAGTCACTATGAGAGATACAAGCAAGTGGGCTTTGGTGGGGGTGTGTGTGTGTGTGAGTCGAGGCGTTGGACACAATCATCGCAATGTGCCAATAGCTTTCCATGTGCGCCAAATTTTGTAGTTAGAGGGATGGTTATTAGCTTATGAGTCTGTATACGACAGTGTGTATGTTCTCCTTTTATTTTTTCTCTTTTTTAAAATCCTCTTCATAGGAGAAATTTCCCATAGGGAGAAATGAGAGAAAGGAGAAAAAGAAAAATTCACTTGAGATCAGGATAAGCCCTCATTCATCCATGTCCTCTAGAAAGGCATCCCAAGGATGGCTCCAGTTCATCATGCACAATTCCTTTTATGTGAAATTTCAATTTTGATCATTTGATTGTTCAATTTCACTTCCCAAAGCAGGTAAATAGCAATGAGCTTGCATTAATTAACACATGTGATATTGAGTGAAGATTTTTCACAATGCCATCTCCATTTACAATCAACTAGGTTCCATCGCACAATGAAATTGATGAGCATGATTGAACTTCCTTTGAACAAAAACTTGATTGCACACATTAAAAATCATGCACATCTTCATACAATTTCTCATTCTTATTGCTTTAATTTGATGATTTCTTGAGCACATGTATTGGATTGGTATTATTCAGGCAAAAAAAACTTCCCAACTTTGAATTAAAAATTGAATCAGTTACAATCAATTGGGTGATGCACACACTTAATGAATGCACAAATCCTATTCTTCATGCTTGCATGCACATTTGATACAAAATTATCAATCCAAATCCATCTAGGTCCCATTTTACCACAAAGCATCAAATCAGGTGGCCTTAGTATGACCACACATACTCAAATTTTGCCCAATTTCTTGGCGAATAGGCATAACCAATGATTGGAATTACCCTGCACACAAATTAGCAAAGTGATTTTCATACACAATTGCAATCCATTTCTTTATTTGTAAGCATGGACACAGAAGAATTTTGGTGTAAACACATACTTTAATGCATTGCCAATTTCCATTGCACTTAGTCAATTTTCCTCTTAATCAAGATTTAATTATGGCACACACACATGCCATCTCTGTCAAAATTAAGCATAATTTCAGCACACACACGATTCAACCTAAATTTGACTATTAATTTGATTCAACCAAAATTTGACTATTAATTTCAATCCAAAAAAATCAAATTAGACACGCAAAGTATGTCAATTGATTTACACACCTAATTTTAGCAATAAATTAGCATCACATTGGAACCCAATTAATCACTCAAAAATGAATGAAGTGGGTCAATGCACTTACAATTGATTGCATCCAAGCTATTCCTTGCTCCACTTGTAGATTCAACATTGCACACACATCCAATTTGACCCAAAAAATGACCATTGTAGGTCAAAAATCAAACACTCAAATCATCAAATTAGGCACAAAATAACACAATTAACTTGATTGGAGTGATGATTCTGCCTCTTATTAAGGGAGTTAAACATACATTACACTTAAAATTAGCAACTATGTTAGTAAAGCTAGCATGGGATTAGCGTATAGCATGAATTAGTAGAAAGTAGCATGAAATTGAAGTGAAATTAGTAAGAGTTAGTGTGAGATTAGTAGAATTAGAAGTGCAATTGGGGGGTTTTGGGGTGAATTAACTCAAAATAATCCCATACACATATCCAATTAAACCACATTGAGCTACACACACTCAAAATCCTACACAAGTAGAAGAACTTAGTGATGAAATTACTCTTACCAAAGCATCCTCTACTCCTCTAGCTTAGGCAACCACTCTCCAACAACGACGACAAATGTAGGAGGTAGTCGTAGCAGGGGATATTAAATATAGGAGCTTTTCATTTAGAGCTTTCTCTACAAAATTAGAGCTTTTTGTGGGTAGCAAAATCAGATGTAACCTTTTGCACATACTAAGGTATATAGCTTTTGAACTAGGATAAAGTGCATAGTAAAAAAAATGTGCTCTACATGTTTGTGACACAATTAAGGGCCATAGTAATACAACATAGATTTGATTAAAAAAAACTAACCATATCAACGTCAATATATTTATACTGCAATGTCATATATGTAGTATTTATAAGAAAGATCATCACAAAGTCTATGTTTATGATCCGCAAGAATTTTAGTACAAGGTAAAATATTTGAATTTTTGGTATGAGGTAATTTGAAGTCTACTCTAGCACAACGAGTCTTTATCTTGTTCACATTATAAGCCAATTAGTTAGAGAGAGAGAGAGAGAGAGAGAGAGAGAGAGAGAGAGAGAAAGAGAGAGAGAAAAGTAAAATATTTGAATTTTTGGTATGAGGAAAATTGAAGTCTACTCTAGTAATGAGTCTTTATCTTGTTCATGCTATCAGCAATTAGAGAGAATAAGAGAGAGAGAGAGAGAGAGAGAGAGAGAGAGAGAGATGCAAGTCTAGAGCATTAAGAGAGACACACCCCCCCCCCCCCCCCACTCACACACACACACACACACACACACACACAAACACATATGATGATTATTGAGTAGGCATTTGCTTGCATTACCCTAAACCCCAATAAGAACAACAAGAACAAGATAATGACATGAGAAACACAACATTTTCCCCATAATTGAACAACATATGGATTGAGCCTCGATTTGAGATATGAAACATCGTCCCAAATCAAGGCACCATGATATTGGGTGAAAAAACCCTTGTGGGGACAAGGGAAAAACCCACAATCTCCATATGTTGCTCGTTAAAAATACTATCTCAAACAATACATAGAGTCAAGTCACAAAAATAATTGTCCACCAATGGAAGTAGCTATCTACTAGTTTTTCTCCTCAGGAGGAGGACCACAAACTTTCTTCTCTACACACTCAGAGAAGACAAAGAAATCACCCTCTAAAATTACACCCCGGGGGATTCACCATGGAAAACTTACCGCACCACGTAAGTGCAGGGCAGGGGGGTTCTTTTACAATTTACATAAGCGTATAAGTTAGGGGTAGGCCCCCAATAATTTTATCTCCTAAGTGTAAAAATAAGGGAGGGGGTATCATATTTAGGGGGGTAGAGGGGAAGTGAGAAAAGGGAAAATGAAAGGAATTTTTTGTGTTTGAAAATCATGGCTTCCCAAAAGAGTCTTCCCTCAAACTTGTGAGTCAATAGCTACCAAGATACATGCAAGAACCAACCTTCTTTGTATCAGTTGCTTGTTTTGTTAATATAGTTCATTTGTTGAGGGATGAAAGCTATAAAGAGTTTGTATAGATGAAAATTTACATGGAGAACCTAATACAACTTTATAACCATGTTTTTTGAGTAATTTAGATGGGTCAAAATGGACGAGTAGCTAGAGTGCAGGCTGAACGGGCACATAATTTGAAAGTCAAACTAAGACACATTGAGGGTACATCTAGTTATGAACAAAAGTGGTTCCTTAGTACATTGTCAGTCTCACTATGCTGCACACTCTTTGACTAGTTTTACTCAGTTGGATCATGTGAGACCTAAATTTTATATGTAAGATAGGGGTATGATAGTTTTTTGCATCGACTTTCATATAAGTGTAGAAAGGGGGCTCATATTCCCTAATATGAGTTGTATATAGGGGTTTTATCAAAGTTGTCCGCTCGCAGTGATAGCCGTTTTTCGGCTCTCCGTAATTTTCATAGTGAGTTACCCCACCCTACCAAAATCACCTAAACACTGTGGCTATTCTTACATTTTCGGCGTGTGTGAGTTAGGGGGCTTTTCCCATATCTTCTTAAAACCCTAAGCTAGCTAGTCACTGGGCTAGTTGAGCCAAAAATAAATAAATAAAATCAAAAAAATAAAATATATTATGGCCCATTTGTGTGTAAATATTTCATTGCATATATGGCCTAAATTTAAGGCTTTTTATAATTATTTTTGTATTTTATTTAAATATTTATACTTAGGTGTGTGTTTTATTAAACCTGTGTATGCCTTCTTTCATCCTCTTACACCATAAGTATATATTTGCCAATGTGTACATACTCTAACCTCATATTTGTCTTTTATACAAATCACCCCCACATTTTCACCCTCACCCTCTTGAAAACAAAAAATTGATTTCTACTCCCTTAGTCACATTAATTATATTATTTACTTGCATACCTTTTCCTCTTTCACCCAAAATAATACAAAGAGGGACCATATCATATGATTCCAATATCTTTCCATATCCATAATTCCTTCATATTTTTTAATTATTTTTACTCATTATTCTAACACCATGTGCTCATTGAGCTAAAATCCATGAATAGTCCATACACTAGTCCCACCATGTATATATTGCTTTATTCACCACTAATCCTCCTCCATGCATGTGTAAAAGACAACTTGGATGCTTTGTATTATGATATGACAAAGGAGCGGCTCACTCTTGGATGCATTGTACAAATTCAACAAAGGAGGGGGCCAGTAAAAGACTTTTGCAAGCATAAAACATAGGCTTTTTGGTGAGATTTTTGGCACCCATCTCCACTCCGAATTTGGAGCGGTGGTCAAAAGAGAAAATGTGGAACAAAAGCTGAAAAATCACCTCAAAAATTTTGGTGATTTTTGGAGAAACCACCGGTGAGCTATGAAGTTTTTGAGTGGACCCCAATCTGCCCACATTTCTCACAAAGTAACCCATAGTCTTCTCTCACCTCCTTTCCCACTTCCACACACGTACACCCATTCCTCTCCATCCCTCACTCAAACCTGCATCTTTCATGGATTACTTCATCTTCTTCACCATTTCCATCTCTCCTTACTCCATAGCTCAAAAGATTATCATCTCTACACACATATAGCTCAATTTCTCTCTCTAGAATCAAATTCATATTACCATAACCTCTTCATCCTGTCATAGAAAGAGAAAAAATCAGCAAATAACCAAGCTCAAGCCCTAAAAAAGGGGAGTTTGATCATGGAGAATTCAACTTTCCCATGGTCACAAGAAATGCACCGACAAAGTTCTACAACCGCTTCATTCACTGGAGGAGAAGGTGAAGAATTTCATT